>NW_007577758.1:350373-363448 GCF_000690725.1 Stegastes partitus
AAAGAAAAAGTAAAACAGAAGTTTTCACACTTAATCGAGCATCATTGATAATGCAAATAAACACAGCACTGATTCTGAGGTTAATTTTACCAACAATTAAGACAAAATAAGAAAACAAAGCCAATGAGACGGCAATTAAAGAGCAATTGCAAAGGAGTGATGAATGGTAGCCGGTAGTTTTAGGGGAGAGAAAAATAAAAAGAGAACAAAAGGCTGAAGAACAGCCAAGACCATTAAATTAGGATACATACCAAGGCATATATTTTGAGACCCTCTTTTGTTTTCCATCCTTTCATTTTTCATGCAGAAGAAACACAATTTAAATTCATTAGTAAAAGAGCCAGCGTTCCTCTATTTGCATACATGAATACGATATTTTCCCAGGACAATAATTACTTTCATAAACAGGCAGAAGGCGAGCGGAGTGCTAAAATCTAAAATTCAATCAACAAGTAGCGCTTTTAATAGCCTTTCTTGGCCCCGTTCCTTCTGCGGAGACGACAAACGTAAAAGGTCACGCTCGCGGCTAATCCAGAGTGTTTTCGCCGCCCGATCAAGTCGATTAAAGGAGCGTCCGCGGATCTGACGAAGCACACTTGTGGCACTTCAAAAGTCCAAACACAGCGTGCAACTCCGAGGACTTGTGACTCGCCCTGTAATGGATAGATAGCAGTTTGCATGCACAGCTCCGGGGACACGCATCTATATTTCATCCCACGGCCGAGACGCTCTGTAAGTGGTGGCGAGATAGAGAGGGGACACGCATTCATATTTCATCAGAGAGACACTCAGCCAAAACAACCGGTAAGTGGCGAAAAAGAAAGGGACAGAGAGGGAAAGGACACGCATTCATATTTCATCACACAGAAATACACATAGTTAATAAAACAGGCAAACAGTAGAGGACGGGGACGGCAGGCTACCAGCTGATAACTCCTGGGAACATCAATAAATAGGCATGAGGGACACTTTGAGAGACGAAGGAGGAGTGAAACAGCGAAGCGTGCATCCATATTTCATCGGAGAGAGGTGACTGAAGTGGCCGGTAACAGGTGGGTATCAATATAGACGCATCAGGTCCATTTAGGACGGAGGGACACGAAAGCAGAGAGCGCTCCGCCGAGGCAGAAGCACATCTAAAAGCTGATAACTGCCTCTATGAATATAGACACATCCGCGGTGACATTTATAGACAGCCATTAGACTCGGGGCTGTTACTGCGCTGACGGTTTAAGACGCCCATTTACTGCAGGCCTTGGTGTTGTTTTGCAGAGCTTTAAATGCACACGGTGTTACGGCAGAAGTTTTGGGTGTGATGGATGAAAGTCAACACAGCCAAGACGTTAAAAAAAAACTGAGTAAACGTGAGGTTTGAAGGCAACAGAGGAAAGTCTGATGACAAGATAATGACGCTGCTGCACCTCTTATTATGGCACCGAGCTCCTCTCACACTCTGTGGTGTCTGAAGAGAGCAGTTTGACGAAGAAATCCATGCACCTGGACACTGGTTCAGTTATCTGCAGTACAACAGACATGAGTGTGCAGCATTACCTAAATGTTAAATGATTTAAAAGTCTATCAGGTTGCAGTAATCAGATTACTTATAAGTTGAACAGTATCAGTTTGGATTCACTATAATAAAAACACAAAGCCTCCACAGTGAGAACTCTCTCTTCACTCTTTCACTACTTTTTATATCCACCTTTAGTTCTGATGATGAACTCTGTCTTCATCGGCACCGAGGACGTCAGCATCAACACATTTCTGTGAATGTCGTGACCTTCTGGTTTTTCTTAGCTGCTTGTTGCTGGAGGGGTTGTGCTGCTTTACCTTTCTTTTTAAAATACAGCAAAGACTTTCTGTTTGATTCAAGTCAGGACTCAGACGTCGTTTTCACTTCGTGTCTCTGGATGTTCTCCTGCTGGAATATTCTTCATCTGGTCAGTGTTCTGGTTTATCTTCAGACATTCATCTATAAACGTCATCAACACCTTCTGCCCTCATGCAGCCCCATATCATGATGCTGCCACCTCCGTGCTTCACTGTCAGGACGATGCATCCACTGTGGTGGTCCTGGTCAGGTTCACACCAAACATCTGGACTCCATCTGAGCCCAACACATTGATCTCCATCTGACCAGAGAATGTTCTCCAACATCCATCAGGCTTCTGTTCATGTTCTGTATCAAACTTTGATGTGGAAGTTTAGTTGTGAGCAGCAGCCAGGTTCAGTTCTGGTCCTCCGTCCATAGAGGTTGATGTTCTGAAGTGTCCTTCACACTGTCTGAGCTTCACACTAACTCTGGTCTCCATTGATAAGCCCTGTGCCAAGTCTGAAGCAGCTGCCTTTGTTGACTGTCCGTGGAGTCATTGTAGGAGGACGACCACTGCAGCCCTGATCAGACCTACTATGGCTCCTTCTGGACCTCCTGGTTACTGCTCACACTGGGCTGCACTGGTCTTTTCTTTTTTTGGGGGCCTGAATTTTCAATATAGTCTTTTTTAACATGTTTACTTTTGACTGTTAATGAGAGAAACACTGTAATGAAATACTAAAATTACTAAAAGTTGGTATAATTTTAATCGGCGTCCTCATTTCTGTTGTGTATCCAACTGAATTCAAGTTCTTATAATTTAAGTAAATTTAAATTCCTTCTCCTACCCGCTCAGACAAGATCTGTTATGAGCTTTTCATACTGCAGGACTCTATTCATAGCCTTTCACGTCTGGTGTCTGAGTGGCATTCCTGCACCGGTGCACGGCTAGCGACGCGTTTAATGTCAGCCGGCAGCGATCGGTTTACCAGAGAAGTTGGTGGAGCCTAAAACCTGGGGAGCATCCAGGGAAAGTTTCTGATGCTTTAGATTAAAAATAAACTTCAAGAAGCCTGAAGAAGACATATGTTGGTGCAGTTCCTCTCGCTGCCAGAAGGGGGAAGACAGGCTGCAGCTTTAACTCCTTATAGAGTTGATTTACTTGAAGACTCCCTCATAGAGCATAAATGACGGGCGTCTCGATGATTGCATCCCCGTTAGCTTCCTCCACACATTCAGCCCAGATCCGAACACCCGCTCTGCCGTTTGACGCAACGCCTCGTGCCCTGCGACAGTTCTCTCAGGCCGGCGTTCGCAGCAGGTCACCTGACCCGGCTCTGGGCCGAGTCGATTTCTAGACAAACATTCAGCCTTTTACCGAGCTCCCGGGGTGCTAATGTATAGCCATTAACCACGCTCCGCCGCACCGACACACACTCAAGCACACAATGTGGACATTTTTCCTGCTAAGTGACACAGATTCCAAAGCATGCGTTCAACACACACGAAAGAATGTACAAGCGCCTATAAACATCCTCCATCGTTCCCGCTCTCCCTCTCTTTTTTTTTTCTTTTCTTTTTTTAAAGTACACACAAGCCGCAATCCCCTGGAAACTTGAGATTGCCTTCTCCACTCCAGTGCATTGTGGGTACAGGATTGACTAATCGTTGTGTCACAAGCGTACCATGCTGCATCTCTCTGCGCTAATGTAATGCCTCAGCGTTTTATGTGTGTGTGTGTGTGTGTGTTTTGTTTCGCAGGTCGACAAAACAGCAACTCTGCTCGTCGTCCACCGCGATGCTCCCTATTGTGTGCGTGTGTGTGTCAGTATTCATCTGTTGTTGTGTGTTTGTGTGTCAGCGAGGGGAAATGAGGGCTCCTTATTTGGCCTGACAGAGCAATGAGCCGCTGAGACGAGATGAGCCTTATTTATCGGGCTCCGGGCCGCTCAGACCGAAATGATCACAGTGGTGCAGTCGTGCACTCTCGTCACCGTGTGTGCTGACAACATAATTGGTTGGCCTGGCATTTCAATTCACCACCGCTAGATTGCTGTGGGCTACTCCATTCTCTGCTCTGTTAGCCACCGCTGCTAATAATCCGGCGGAGAGACCGAGGCCGTCGCTGCATTCTCGCCATCCAGTCTAGACCCGCTGCCGAGGCTGATTTAATGTGAAGGATATGAAATTTACATCTAATGCAGTTTTCACATGGAAACTTTGAGATTTTTCAGTTTTGCTTGCAACCAAAATCCCACCGATGGGTTTGAAGAGCAGATTGTCTTCTACTCATCATGATAGATCATCATAGTAACATTATTCTAAGCAGAATCAGAAATAGTTGGCTTGCAAAGTAGGCTTTCACATATATGACTTGGTTTTAGTGCATGAGAAAGAGCTGCAGGTCAGTCGTCAGCGAGCGTGATCAAGGGATTGTAAGTCGTAGAAGGTTGCAGAAATACTTCCACTGTGCAGGAATGTACACATTGCTGCCTGAGAATGCACAAGGTTACACAGTGTGTTACGTAAACGGCTTGAAACATGCGACAGAATAATAGTCCTATTGAAAAGCTGTGCGGTGATGTAATGCATTGAATCAGTGGCTCTGGTGAGACGCTGTGTTGCTGGTGGTCTCTGGAAATGCTGCACGTCTCAATTGGAAAACAAAATAAACGGTTATATCAGATTCTGCAATAATAATAATAAAAATAAATAAAAACTCTGCACTCCTTCAGATTTCGGTTTAACTGCGGACAGGTTAATTTATAATACCGTATGATCTCAGCTATAATATTACAGTTGCTGTTTACACCACATACTATATAATTTTGCACATTCCTGCACACTGTAATTACTTTTAGTCACTAATAATCCCTTTATTTTGCTGCATTTGCTGTTTTCTTGACTTGCAACTCTTCTTTTTGAAAATCTTTTTTTTTTCTTTCTTGAAAACTGTGTTACGCACCAAAACATCAAGTTTCTCATCACTGAAAACCTACTTTGCAAAAAGGTCGATTCTGATGTTGGTTAAGTTATTCTCAATAATTATTGACGCTGAAGGAGCTCTGCCTTAATACTAATGTAGCACAGTCAGGTAAAGGAGTGGTTTGGTTCTGTAATATGTGAAATAACACCATAAATAATAACATAGGGTCTCAATACCCGTATTTACACAATAATTAGCTTTTTTTTTTACAGGAACCGCTTTCATGTCGTCGTCTTACATTTACTGTATGAAGACTTTTGACGTTATTGTTTTATCTTGTTATATCACATGTTTAGGACATTATTTGTTCGTATTTGCTTTGTCTAATTTGACATTTTTTTGTCATGATAACGGCTGTTTTAACTGTTTTCCAAATAAATGTATGAATATTATAAAGCACAACAAGGCCACGACCCAAAGACACCAACAGAAGCGCATCATCTGCAAAGAAACGAAAACCGTCCTCACGTCGGCTGCACCTTGAGGTCAAATATTACAAACAGAATCAAGTCCAACACTCACCGGAAATGTGTCGAGGACACAAACACAGCAGCTGTCGCGTTGGATGTACGACCTGCAAAACATCAACAATTCATGAAGTTTGCTTCTGCGACAAACCGTTTCCACAAACGCTAAGCGCCCTGTGATGTTCTGCGGTATTTCCTTCAACACCGCCGGTTATCTCATTATGCAAAACATCTGGTTCGGTATGTGACTGACGGAAACACGCAGTATTTGTTTTGACATCTCTGTTGCTTGGTTATGTGGACTCCAAAGGACCTCTATCCTCTGAGGGCATCTGGAGCCGACAGCACATCTTCACGTCTTTGCTTCTTTTACAAGCCTTAATGGATTTCCATCAGTCTGCACATTCAGCTCAGACGTCAAAGCATTCCTCACCTGCTGCTGTTTGACTTTCAATATCACCGGCAGCATTAAAAGGAACGTCGAGAAGTTAGCAGACACTTTGTTCCCCGAGAATAAATAGAAAAGTGAGGAGAAAGAAGCAGCTGGAGACGGGATGTGAGCGAAGCGACTGCAGAGAACGGATTGATGAAAAGGCGACGCCGAGGAGAGAAAGCCAACGACGAGCGGAGAGGAGGAGGTGAACTGGAGGCAGAAGTAGGCCAGCGTTTCCCCGAGCAGCCGAGCGTGTCGGTGTGTACGCTGTAAAACACTGTAAAGCGCTGCGAAGTGTTGTAAAATTCATCAGGTTTGTGTTTGCTAACATTGCTGCTCCGAACGCCAGGATGTGGCCTTTGCTTCTCAATTATGCACAACTGGAATTAGACATGAATATAGAATGACCTGCGACTACATGCAGATTGAACATTATTGCACACACACAGAGATGCAGATTCAATATGTTCTGGTATGTTTAATTAATTTAATTTAGTCGATTTAATTGAAGGAACATGTAGAGGGATGAAAACAGATGATTTGCTTCTCAGCTCACCAAGAGAACGGCAGCTTTATGTTATAAAGAACTCCAGAGAGCAACGAGAGAGTGTGAAACAAGTTTTTATATATCGGAGTGCAAAACTGTAGAGGTAAACTGGAAACATGATGCAAACAGATTTAAAGGAAAAGAGTCGGCAGATCAACTCCAACAGAAGTTTCTATTAAAGTTTTCCTCCTTATTTTCTCCTCATTGTGTGACTTCGGCAGCAGCAGCTTTGAATTCTCTGTAAACGTAGTTGAATTCTCATCTTTAAGTCGTGCGTTTGGTGTCGGACGACGTTCTAAAAATCAGGATTTTATGGGTGCAGAACACGAGTCTCGGTGGCTGTTTGGAAGAGGAAACAGTGGAGCTGAGAGCAGCTTTATTGGGAGCTGAGCTGCATTAGAATGCAGTTCAGACAGGACACTTTGTCAGATTTTAACCATTTATTTGGGATCACATGAATTGAGTTTGATGGTGACTCTGCTCGTGATGCTCTGGAACAATCTGAGCAAGCATGACACAGATAATCCCTGAGATCACAAACCCCCGCAGAGCCATGAATTTACAATTTGCAAGTTTTTAAATACAGTATGAACACGAGAACAGGAGACCAACTAAATAGTCTTCACTAACAGAATCTAGATTACATAGTTCAAGGTACAATAATGAACCATCTGCTACCTACAGTCCCACCATATGGGAAACACCAGAGTTATATGAGACTGAACTGTTTTTAAAAGGTGGTGGTTGTGGAGGAGGAGGAGATTTGTCGATCTGCAGAGGCTGGAGTAGCAGCGATGTATGAATGAACGCTGTCTCAGTTATAAAGCAGCTAAGTGAGTGGACTGGACTTTAGCGATGACGATTGGACAGGAGGGGCCATGTGACCGCCTGACTCCGTGCCTGTCTGAAGTAACGCGAAGCTCTATGATATGTGAGCACAGAGAGCAGGAGAGAAGCTACCAGATGGAAAGTTCCTCCTGGGTGTTTCCTCATCCAAACTCTGCTCAGCGGACAAACCAGCTTCTAGTTCTGGATCATCGGAAGAAGCTTTGAACACAGTCGGACTCTGCTGCAGCCACATTTTAGAGAACTGGAGCAGCAGAACAACGACTGGAGACCAAACACTGAGGTCAGGATGCAGCGATCACGTTTGTTCCTGTGAAAATTCACAAACTACTACGATATGACGTTTCATTTCATGTGCAATGTGTAATATTCTCATTCTCGGGGACAATATTTCTGATTTATGTGGAACATTTCATTTTCATTTGCACCATTTTGATTGGGTTAATATGTCTTTCAAACTTATTTAAACACTTCAGTAAAGAGTTTTAAGAGATTTCATGAATGACAGCGGAGAGTAGATGTTGTGGATTTTTAAATTTGTGAATTAAAAATGCTGTTTGAGTTTCTTTGCTTTTCTATCCACAACACACCTCTCAGTTTCTTCTGTCTCTCTCTTCTTCTTTCTTCTCTAAGTCTCCCTTCATTCCATCATCTCCCTCCATCTTCCTCGTCCTCCTCCAGCTCCGTCGCTGTCACCTCTCCGCTCCGTTACCTCGGTGACGTATCTGTAAAAACCGTCCTGTACATCAGAGCAGCAGCAGCAGCAACAGCAGCTCGGTCCGTACTTTATAACTGTCCCCCTCACTTTCCCTCTCGCTCATTCTTTGTTTCCCTCCGTCTCTATCTCTTCCCCTCCTCTGTCTCACTCTGTCTCTCCCTCTTTCCATCAGCGGTGGCCTCCAAACAGACTGCACACTGGATTAATGACCCACCGGCTCTATATTGTGAGCGAGATGACGCCGGTGACTTTGTGTGAATGCCGTCCTTGGTGCTGCATTAACAGTTCATGTGGGAGTTGATATTAGTCCGGCCTGACAACAGCCATCCATTTTATACACGACCACAAAGTGTAAAGGAATTAGGGGGACAAGATGGAGCCCGGCCGACGATCCCCCCCGATTCTTTTTTTCATCCAGATCCAATTTCAGTCATTAATTCAGTCGTTTGTTGTGTCGGCTCGTGATCGTCGGTCTTCTGCGGCGAGTTAAGGAAACGACAGTGTTTTTGCTGCGTTTGCACCAAATTAGCACAAGTTAGCACAAGAAGCTTCCAGTGCTGCAGCAGCACAGGAGATACTGAAACATGAAGGGAGTTATTTTATTTCAGTGTTTCATCGTACTTGTTTGTGTCATTTTGTTTTTTTCTGAACAATATCTGGTGCAAGAATTTACTTTGGGATTAATAAAGTAGTGCCTTAAGTGATCAGTAGAACATAAAAATAAAGCAAATATGTATACACACAAGTACTGATACTTCCATATGTGGATATTAGGATCTTGCAAACAATATTCAGCATTGCGTGAGTACTAATACTGACATCGCACAGATTCCTATACATGTAGAAAAAGTGATTTTGGACAGAGTTTTGCAAAAATGTGCAAAACATCCATAATGCAGGTAGAAAGTGTCGATGTTGCACCACAGTGAAACATGTCATTGGTGCATTATCGGAAAAATCAGTTGTGGAATACAGATTAAACATCTGTGTAATATTAGTACTTCTTTCAGTATTTCTGTCAATAAAAGAATCTGTGCAATACAGTTGTTTTTTTTTTTTACAACTAGTACTTATGTAGGGGCTGCACGGTGGCTCAGTGGTTAGCACCGTCACCTCGCAGCAAGAAGGTCGCTGGTTTGCATCCCGGTGAGGACACCCAGGATCTTTCTGCGTGGAGTCTCTATGTTCTCCCCGTGCAGCGTGGGTTCTCTCCGGGTTCTCCGGCTTCCTCCCACAGTCCAGAAACATGTTGAGGTTAATTGGTGATTCTAAATTGTCCGTAGGTGTGAATGTGAGTGTGCTTGGTTGTCTGTCTCTAAGTGTAGCCCTGTGATAGACTGGTTACCTGTCCAGATAGATAGATAGAACTTTATTGATCCCTTTGGTATGAACCTCAGGGAAATTGCTGAACCTGCCTTCACCCTAAATCAGCTGGGATAGACTCCAGCCCCCCGGGACCCTAGTGAGGACTAAGCAGTGTATAGATATTGGATGGATGGATAGTACTTATGTTTTTTGTTGTTGTTTTTTTTAAAACTTTTGTACTGATATTTTGTTAAATGTTTTCACAATACTGTAACAATACATGTTTCCTCACTGTGGGATTAAATTAAAGCTCATCTTATCTTAACAGATTTTAATAAAATTCTGTACAAAGTTGCACGATGAGCCAAGAAACAAGGGATCATGACGGATGTCCAGATTTTTTAAGTTTATTTTGTTCTCAATGAATCCAATAATCCGTCTTCGATCTTGTTCTGCTCTGTGGACGGTTTCA
The DNA here is from genome assembly GCF_000690725.1 of Stegastes partitus. Lineage (NCBI taxonomy): Eukaryota > Metazoa > Chordata > Actinopteri > Pomacentridae > Stegastes > Stegastes partitus. The sequence goes on from NW_007577758.1 coordinate 359,961, forward strand.
GGCGGTTATTCCAGCAGCACTGGGGTGAATCCTGCACAGTTGGTCAGTTCACATCAGGGATAAACGCCCAGAGACAAGTTAGAATCACCAATCAATCAACTGTGCAGGTCTCTGGAAACATGCAACCTCCACATTAAAAGGAATCAACCGATCTGGACGAGCTGTTGTGGAAATTCTGGAAGAGGTTGAAGTATGACGACTCCTCATCCGGTCTCTAAAGAGGAGCCCAAGTTTTCCTTTACATTTTCATACAGGTGGATTTTCTAATCTAATCAACACCTTTCTTTAACTAAAAACAAACACCTAAAAAGACTATGTTTTGACCTTAAGGTGAGAACAAGTGGAACAAGAGCATCTTCACCATCAGCAGTTTGGAGATTACAGCAAATGAACTTCACCCAAACTGGAAGACTCCACGACCGACAGAGTTAACGAGATTTAAAAAAAAAACTTGATTTTCACCGGAGAGAAAGACTTTAATTTGTGTTTCAGTGAACGAAAGCAGCAAGGTTGTGAGCCGTAAAACCAAAATAATGGGGCAAAAAAGGATTTAGTTAGTTTGTCGGGGTTCTGATTCTGGTGGAGGATTAGCTTCATTTATCTGTACTCGAGTCCGGAGACGCTCCATAAAATCAACCTGCTGGAACCAGTTAATGTGTTTCTGCTGCAACTGGGTCATCATCACACCAACACCATGCACATTTCCGTCCAAACAAAAAGCACATTTTGCACAAATTACGTACGTTTACTGGCATTTTTGGGATATTTACTGACTATTTATTAGTCTATTTCTATGCTGATGTGGTTAATAAACGCAGCGGGAGATGATTACACTCCCTGAAATGTTTGTGTTTGTTCGTTCTGTGTGTTCGGGAAACTTTCCCGCCACGTTCCTCTCACTCTGTGCTGCACAGTTTCCATAATAAGTGCAGATAAAAGTCCGGCAGGGACACGTGGATGCTTTCATCGAGTCCGGGTGAAATTAAACGCAGTCCTCAGCTGATAAAAGCTCACGATGCCGACCTGCTCCGTCTCAGTTTGGGCCTAAAATGTTGGATTTCTGGCCAAAAAACAGCGTCGACTAAGAAATGCAGGAACCCGTGGGAGTTTAAAATCAGCAGCACAAAGCAGCAAAAAGGCCTCTGACGGCTATTAAAGCACAAACTTCATGAGATTTTCCATTTGGGTTTTTCCACAACAAACTGTGTGATTTGTTGCTGATGCTGTCGGTCCGTGTCGGTGTTGTGTTTTGGGTTTTTTTGTTTTTTTTTAGCATCTTTAGCGGCTACGTATTGATTTATCACAGGTGTTACTGAGAACATTAACAGACGCTGCTGCTGCTGCTGCTACGCGAGCAGCCGCGCCACAGAAACTGAATTGTGAATGCAGCTCAGACATTTCTAATTGCTTTATTTACTCCTGCGGTGACAAACTGTTTGTGCCATTATCTTCTTTGAGATGAAGCTATGACACCGGAATGCAAACTGCGGCATCGCTTTGCACAATAACTTTAGTTTATTTAATGCAGCAGAGTTTCACTTTCACACTGTGGATATTTTCATTGGAGTCCACAGACGAGGGTCTACATTTATCATTTTAATGGACTTTTTCCATCATTTCTGAGCCTCAGAACTTTATCAGTCCAGCAGACAGACACATGACATTTAGGAGGAAGAACTCATCTGAGTTCTGGTAGAACCTGACACCAGATCAGTTCTACATCCATCCAGGTGTCTCAGTCTGAACACTGGATCTGGTTTCTGTTCAGCACGATTACATTTTGACCATTTCCATGTCGTTCTGACAAACTTTAAAGTCATTGTGGACAATTCTTGAGTCATTCTGAACTAATGTTGAATTATTTTAGACAAGTCTTGAGTTTTTCTTGACTTTTTTTGATGATCTCTAAGTAAGTGTGGACACATTTTGAGCTGTTCTAAACATTTTAAAACTATTTTGGTCAAAGTTTTGGGCTTTTTAGGAGTCAGTGTGAACAGTGTGTGGCAAAATACTGAACAATTTTAACATATTTCATACATTTTCCGAGTCATTCTGAACAAAGCTTGAGTATTTTTCGGGAAAGAATTAGCACCATTTCCTCTGTAACCAACTGTGAGCATCAGTATTATGGGATGTATCATAGTGTCAACAGTTTCATGTCCATGATTTGGTCACAAATACTAATGTGAATGTGTGTATCAAAGCAAATCAGCAAAATAAACTACCGCTAACGAATACTTGCTATAAGGAAACTTATCAAAATGTCCCCTAAAGGACAACAAACTAAAGTTACAGATTAATCAACAAACTTCCTGTGAAGAATGCAAACCAGTACTACTAGTACTACTGGTTGAGTCGACAAGAGACTGGGAAAACAACAATATTGAATGCTAGGGAGGAGACAGAAGTGGACCAGATGACTTCAGCAGAGGGACATGGAGGATATGGAGAGCTGGAGCCAGTAGAACCCCACGGTGAGGAGTAGGGGATGAGTGGTGGATCTCAGAAGGCAGTGAGCGAGGCGAATACTGGAGCACAGGGGAGTAGAGTTAAAAGCTGAATCAACACAACGAGCAGAGTATACGAACGAGCACTAAACTAACTTGGGTTTCACTACGATCCGGCGTCGACTTGTGGCTTGCTGGCGTCTTAAATGGAGAATGCAGGTCTGAGGCCACACCTCGCCGCAGCTGGAGCAATCAGCTGATTGCAAACTCACAGCACCTGGTCCTCCGTCACTTCTGCATGTTGCACCAAATAGAAGCAAAACCAAAAATGCTCCACTAGGTGGAGCCAAAAGCGGAGGTCATGTCACGATGACATGGAGTCACAGAAACAATCATGGATACCCTGGATGTGTTTCTGGTTTCTGATCATTCACCAGAGAAAACTTTAAAAAGTGCATTCTGGGTAAACTTTCTGGGCTCCATAAGAAGGAGACTTTGAGGGTCCGGGCAGAATGGAAGCTGACTTCGTACTGGAAGGACGAGGTGGACTTCACCAAAGAGTTCCGCGCCAAAGAGACAGAGGAGCTGAACAAGCGCTCCAAGGAGGACCTGATGATGCTGGACACAGAATGGGAGCACTGGTGGTCCATCCAGCAGAAAGAGGTGGCCGCCGAGTACCAGCGACTCCAGGAGGAGAAGAACCGGCTGAGCCAGGTCCTCCAAGAAAAGGATGAGCTGATTCAGCTCCTCACAGCCGACAAAGAGGCTGTTGGAGCAGAAACCAGCCACAAAGTTCATCCAGAAGACGAGAAGAGCGTCAGGCTGGACGACAAGGAGGCACAAAAACAGGCAAAGAGAGCCGAGAAAGAAAAGAAGGAAAAGGAGAAACAAGAACGAAGAGAGCAGGAGAAAAGAGAGAAGAAGGAGAGGAAGGAGAAGGAGGAAAAAGAGAAACGAGAGAAGAAAGGACGAGAGCAGATGGAGAGCAGGAGCTGAAGAAGGCAAAGAGAGATCAGGATGGAGGAGAGAAGAGGATTCATG
>NW_007577758.1:363915-367585 GCF_000690725.1 Stegastes partitus
TTAGATTAGTTGTAATTTAAACTTGTTGAAGGAACTTTTCCAATAAGTTCATGGGTTTCATTCCCTCCTCTGCACTGACACGGCTTGAAGATTTAACTTTCTACATCTAATGAGAGAAGAAGAAAACGAGGAAACTGAAGTCTCGAGAAACGCCGTAGATATAAACATCTACCGACGTCGGAGATGTTCGAATCATTCCGCCGTAAACAGACGTATTTACTGTTTTCTTCTATTAAATTATCTGAGATGAAGTTTTACACTTTTCCGATTTGTTTACAGCTTGTTTTTGCTGCTTCTAGTCGGCTGAAGAGGACAAATTAGTGAAAATCGCTGCGGCGTCGCCGTTAGCGCGAAGTCACGTCGCTGAAACAAACTCTCGCCACTTTTACGCTCCGATGGCGTCGTCAATTCCGAGAGTTCGAGAAATTACAAACTCTCTGTTTCTCTCACCGATCCGATGAACGATCACATATTTATCTGTTTTTGTTTTTTTTCTTTTTCACACATCTCATTTCACAGCTTTGCTTTGAGTCATTAGCTTCAGTAACTAAGTGGCGACTAATGAAACGTGAAAAACACAAATACAAACACTCAGGAACGCTTCTACTTCTTTATGTGTGTGGAAACTCGCTTTAGCCCCGAAAATAAGTCGTTGAAGGAAACTGAGGCTGTTTTAACGTGCTGTCCTCACAAGTATAGCTAAGACAGAAGCAGTCTGATGAACAGTATGCATACATCCAGACTCTGATTTACACCCACATGCACACACAGTCATTATCTCAGCTCCTACAATGTTTACTTGTTAAAACCAAATTCATTTAATTCTAATTAAACTTTAATGAAAAGCTTTTTGAAAAGCGGTGCCGCGCTGTGACCCGCATTCAAACGCCGCTTTTCTTCCTCAGCAGTTTCCAGTGAAATCCACTGGAAGACGAAGTGCGATGTCTGCAGAGAAGAGTAAGAACGTCTGATTCATTGTTGTCGATGACACTTTCATTCACAAGCCGGTGCTCCAACAACCTATTCAAGGGATCATTGTTCCTCAGAATTACACCGAATCACACACGAAACTACAAACCAGAAAAGAGACCGCCGTCTGTACAATTATTTATCCTGCTGTGTCACAGCACCTTGTAGCAAATAAAAAAGGCAGCACAAATTAACCAAAATATCAAAAAAAGTTTTTAAAAAACCCTCTTTGTCTCCAAAATGACAAATACATGTTCATAATAATGCAATGTCTCTAAAATATCAAAAACCTGTCCAAAATAACTCATTATGTCTCCAAAATGACAGAAACTTGTTCATAATAACTCATTATATCTCCAAAATATTTTTTAAAAACGGTCCAAAATAACTAATTAATTCTCCAAAATATCAAAAAACCTGTCCATAATAACTCCTTGTGTCTCCAAAATGACAGAAACCTGTCCATAATAACGCATTATGCCTTCAAAATATCAAACACATGTCTAAAATATCTCCCTGTCTCCAAAACATCAAAAAAACTGTCCATAATAACTCCTTGTCTCCAAGATATAAAAAGAAATGTCCAAAATAACTCGTTATGTCTCCAAAACAACAAAAACCTGTTCATAATAACTCACAATCTGTCTACAATTATGCAAAATGTGCCAAAAATGACTCCAAATATGTCTGAGTTGACTCGTCTTCCCAAAAAATGTGGGATAAAAAAGTCTAAAATGACTCAAATGTGTCCAAAAATGTCAAAAAACCTGTCTAAAATGACTCATAATTTGTCTAAAATTATTGAAAATATGTCCAAAATGTGAAAAAACCTGATCAAGATGATCAAAAGCTGTTCCAAATAAGGTTAGGGTTAAAAAAAAATGTCCAAAATGACTCATAATTTATCTAAAATCACTCAAAATATGTCCAGAATGACTCATAATGTTTTTAAAATGAATCATAATGTGTGCAAAATGATGTAAAACACGTTGGACATTATGCTTTTTTTTTTTTTTTCCCCCAACAGACACATGGTACCAAGGCGGCTCTATTACATGTTACTGGAACATATGATTTAGTCCTGACTTGTCTTTAACACTTGAGCTCAGATTGGAGGTCATTCAGGTCATTCAGGTCGTCTTTGTCATGGCGGCCCGTCGCTAACCAAACCAGCAGCATCAGAAGCTGAGTTACCAGTTTAATCCTGTAATGGCTGATAATGCTGCATCTGTTTAGATGCTTCTAACATCCCTGATCCTGGTTTCTGAGCTCGGTTCAGGGCGTCTCCGGCGCCTCGGATCGAGCCGGTTGTGTTTTTGAGGTTTCCCGTGTCACGCGGTCTAAATGGCGGTCGGGAAGCCCTGAGCTCTCCACTATTGAACGCCTGCAGAAGAAATACCGATCTTTCTTCCACGAGTCGATGAGAACTTTCCAACTCCCCGGTGAGGCTTTGAAGTGATAATAGCTACTGTCCAGAGTGCGGCTGCCTCCGACTCTTCCTGCTGCAGGTATATGGACTCCGTGGCAGGTCATTTGTTATCAAAATTGCTCTCACATCTCGCTCTTCCTCCCCTTTCTTCCCTCTTTGCCTCCCCTCGTCCCCGCTAACGCTCCCTCCCCGTCCTGCCCTCCCGTCCTCCTCCTCCACCTGTCTTTGTTGTCGGTCGCTGTGGGATGTGGCTTCGTGTCAGGTCGTGTGTTATCGACCGCACACGCAGCAGCAGTCCAGCGCACACAAACTAAGTTTAGACCGCGACCTCTCGGTTCCTCTTTGTCTCTTTGAACCTAATTACTACACGGCCGCGGCCCGAGGATCCAGAGATGGTTAATAATATTTTTATTGCTTACAAGCTTTAATTCGGTTACTTAGAATAGCTCCGGCTTCCTCTGCGGGCGGCTGTTGGTTCAAACAGGTTTACAACGTGGCCTCCAGCGGTTCAGCTTTCTAACAGCTTCACACTCCGACTTATCAAACCATCAAACCACCGACGCCTCGACTAACGAGTCAGGAGCTGCACCGGATCATTATTTTTTTAATCAATTAACTCTCTGAGCAGTTTGTGGGCAGCGAGAATATCTTCCATCAGCCGTATACAACATGTGTCACCAGCACTGGAAAAATAAATGTTGGCTCTACATAGTACAGATGTTTCACTATTTGCATTATTTTTATTTGTCTCCATACTTGTGTCTCACTGCTCTGTGTAAACACTGCCTGCAGTTCAACCGAAGTCACCCAACAGCACCGATTGTTTTTGGTTTCTTACAGATTCTGATTCGTACAAACGGTTTAATTTTCAAATGAGACACGTAGAATGTGATTTTAATGAAATGTCATGTTTTTAAACTTGGGTTTGGTTCATTTTCTTGATGGAACGACACGTCACAGACCATTAGACCATAAATGCTGCCATTTTGGTGATTTTGTTTCTTGTCCTTTAAAGCCGCTGGCATGTTTTTGGAGTTCAGATGGTCGGTTTTCAGGTTCTGGTTCTACTTTGTGGATGGATGGCTGTGCTGGACTTCATGTTGAAAATCAGATCTAAGAACTTGACGTGCAGCCGTTTACATGAGACTCAACAATTCTACGATGCAGCTTTGAGCTTATGTTGACAGATTTCCAAACAAAACTTTTTATATACACACACAGAGTTAGAATCATGCAGTTAATGCAGCTGAGAGGCAGATGTTAGCATATTTA
>NW_007577758.1:368541-377544 GCF_000690725.1 Stegastes partitus
ATTTTGTAAGTACATTGACATAAATGGTACGCTATGATGACGTGCAAACTTCCACATATATATAAAATGTTTGTTTTTAACTGTTATTCATTAACTTTTGTCCTGATTCTGACTTTCCTTTCGGCTGCTGAAGCCTCTGATGCTGCAGAGCTCCGTCTCCTCGTCTCTCTGACGGATTCGGTGGGACGGTGGAGGATCAGACTCTCCAAACCTCCATCTTTCTCTCATCCCACCGTTTCTAACCCGTCCTTTCTGGATCAATGCTTCACCTCCACACACACACACACACACACACACACACACACACACACACACACACACACACACACCTTTGAAGTCCTGTGTGTGCGTCTCCTGTGGTCTGAGCCATCAAAGTTTCCATTTATTGGTTCCTGTATGACAGACTTCTCACTCTGACACACACTCAGGTGAACACACACACACACACACTCAGGTGAACACACACACACACTCAGGTGAACACACACCTGTGAATTACAGTAGCAGCAGACACACTCTGACCTTCAGCACCGCAGCCCTCAGTGGGCCATAACTCAGGACCGAGTTTACTGACAGCGACGCCTCAGAGAGAAACTTTTGGATTCATTTCCTCTGCAGAGCCTCGAGCTTCCCTCCAGCGGGACGAACGGACACGAAGCGTCTTTGTTTGTTATTATATAGACGTTAGAATCGCTGCTGATCGTCCGTCCGCTGACTTCTTAGCACAGAAACATTTTCCTTTCTGCTGTTCAGTTGTTCGGTTTTGTTTGATTCGCCTGCGAGATTCCAGCAGCCTCCTCAATACAAATTAAACATCTACAAATATCATTTAACGCTGTTTTTTTCTTCAAATCATGTTTTGTTTTCGTTAGCACTTCCTGCAGTAGTAAGTTTGCACCTTTGACCTGCTCACTTATTTCCTGTCTTTAACTTTCTTTAAGTGCGAGCTGAGAAAACGCATCAAACTTCAGCAAATCTGAACGCAGACAAACAGTGTTTAGCAGATTTAAAATTGATATTTGAGGAAGAGGGCGACGTTTAAAGGCAAAATCTGAGCAAAAAATAAAGCAATAAAGCTCCCAAACTAAAATAAACACACTGTAAGGAAAGTTTGAAAGCCTGCACGAGAACAACACGTCATAAATCATGAAATAAATCTGATTTCTTGTGAATTTAACTGTAATTTTTCTATATTTTTACCAACAGATCTCTTCAATAACACTGCACAGCAAAAGACAGACAATCAGGAAACTATGTTTATTGTATTTGGAAATAAAGATGGAGTGTAATTAGGGAAAAAAAGTCTTATTTCCAAGAAAACAAAACCCTCAAACTGTAATTCTTTAAATTTCTGCAGCCTTTAAATCACCAAAATCATGTTTTCTGCTATTTTATATGTCATTTATTTAACCACTTCTCTTCTCTATTATACACCGGTATAATATAGATCTTTATCTTTCTGCATGTGCTTACATTTTTCAGACATTTTCTTTTTTCTACCATTTAAATCTCTTTGACTGGCAGCAGCTACGAGCATCTTTCTCCATTTCCATCCCAGACGATCGGATCCAAACGCCTTCGTGCAAAAACTGTTTCCCACATGATTAAATCAGTTTTCCTGTTTTCCAGCTGCAGCCAAACTTGTCTCATATTGTTTTCCAGTTTTGTTTTGTTTTTTTCTTCCCTCTCCTTCTGTTCGCGGCTGAATTCTGTTTCTTGAATAACGAGCTACACGGAGCGCATTTTGCTTTCCGAAGCCTCCAAGAAAACGAAGGCGGCCTTTGGAGAGAAGCGCTCCGGAGCTCGGCCGGCGCTGCTCAATTAGCAGGCCGACGTTGGCTCGCGCGCATTCCGCCGTCCCGGTCTCATCTCGCGCCGCCGAAATAGAGAATAAAAGACGCTGGCAGATGTCTGGGATTCGCAGAAAGCTAATTGTGTGTCGCACTTTGTTGGCTTGTTAGTCCTTTGATTCTCTCGTACTCTCCGTCTTCGTGCTGCTTCGTCCCTCCGCTTCCTTCCTTTCTCATTTTCTCGCCGCCTCTCCGGCTGCGATATCAGAGAGCCAATCAGCGTCACCGTCGCTGTTTTTCGGGTTGCCTGTTTAATAGCTGTTGACTTGACAGCACATGTAATGATTTCTGCCTTATTTAATAGCTGTCGCTGTAATCATTTCTGTGTGTTTTCTTTTTTTTTTTTTTAAAGCTGTAGATGTAATCAGAGGCCTAATGATGTGTGACGCTGTCTGTCGACTGGCTGCTTCATTTTTAGAACAATCAGGACGGGCTTTAATTAATGGGCTGCAAGACGAGCCTGAATGCAAATCCTGTCTGTGTCTTCTCTTAGATGCATGTTTTTTTTTCTTTATTATTATTATTTCTAGTTTTTTCTGTAATCTCTGCCTCCGTCTCACTTCCACCTCCGCTTTCTTCTCGTCTTCCATCTCCTCTCTGTGTTTACGTTCTTTATTTCCATTATGAACACATCATTAGCTCCGTCTCTGACAAATGGCGTCGCTCTTAACGTTGTGAATTAAAGGCGATGCCGTTGTTATTAAAATGTCTTCTATTTATCTGGCCCACCTGCGTCGGTCCGGGCAGCAGCTCATACGTATTCCAGTCAGGCTGAAAGCAATTTGAATGTTTGTCTTTGTGACAGAATTAATATATATTCATTACGTTTCTTTAACTTCTAATCAAGCGAGCAGCGTCGGCGGCTCCTTTTCCCGACTAAACTTTCTTTTGCAAATTCACACCTGGGAGATGAAATAAAATCACAATACGAGTGTCGAAAAGGGTGAATAATTTTTAAAAAATAGTCAGAAAGATGTGATTTTTCACTTTCCAGAGACGCACAGGAAGCAAATATCTTTCCTCTCCAGCTTTGTGCGCGCCGGCTCATATTTAATGTTAATAAATAACCCAACCCGCCGCTGACATCTTGTTTTCTTCGCCATCATGCAGATATTTAGGTGAATAATAGTGATTCGTTTGGGAATCCCGCTGCAATAAATAAACCTGAGCTGATGAAACGTTTGACCTCTGATCAAACTGTACGGAGATTTCAGATTGCAAAGACTTTAAACTCTAAATGATGCAGCAAAACTTGCATAACTGCTGGTTAACGCTGATCAGCACATGACACAGTTAGAACAACATGAATGACAAATTAATTAATTCTATGAATTCTCTGTTTTTTTTCAACAAACATTGAAAAAACCTGCAATCAACAACATTTTCCAAGTGCTGCTGGTGTTGCTAACATCAGTATTAAAAAAAAGTCTACGTCTAAAGATGTTCCACCGTGTTGAACGCATCTTCCAACAACTTAACATAAGATCAGCTTTTTATTGATGCCACCACGCAGAAACTTGCAAGGTCGCTGCAGCAAACATTAGATTTTGGAAATGTACTTTAAAAATAAAAAATAAACCAAGATATGCATAAATCAATCAAATCAGGTTTATTGTCATGTTGCTGCACACACACAGTAGTTCAGCCAAGATGAGAGAGCGTTTCTTCAGGATCATTTAAGTTTTGCGGAATGAACATCTGGGATGGACAAGACACTCAAAACGTTCACTTTCGACGTCTCCTGAAGGGGGCGCTGCATCTATGCCATCACCATGGCATTTACTGAAACAAGTACTAATGATAGAAAACAGTATTGCACGGTTTCTTTCGTGACTGTAAATGGTCTGCACTTATATCACTTATATAGTGCTTTTTTTTTTTTCTACCTTTGCGGCTTTACAATGTTTCTCATTCACCCATTCACACACACATTCATACACCAATGGCGACAGAGCTGCCGTGCAAGGCGCTAATCTGCCATTGGGAGCCATTTGGGGTTCAGTGTCTTGCCCAAGGACACTTCGGCATGTGGGGGGAACCGGGGATCGAAGCTCCAACCTTGCCATCAGTGGACAACCCGCTCTACCACCTGAGCCACAGGTACTGACATACAAATGTTGCAGAGATATTTTTTTAGTAGAAAAATATGTACGTAGCACATGTTTCTCTGTGTTTGTTTTTGAGCCGTGCTGCATTTATTTTAGAGTTAGAATGATAAAAATTCAGCCAGAAAGTCCCTGAATTTAGATCACCTGACGGTCTGTTACAGCTGATGGCTTCACAGTTCTATGAAGAAGCACATATTTTTATTGTGTTTTTACAGAATCTGGTTCATGGAAACGTTTTTATTGATGGAAAATTTTTTAAATGAGACGAGTATAGTGAGGAGGTTTTCATAAAATATCATAGAATTGGTTTGCTGGTAGATTATCACGGATGATCAGTTCAAGGAAAGCTGCTTTTATTGTTCCTTACTCTGAGAAGTTGCTGCGATTTTATAAAAAGAAAACGGCTTTCAAACCTCCAGACGGGTTTTGGGGTTCAGAGGGTTAATTTGTGGAGGTGGAGCCGTCATGGATCCGACTTGTTTTTCCAGCAAAACTTTCCAGATCGAGACTATTTTGGAGGATTTTTAACCAGCGTTACAACACATGAGAAAGCTTCCTAAAGTAAATGCATTCCCCTGCCAAATCCCAGACTCCATTTTGCAACGCTAAAGTCTTTTCAAATAAAGTTTTTCAAGTCATTTGGTGAAAATTCCTGCATTTTTTAATATTATCGCAATATGCATCACAGAAAAAATTAAATGCTGAAATGTCAGTTTTTTTTTTTTCCTCAACATATTTTGCAGCCCTAAAATGAGCTCCTGTCTCAGAATTAACTTTGTTCTGATGGACGTTGGGGCACCAAAACTTTAAGGTCTTTAAGCGTGAAACAAAAAGTCAAACGGACCAAAATCCCAAAAAACTTCAGGTGGAAACTCTGCCTCCGTGTTTGGGTTCCTTCACTGGGAGAGCAACTGGAAAAGACAGTCATTTGCTGCTTCATTTAACATTCATTTAGCATAGTTAGCTAATTCAAACACGCGCAGATCTCAGCCAGCGAGCATAATTATACGGTCAACAATCACTTCTTCTGGGTCAGACGACGGAAACGGCAGAATTAACTTGTTAGAACACGAGTGTCGTTGTCTGGATGAATCAGTCACACCTCCCCGAGCGAAGTGACTCTCCGTCGACACACACTGGAGGACGAGCACGCAATCCCGTCTGAAGGAAATGCACGTTTGTGACGAATACCAAGACAAAAGCTGTGACTCCATAAGTGGCAGCTTGAATTAGCGACATTTACATGAAGAGCTCTCGAACCGCGTCTAATTCCATAGATCGCACGTGAAATTTCAAACAGCTAATTAGTTCTGGGATGCACTCGAAGCCTCGTTTTTACATAATCAGACGCTTTTGTGCGTGACAGCTCCAACCTGAATCTCAGAGCAGCTGATGGATTAGCGCTTTCTGGCTCCACGCCAGGAGATGCTGAACCGCCGCCTCACCTCTCGGCTGAAGGCGGGAGGCGGACCTGCTGTCAAGGCCACCCACCGGCGCTTCCCCCTCCGAGGAATCCGACCGGGAGAGCGAACTGCTGGCTCCGTCCTCAGGAGAACGGGCCCGAATCTCAGGAAAGCTGGCAGGGGGAGAGAGGCAGCAGATGGTGACGGCAATCTGTCAACGTCAGGTGAATGTGCTGCCGGAGCGAGGTGAGCTCGGAGCGGAGCCTCCCCCAGGAGGAATCCCATCATTCCTACACCGGTTTTCACAGAAGAAACAAAAAAACATCACATCTCCGACATCCCAAGTGGAGCTGCAGCAGAAAGAAGGAGTGTTGACATGAAACCCAAACTTCTGCCTGAACACACTGACGCTGAAACAACGTCGAAGTAAAAACTTAAACATGAGAGATAATGACGATTAAATGGCACCACGTCCAACTTATTTTTAACCAGGAACCAACATCAAGTCCTGCAGCTCTGCAGAAACGGAACGACCATGAAGAAGGAGACAGAACTCAGAGAAGTCTTCATGATAGTAGTTATTAAAACTGGGATCAACATGTTGAACAGGTGCCAAGAAGATGAATACTGATAGAAAGGTGGCTGAAATATAATTCAATACCTTTTTCTCGCTGCCTGCAGTTCACCTTGTCGTGTGACTGTAGATTGCAGCTGAGACACTATTTGTTTTACGATTGCGATGAGATTTTTATTTAGTTTTTTAATTACTGTAAATTCTGGACTATAAGCCGCTACTTCTTTCACACGCTTTGAACTCTGCGACTTAAACAATGATGCGGCTAATTTATGGATTTTTACAAATTCGCCCCGAGACGAAATTGGCATTCAAAGCGACGACGAAGAACCAAGTAATTCTGTTCAACTCCGACACTGGTGAGAAACATAGAATAAAAAATATTCCGATCAGATATCAGGATTTTAAGCTGTTTGAAGTGTAAAATCCAACAATTCTTTCTGATTTTACAGGTTGTGGCTGATTAATGGTGCCATCTTGGTGTTTTTTTTTGTTTGTTCGAGGGTTTGGGTGTAATTTAAAAACAAAAAAACCTACATAAAGACAATATTTGGACGACGTTGGCGTGCGACAGTGGATATAGGCGGCTGATATTTGAGGACCAGTTGTACTACATTTGGTCACCTGTCGCTCTGGAAATCCTCTGAAGGAGTCGACGTGTCGGTCGGTGGGCGATCTGCGGAGCTGGACGTCTTACACAGACGATGTAAGTGATGGTTTAGAGAAAAAAAAAGTCACATTGTGCCTCACTCATCTGCTTTGGGAAGCTGTTTTTGCAGCATTTTGTTTTGTCACCATGAAAGCTGCTTGTAAGAGAAGAAAAGATGGCCGCTGTGCAAAGAGCGCCTGCTGCAAACTCACTGCTCTGCTGCTGCACATCGAGGAAACACTGCTGCTGCTCATAGATGAAGAAGATCACTGTGGTTAACAACAAAGTATTGTAATGTTTTTCCACGACTGGTGCACTAAACAGAGCAAGTAAAGACTTCGGTTTGCATCTCAGTTAAAACCTGAAGGTTAACGTCGAGTTCAGAGCAGCTTTTTGAAGTGTTTGACTTGTGACGCTGCAGCTGAACTCCACGCTTCAAGCTTCCTCCAGCGAGGAGAGACTTAATTAGATGCAGGTGAGCCTCATTAAGCGGCCACGGCGCTTCTCGACGCTCAGAGTCACATCACCACAGCCGTAAAACCAGGAAGCCTTCTCGCTGCCGTTCAGGAGCTCTGAGAGTTCATTCAAATGCTGCTTCTGCAGGTTAACGGGCCAATTACTGCGACGCCGAACTACGTCGGCACACATGCAGACATGCAGGTGGGTTAAATAAACACACTGAGAAAACAGCAGCAAGTCATGCAGCGTAAGAACTACTTAGTTCTGTTTCTATGAGTCTAATCCTTTGATTTAACAGCTTAAATCAACAGTGGACTCTTGGGAGTTCCGCTCACGTACGGCACATTTTTATCTTCACTTTTTACACTGACTGGTGAATCTTCCGCTACAATGCCCGCATTAGTGCTGACGCTGCATAAATCCATCTCATTTTCACTGGCGAACAAGATCCAGAGATGCTTAAACTCTTAGCGGCAAAGAAATCTCAACAAACACTCGTTTTAACTTGAACCAGGACTGTTGAAAAGAAACATCAGGAGAAAGTCATCAGTCTGTTGAAGATGTTTCACCTTCATCCAACAAGCTTCTTCGGTTCCAGCTGACTGATGGAGAGGCTGGCGGTGGTCCATTAATGACCAGGACTGTCTCCGGGTGTGAATGGACGTGAAACCAGGTGGTCCAACAACGACAGCATCCATGATGGTGGAGCTGCTAGTTTAGGGGATGATATGAATGTTAATGATGCTGAAGCTTTGTATGGAGAATGCTTAGACTGCGCTATAGGTGGTCCTGCAGAGCCTGACATCGATGGCTTCCTTCTCAAACAACCTGGAGGACACATCATTTCAGATGTTAAACCTCCACAATATTCTGGTTATAAATAACCAGACGTCTGTGCACTATGAAAACCAGGAGGAGCCTTAAAACTGAACCATCGCTGTACATGTGAACACGTCTTTGCCTTTCCTCTCTCACCGCGTTAGTATGTTCTGCATGTATTATTACGTAACGCGTTGCGACGCCTGAGCGAGCACTGACTGTTCCCGGCGTTTTATTTAAAGAGGTTCGCTGCCATGTCGCTGTAACCGCAAGATGGTCGCAAATAGCTGCGGTCCAAGTATAGCCGTGAATCAGAACGTCGCACTTATGTAATTATGATGCCTCGCAATTTCACAGCTTGTGAGGTTTCCAGGTGAGATCTGGTTATTTATGGCGTGTCTGAGCCGGACTTACGGCACCACCACAGAGAGCAAATTAGTAGTTTTCTGCTGAGACAGAAGGAGATGTGAGAGCATGAGAAGATGTCCCATATGTGCTGATTAAATGTAAATCTGAAAGTAGAGCCGGTTTCTGGTTCCAACATGAATTAATCCAATATTACAACTTGTCAATGTGGAGCAGGCGGTAGTTTGACAGTGTTTGAGCAGAGTGATGGGTGAGCTGGTGTAGAGAGAGGCCCGGATTTCATAGAGCAACAGTGTAGAGCTACGAGACAAGATCAGATATTTTAAGGCATAAATGTGATATTTTGGTTGTTTATAATCCCCAAAAAATGTTCTGTGCGTATCAGAGAGGGATCCTAAATGACACAATTCAGGATGTCACAATCCAACTGGCAGCATTATTAATCAATACTCAATCATTTTGAGTGCAGTTGATTTGTTTTTATCTCAAAATGTGTCCAAAAAGGCGTCAGAAATGGTTGAAAATGGTCCAAAATGACTCACGATGCTTCTTAAATGACTCCAGATGAGTCTTAATTTACATAATTTATCCCAAATCTCCAAAAAAATCTGTCAGATAAACTTTACAACAAGGTTCAGGAACAGTTTAGATGCTGAAATAGTTTTTTCCCCCTTCACGCACTGTAGATACATTCTGCATTAATTTACATTAAGACTGATCTTCATGACTTTAATGTACTTGAGGTTTAAATTATCAGGAAGAGTGTCTTGGATTG
>NW_007577758.1:383675-399307 GCF_000690725.1 Stegastes partitus
CAGACTGGAGGCAGAAGTGCAGTTTTTTATGGAGGTATTAAATCATCGAGCATAAAAAATAGATCGATTTTAACGACTTTAATGCTCCTGAACGTGTGTATTATCAGTAAAATGGCATCAGATTGGGACTCGTTACTTATTAAATGACTTCGATCGGGGGAAACACTCATCACCCAACATCAGGCGCTAATAATTTGTTTCCAAGGAGCCTTAAATCAGAGTAAATTCAGTTGCATCAGATGTACTTTTCTCTGCAGATTAGTCATGAGAAATGAGAACTGTGTGAGTCATTTTTCTTTCTGTATCAGGCAGCATTAACATTACAGCACTGTTGAGTTAATTTGACTGGAAAAGAACGACTTATGGTGCAACATGTGACACAATAGATGCAGCGTTATGATTTATTTTCCTCATTCTGTCAAGTGTTCAGAAATAAATTAGAAAAAACAAACAAACCACACCACCATGAATGTTTTGATGGAGATCAATCTGAATGTTGTGTATCAGAAGCTTCTAGTTCTGGGATGTTTACCGCCTTTAAGGACACCAAAGAACCGATGGAGAACCTCCTCAGGTATTTATTTTTATTCCAAATGAGCCCCGCTGTTTCCTGTTTCACCTGGTCGGTCCAATCAGCGGCGCCAACTCACAGAGAGACTCTTAATCTACGGCAGACACACAAACCGGCGCTGATTTTAATATTGATGGACGCGGGAGAACTTTGTCCGAGAGAAAGTGCGCATGTTGCAGAAGTGTCTCAACAGCGAGGCATAAAAAACCCACAACTAATTGGTTCTCTGTGGGCCTCGCCTGACAGCCCAAACATTAGGGCAGCGAGGGATGGGAGGAGACGAGGAGCGAAGAGAGACAGAACGACCAAGGAAGGAAGGAAGGAGGATCATTTGATGCCACAGAAAAACAGGTTAATACAGTTCGGTGTAACGGCGCCGACACAGGAAGGACTCACTTCACGAGCCGTCTGCTTTAATCCGTTGACCTTTTCAGGTTTTGTCATTTCTGCGCCCAATTCGACAAACGAACCCCAAACCGAGATGAAGAGGAAGCTCTGACGACTGCTAACCGTCTCGCTCGTCGTCGCGTTAACGAGCAGCGTCTCGCCAACGCGTCGCCGTGCTGATTGTAATTCAGAGCGCCGCGGCACATTACCGAGCCGCCTCACTCATCTCGACACACCGAAGCTGTCAGGTTTACCTGCAGAGGAGTCGAATCGGCTCAAAATAGAAACCGTCGCGCTCGGCTCGGAATACCAATACGAGTGTGGATTCATCACGTCCGTGTGTTTATGGGTCAGCGGGCAGGAAAATAACAAACTNAAGCATTTCACGTTATTTCGAAAAGAAAATGTAGAATTTACATGGTTCTTTAAAAAACACATTTTAATTGTAGGAAAATTGTTTTTTGTTTACCTGTTCATTAATTCTATTAAACTCAGAGAGGATGTCAGGGAATAAAGAAAGTAGAACAAACAGGGAAGACAATGCAGCTTCGTAACTCTTCGCAATTTACGTGAGAAAGCCGAACAGATGCGTTTTTTTCTTTTTGAGATTTGAGCATAAAATAATAAAGCTTCATCTCTCAACAAACCTTCTAGATGTGAAGAAGCACATGTACACTGTGATATTTATTTCTCAAATCCCAGATGTTGAGGTAATAAAAATAAACAACCGCCTGCAGACATTCACGTAGAAGAGGTGCACGTCGACGGTCCGGCGTCGAGAGAAACGCTTCGAAACATTACGCTCGTGTCGTGGCATTTGCTTCTACGCGTTTTGCATCTCCGGTTCAGTCTTTTTTAGCAGAAAAGGTGAACGCGAACGCGTTTGACTGAAGCCTGTGAAGCCGACACACGGTGAACCAGATAAATATGGATGACAACCCCGCATCTGTGGCGTCGACAAAACATAGGTTCGCTTGTCAAACAGTCAAATATGCCCTACAGGAGGAGGCTCCGTCTTCCACATGTAGGTCAAACCCTCAGCTGATGTAAAAATACACACTCCTGAGCTCTGTTCTGAACTGACATTGTTGTTTCCTTTCTCTGTTGTTAATATTTCCATTAAGTGGCGACTAGATATTCTGCAGTTTTGTGTCTAATTGGAAATCGAGGATTTTCCACAGCCGGCTCTGAAAAAAGCACTTGGACATGTGTTGAATCCTTGTTTTTCATGGATATAACTCGGCCAAAGAACCAACCCCAGTGGTCATGTTTGATACTCTCCCAATACACACCATTACTAGTGGGATTAACAGGATTGTGGTTTAACACACACTCGGAGGGTTACAGAGGCAATGTGAGACAAGAGGCTCTGGCAGCCAAAGACGAGGCTGCTGCCAGCGAAGCTCTCTGAAATGAGAAATTAGGACATAGAGGCGAGAGCAGAGAGGAAGAGGAAGAGGAACATTTTTTTGGAAGGGGCGAGCGAGCGCCAGGAGCTGGAGTCGAACTCGCAGCATCTTGAGAACACGATGGGTCTTCGATGCTGCGGCGCCGAGCGTCCCGGTGTGTCCAACGCGCTTTGGGTTCAGGCCATCTGGAGACGAGTTCAAAGGGAAAAGACCCGGACAGCAGCTCGGTTCTGAAGGAAGAGGAGCTGTGGAGGTGCTGCAGTGTGTGTTTGTACCAGAGCAGCTCCAGTAAAACACATGATGGACGATGGTCTTGTTCCTCTTTGAAGGAACTTGTTGTCTTCCAGCATTGAGGACTTCTGTCGGAGCAGCTTGACGTACTTGGGTGTAATTTGATAATTCTGTAAAATTAGTTGACCTGAATAAATGAAGCTGGACTCCACCATGATATAAAATATATATTGACTTAACACAAGACATAAAGCTGTCCCAACTAAAACACTGACTGCAACACCTTCCACGATCTCATAAAGTAAACCCAAACNGTTTTCCCCCCATTACTGCAGGCTTCTTACATGAGAGATGCAAATCTAAGACTCTGTTTACATGTTAAAGTGTGTTCTGACCCTCAGCTACTCCTCTAATCTCCACCGTAGATGGTAAACGGTACAGATGTGGACCAAAAGCCAACCAGTTGTGGCAACCGTAATTGATCAGCTGAAGCATGAAAGAGAAGCAGTGCAGATATTTACCGCCTTACAAGCTGCCGGATACGCTCGGTGCTAATGGAGAGTGTTTCATTCTGCGTGCATGCATTATTGAAAGTCAGAGAACTGGTTTTTGCTCTCAGGAAGTCCGTCAGTCAGACAGTTTTTGCATGGAAGGTGTAATGCGCTGCATGTGGGCGGGTTATTAAAGCGAGCGGTGTGTTTCTCCTTGAGAGGTCAATACCTTTAGGGTGTGTTTTAAAGATTTCTGCTGCTTGTAAGACTTGAACGCCGTGCGCAGGTACGACAGGTTTTCTTTTTTAGACGTATCAGATGCCGGTTGCACTTCTGAAAGGCCTCCGCTCACTGTCGGGCAGAGAAAGTTTGACTTGTTTTAACAAAGCGCTGACATTATGAAGGTGAGTTAACCTTTCACCGCCCACCGTTCTGCCCTCAGGACGCCACGCTCACAAAACAATGGAGCGACTTTCATGCGCTGAAAGAACTCGGAAAGGTTACATGAATATGGACCCGTAATGTATGTTTAGAGATAACAGACTCATCTCTGTGGTTTTTAAATCGACATGCAGTAAAAATAATCCAATGCAAAACAGAGGAAGGCAGACCAGCAGCATAACAAGCGCTCAGAAGATGTGTTTCCAAACTTAATGCAGGTGAAAGAGTGACAAAGTGATGAAGTGCTGCACAGTTTTCGAAGAGAACATATTGAAATGTTTGTTAAGGGTTATATTATACGCCAGTAAGCATCACAGAAATCTTTGCTATCTAGACCCAGGTTCAGGGAGGGTTGACATACGCCTTGACTGTTTGAGGCGAAGTTAAAGTAGGGAATGATCATCACTGAGAATCCTCAGGAAGAACAACATCAGCCTGCTTGTGTCTTCTTACCGCTCCACCATGGAGAGCATCCTCACACACTGCCTCTGTACGTGGTTCACCAGCTGCACAGTGGCAAACAGAAGAGCGCTCCAGAGGGTCACCAAGATGGCTAAGAAGGTCATTGGGTGCCCTCTGCCCACACTGGAGGACCTTCATGACTCTTACTGCCTCAGGAGAGCCAACACCATCCTGAAGGCAGACGGTACAGGTCCATCAGAACCAGGACCAACAGACTGAGAAACAGCTTTTTTCCTACTGCTGTTAGAACAATAAATGCCTCCCTGTCAAAATAATGTGCAACATACAACTCCACTACCTCTGCCCAACATCCACTCTGTGAAATAATACACNCAGGGTCTTAATCTTATATTTAAATTGTCTAATTAATAATAATGCAGAGTCTCCACCACAAACTGCACTACAGTCAGAAAAAAGTCGTATTTTATACCATTTTTGTCATGTTGGAATCCTTTGTATGTAAATTTCTCCAGTAAAGTCACATGAATAACACATAACACTGTCGACTTTTATCCCCAATATGTAAATTCGATTAATTTGTAATGCTAATTAAATTCATTATTTCTTTTACGGGGAAGCACTTTGGTGCAGCAGCTGTTGATTGAAACACTTATTAAACATTTTGGTTGTGTCATCACACAAGAAATCTCTGATTTAACAAACAAATGTGTGTAAAAATACTGAAATATTACAGAATAAGTATATTTTTTTCTGATTGTCACCAATAGTTATTAATTTCAGAAGTAATTTCACATATCACACTTAAATTAAATGAAATAATGCGCTTTAATTGTCTTTTTATGTTTAAAAAAAACATTAAAAAAATGAAATGTTATCATTACTCACACTGCAAATTTGTATTTTTGTAATTTTGTTGAAATTTGTCAATCGATGTCATAAAGGAACAGAAACACAAACGTAGAAATATAATATACATATATATATAATTTATAAAGAACAGTTTTATAATGCACATATTTGCATGTACAGTATTTGTTTTTGTTGTTTTTGTTGATTTTGTTCCATTTATTAATTGTCAGGTAAAAAAATAAATAAATTACGTCTACTTGCCATCTTTGTTTTTTTGTATAATTGCACGTGTTTCATGACATATAGCATCAGAAAACCGTCACATATTAGTCAGGAGGGTGATTTTAATTTATTTATCCTCATCCTTATCTGGTCCTGGTCTCTGTTCCTTCCAGCAGGCTCAATATAAATCTACATTTTCATCCTTTTCAGTGTTAAAACTATTGTTAGGATCCACATTTCTGATTGTTAAACTGAAGCTTGGCTGCTCTCGCTCTCTTTTTTAACATCACTCTCTGTGCTTTCGAGGTGTGAATGAAACTAAAGATGTTGTTGGACAGAGTTTGTTTCAAAAATCTAGTTTCCGCTTCATGTTCCTGTAACATCAGCAGAAGCCAACCTGAGCTAAAACTGATGTCTGTCGTCATTTTTAAAGGTTTCCAAACCGAGTTAATGAAATTGTTTTTGTAAAAAAGGATTCAGATATGTGAGTTTAAATAAAAACCAGAACTAAAACTGAACTCTGTACTGAGAACCTCTGTGTAGTGAAATGATGAGCCGGTGACGCCACTTGAGGGACTGAAGCGTGAAAACGAAGGTTGAGGTCAAAGAGCTGCAGGAAAAACGGTGGAAACAGAAAGACTTAACCGGGCGTCTAATTGGCTGTAAAAGTGCAGATTTCCTGAACTCAGAAGTGCAGGTTCAAATGATGTGAAGAGCAAATGTGGCTCGTAAAATAAAAAAAATAAAAAAAAACCTTCCATCTGACAGAGCGGCTTCTCCTCTGGATGGATAATCTCACAGCGTTTCTCAGATCAGATATTTTTTACAGTTAACATGTAAATTAACACATTTTTATTCTGTGATTTTACTAAATATCATCTATATTTCAACACAAAAGGGAAAATCTTTAAAACAATATTTTTGGTGTGTGTTTGTACTACATCACCATCTTAAAAAAATAAGTTTCTTAGAGAATGTAAATGAGAAATCAGCTTAATTGTGTAATTAAATGTAATTTTTCTGAAGCTGTGCAGCACATTCACACCGTGTTCTTCTTATTTTAATGTGAGAGGTGTTCAGGTTTTAAAAACATAAGAAGTGAAGTGAAATCAGAGTAAATCCGCTCGTCAACGAGAGCGTAAGTTGATAATTTATTAAATGGAACTTTTGTAAACTCTCATTAGAGAATAAATCAATGTCCACCTTTGTGACTTTAGCCGAGCGTGACGGACTCGATCTCTGCTGCTTCTGCCGACAACAAACCAGGAAGTCAGTCGACGCCGGCGTCGGCTGCAGCTGCAGCGTTAAAAACCCAAAGACAGCGAAAGACTCTCACCTCGTCTTGACTTCGAGTTGCTTTGTTTGGTTACGCGGAGCTTTCCAGGCCTGAACGACTGCAGGCGAGGAAGTATCGACGTCCACCTCCAGAGTTTGCTGCTGCGAACGCGGCTGGTGTGAACAAAGCAGCGTTCAGCGCCGGCAGCCAGAAGACTCGGTTTGTGCAAAACCTTGTGAGACCCTCGGTCTCCGTCGACCAGGTGGGTGCAGCAGCCGGACGCCTTCACCGTCCACAGCAGCTGACTGGTGCTCATGTTTCAGAGCTCTACATGACATCTGCACCGCTTCCTCGTCTGGTTGCACATCTTCTGGAAAATGGCACACTTTCTGTTCCATGAATATGATGTAATAATAATTACGATGCAGCACGACGGACATGATTTGTGAAACATGACAAGGTGTTTGTTTAATGCTCTGAAGCCTGAACAGGTTCTCTGTGTTTGTTCTTGTTTATGATTGATGGTATTATAACGAGGGATGTTCCAATCATTTGTTTACTTCAGATTTATACCTAAGACTAGAAACAACTCTGTTTACTGATGATGAAAACATCAGTTCAGTGTGAACACAGGCTTCCATACATCAGTAGAGATCATGCACATCGTGTCGACTCTCAGAACTAAATTCTCTACGATGAACCTTCGTCACAAAAACAATCCGGACTTCTGGTTCTTTTGTAGATTTATTATAGTTCTGCTGCGTCAAAAACATACAAGTTGAATGATCGATTTTCATGATGTAGAAAGATGTTTTAATCACAGTTTCATAGTTTCACGGCCTCCTGAGTGGTTCTGGTTGACTCCAGCTGCATCCAGTTTAACCAGAACCATCTGATCCAAACACTACAGCGGGAAAGTCGGAGGAGCTCAGCAAAGAAGAAAGTCATCAGAAAGTCACTTGGAGCCATTTCAGAGCAGCTTCAGATCCCAGAACCATCAGATGTCAGAAAAAGTTCATGGTCCAGTTGTGTTACTGCCACCATCAGGAAGGAACCACAAACTAGCTGCTGCTGCTGAGAGACGACTGGTCAGGATGGTCAAGAGTCGACCAGGAATCAGCTTGAAGCAGCTCTGGATGGATCAGAAGCTGCTGGAACACAGCTGTCAGTGTCCACAGGGTCTGACATCAACATGAGCTGAGAGGCTGATGGAGAAGGAAGTTCTTCCTCCAGAAGCAGAACCTTAAAGCTCCACTGATCACATGGACAAAGAAAAGGCCTTCTGGAGGAAAGTTCTGGTCAGATGGAACAAACACTGAGCAGAAACATGTCTGGAGGAGAGAAGGTGACCCCAAGAACACCAGACCTACCATCAAGCATGGAGGTGGCAGCATCATGCTCTGAACTGGAGCAGTAGATGGAACAGTGAAGGAGGAGGATCACCTCCACGTTCTCCAGGAAAACCTCAAACCATCAGCAGGTTCATGGACACATATCTGAGGTTGTATCATGTATCATTTCATGAACCGTTTAACTGTTTCTGGCATAACTTAATATTCTTCTGTCATTCCAAACCTTCTACATAATGCTGGTTATGAGTCAGAGTTCTGACATTTGAGGTGTTTCAACAGGAAGTCGTGGAGGTGTTCTGAGATGTTGATCTGTGACACAACGTGATGAAGTCTGAAGAGCCGACATGGAGCGACAGCAGGAAGTACCGACCGTGGTGTCAAAACGCTGCCGTGTTATGTGTTGATTACCTTCCATCTCGCTACATCAGTTCATCATCACTCTCTCCTGAATGAGCGCTGGGAGTTGGCTGCTCCATTCCTGGAATATTCATCCTGATGAAGAGTTTGGCTTCACACAACGACAGGAACATGCTCCACCGTGATGTCGGCGTTTAAAACCGTCCATGTGGATAAACTCAACGGGTTTTAGGTAAGTCTGACATCAGATCTCCTTATTCAGGCTAATGTTTGGTCTCTCTGCAGCAACTGATGGAGACTAGAAGCTTCTAGTGGAGCTGCACGGGAGGCGTTCAGGGACCATCATGATGATCAGTAAGCAGCAGTATGGAGTTAACTGTGGAGTCTAAACAGTTCATAAAATTATACATTTTGTTCAATGCATCCTCTGATACGTGTCCAAGATCAACCTTCTGCTGATGGTTTGAGGTTTTCCTGAAGAACGTGGAGGTGATCCTCCTCCTTCATTGTTCCATTGACTTCAGTTCCAGAGCATGATGCTGCCACCTCCGTGCTTGGTGGTAGGTTTGGTGTTCGTGGGGTTAAAGGCCTCATCTTGATATCTATCCTCTAGATCAGTGGTTCTCAAACTGGGGGTCAGGACCCCTGTGGGGGTCGCCAGATCATTGTTAAAAAAATAAATAAAATAAATAAAATAAAGCCTGCATTTATCAAATAAATTTGTATTTGGGCTGTCAAAATTAAAAGTGTATTCGTCTTCCCACTCCTTTTTCAAATTTGTCAATATTATGATTTGATTATTCTTTTTTTGCTCTTTTTTAAAAAAAAAAAAATGTTTTTATATTTCTTTTTTTTTCCCCTTTCATTTGTTTGAAATAAATTCAATTCATTCATTCATTTAAAAGAAAATTAACGAGTTAATGTAAAGAGAGATTAATCTGTGGAATTAACACATTAATTCTTGACGCATTAACTTTTTCTCCAAAGCCATCAAGTAGATAATCTTAATGTGGATTAAATATCATTTTGGCTCTCGTCAGTTGTACGCAAACGTTTGAGCTACAAAAATAATGACGTTGACCAAAAACATGTTCTCTGTCTGCAGCAAAACTAATTAGTTTATTTAAATCAGACTATTTAGTCTTTACAGGAAAAACAATTTTCTTGTTTTTTGTAAATTACAAACTACAGAATTTCCTCAGTTGCTCTGAACAGATGTGACAAATTTTCCTGTTTATATCACAGAAAAACTAAATCAGTATTTTCCAGTCCTGTGCGGCCGTAATGTGTTTCTAAGCTACGCCAGGACTTCATTACTCCTCAAGGAAAGAAACAGAAACATTATATGAGAATAAATGCATTCCAAAGAGACTAAACAAAGCAATAAGACTTAAGTATGATGCATGACTAGAATTAAAGAACGCACCAGTTGGAAGACGACTGGAACAGAAGAGTAACGCTGATGATTCGACACCTGAGCTCAGCTGCTGATTGAAATATTCCTCTAAAGCTCATTTGTGAATAAAAACAAGTGAAGCAGACGTGTTTTATTCTGACTGTTGTGTTTGTTTCAGCCGCACACTGTGATAATAATCTAATATTACTGATTTTCTGTGACTAAAGCGACCCACTTCTGCCTCCTTTGTCTGCTCAGGACTCACCTGCCACGTCTCCCCTTTTGCCGACTCGACGCGGCTTTTTTTGTTTTTGTTGTTGTTGTTGTTGTTTTTTTTCTCTCTGTGACACTCGGCTGCTTCGGTGTCTTTTGTTTCCTGACTCCTCTCTGCCTCCACCTGACTCGCGCTTTTCATCGCTGCACCTCCTGCCCTCCGCCGAGCCTCCAAATGTCACTCCTCCTCGCACAACAAAGCCGACGTGATTGTTGCCTCTCCGGGTTGTTGTGTGTCTGCCGTGTGTGCGACCGTGGGCGGATGTGTGTGTGTGTGTGTTCGTTTAGACGTAATGGTGTTTGTCGGTACGTCTGTGTGACCGACTTACCTCGTCGCTCGTGTTTGTGGGGTTCAGTTTGACTTGTCAGCCTTTTTTTTTTGTGTGTGTGTAAAACTGCCTGTTGAAGTGTTTTATTCCTTCTGTCTGCTTCTATAAATGCCAGGTCAAGATGTAAACTCCATTTACATACATTCTACACCGGAATAAAACAATCTGTCTGCAGCCGTCTTTGCTTTGAGCCGTTAGTACATTTAGCTTTTTGCAGCGCATCACGCCCAGGATTGAACCTTCTGCATCCTCCAACCTGAATCCTTTGTGTTGTCTTTACACCGTTAATCAGGCAAAAGCTGTAACTGACGGTCCTTGAACTACTCATCTAGTGTAAAACGTCACCATTTCTAAGCTTAAAATCGTAATATTTCATCAGCTTTTATTGCACGTTTCATTCATGCATCTGTCAAAAAATACAGTTTGCTTCATCCTGGACTCGGCTGAACTGCAGGCTGTGTGTTCACAAAGCAAAGAGAAGACAAATACAAACGTGAATTAATCAACTGCACGTGAAGCCATTACTTTACAATAGCTGTGTATCTGCATTTTGAATTATTGCCTTAGAAAAAAAAAAGGTAAAACCAGTATTTAACTAAAGATTTTGCAAAAAATACGTTTGCTTGGAGAAACCTCTGAACTCCAAGCAGCAGGTTTTAAGTGTTTATTTCACTTCTGTCTCCGTTTTCTTTGCTGAGGTTCATGTTTCTGTGAAACATGAAGTCCAGCAGCTCTGTGGAACAACATGAAGGAGGAGGAGAGAGAACCCAGAGACGTCTTCTGTCAGCAGCTAGAACGTCATAAATCATAAAAACAAAGGCAACAGTTGGATTTCTTTGACCGTTTTTCAGCAAAAAAAAACCTACAAAAATAAATAAAAATAGATAGATAGATAAAATGGATTCAACATGTTCAACATTTTCCATTTCTGCTCCCTAAAAACACTTCCTGCAGCTCAAATGAAACGATTTTTTACTTACAGTCGTGACTCGATAATCGACCCTTAACAATCCTAAACCTGCTATCCGACAGGTTTTTAGGAAAAACCAACAGAACCCATAAAAACAGCCTTAACATAGCGACAGCCTTGGATTGTGACTCCGACATGACATTTAATGTCACCAATCAGGATGACGGCGTATTATCTGACTGAACAATCCCACAGATTGGCTACGTTCACACTGCAGGACTTGATGCTCAATGAGGATTTCTTTGTGACTTCCTTCACGTTTCCAGTTCAATGCGACTTGTATGTGATCTGCTGTGTGAACTTCATACGAGCCAAAAGTGTCCCGCATGCGCAGAAGAGGACACGACGACGTCACACGCAGCGAGCGTGCTCAGTGTTTATGGAAGTAAACATGGATGGTAACGGTGGAGCGTATCTGCCACTCCCCCGCCGCCACCGATGGAGGAAACAGAAGTGTGAGCGCTAACTAAACTAGCATCAGCAGCCAAGTACTGCCTGTGTGTTCTGGACACTTCCACCCCGTCAGAGCGCTGCCCCGGGGTGGAAGTGGTGTCCTGACCGATGTTCAGATATTCATCGTTAATTGGGCCTGAATATCCAGAGACCATAACGTGCTACTGGGACCAGCCCCAGTTTGTGTATCAATGACGTGTAGGTTGGATGAGTTCAGACAGAAGTGGCAAAAGATCAAAACACCTTTTGGATTTAGGAAAACTCACCTCTGATATGAACTGAAGATAAAATCGAATGTCGCTGGAAAAAAAAACAAAACCCAAAATTATGAAAACCGTGTCAGAGGAGCTGCATGTACAAACATGTCGGAGATCTCCAGGCGACTCTGGACCACAGAACCTATTTACCGCCTCTCCATCTCTGTTGCCTTGGTAACAAAGTGGGTCTTCATTGACTACAGGATCAATCAGCAGAGTCCTGGACTGCAGCGCTCACCGTGCGCCGCTTAACCTGTATGCATGCACGTGTTTGTTAGTCTGTTTGTGTGTGTGTGTGTTCTGCATGCAGCGTGTGCGACGTCTGATCGGTGCACGTACGAGTGTGTTCGGTCCCACGCACTCCCCGTGTGTGTGTGTGTGTGTGTGTGTGTGTGTGTGTGTGTTTTCTGTGTGTGTTCGCTGTCAGTGGGTGGCTGCGTATTTTCGTGTGTTCCCGGCGTTGTAAGTGGAAGTCACGACTCAAGCAGCTGCTGTCAAATTACCCTGCAAAATCACAAAATCAAGCATTTGTAAAACGCCTCTGCAGCCATGCCAGACGAGCCTCGTGTGTGTGTGTGTGTGTGTGTGTGTGTGTGTGTGTGTGTGTGTGTGTGCAGAAGCTTCACCTGTGAAGTGTTCGCCAATGTTTGCTCACTTTCCGGCAGCCAGAAAAACACACAAACCCTAAAATACCGGTCGAGTCCCCATCAGGACGATCACGTCGACTCGTTACATCAGAGACGCCGACGGGCCGGTCGACGTTCTAACGTGAGATTCTGCAAAACATCCCGTGAACGCGCATCCAAGGCTGCGTAGCGGCGCATTTGAACGATAGCGGAGCAGCTGAAAATCACTGGAACGGGATTCAAGCAGCCGTTGGCACGTCGTGAAACCTTCGCCGGGCAGCGTTTCTAATATTAACACCAAATTAAACGCATCGGCGCGATGACTAAACGGGTTTTGTAGTCGTCAACCTGCCGAGGATCCAACTCGTCAACACAACAAAGCAGCTCAAGGACGAAAGAATAATCAGTTTCAAACCAAAACCGCTCGTTACGACAAGGCTGCAAGCTAGGATGTACAACAGACAGCAGATCAGATTCAGCCTTGTTGTCTTTATCAAATCTAAAATGATACACTTTTAAGCAGATCCAGAAACAGGAAAAAACATGAGTCAGATTTCCAACTCTCTGGCGGTCCTTGAACTACTCATCGGTGCCGTTCTGTCTAATCACAAAATCTGTTCATATATCATCCACGTTGCTTCATTCTACTTGTCTAAGTTAGAAATTTGCCAAAAAATATGCAGTTTGTTTGAACTTGATTCTGTAAAATAAAAATAAATAAAACCAGAGCTCTTCAGCGTAACTAGAAGGACTTTTCTGCTGAACTGGGTTGAACTGCAGCTACAAGATAAATAAGTGTTTATCTGTAGTATGTAGAGTTTTATAGAATCAAAATGTTGTCCGAGGTGATTCCAGGCTTTCTTAATTCAAATAGGTGTTTAAAAAAAACTATGAAATTCAGCTTTCAATTAGTTTCTTTTAATGATTTAATGATCCTTCTTCATGTTGTTCTGTTTCCATAACGAGCCAGCGGTAAAGATATATCTATACATTCATATATATAATTTAAAAAAAATAATCTTTTGTGTTTTATTCCTTATTCTCATTTATCTTATTAATATTATTGTTTTGGTGTGGAACAGGTGCTCAACGCATTTCACTGCGCGTTATATCACGTATAACTGTGTCTCTGACCAATAAAAGACCTTGAAACCTTCAAGAAAAATGAGACGGGAGCAAAGAAAAACACCTGAAACCTGCCTGGAGCTCAGAGGGTTAATAATTACAGCTGCACACGACACAGCAGCTTAATTCTGGAATAACTTTTTGAATGATTACAGCGCGGTCATCAGTAGTCGTCATCCAGGCTGATTCCATCAAGTTAATAAAGTCTGCTTTGGTTTCAGACAAAGATTAAAAATGAACGTATGTTAGAATAACAGAGTAAAGAAACAAAATGATGCTGAATTATTAAATGCACTTATTACATTAGGTTTGTTCAGACCAATGGTTCTGTTTATGTTTCTTCATGTAAGATTCAGTAACGAGTCAGAAATTAAAAATATAAATAATTAAATATATCTACAGTGTGTAGACTCACATTTTATTTCTACAGTGTCTGTCGACACGAAGAAAAGTGTTGGACGTGTTGATTCCAGGCTTTTTACAAGTTTAGATTAAAAAATGTTAAAATAAATTTTTTTCTGATTTCCATCAACACAGTTCTCCACCTTCTTCATGTTGTTCAGGTTCTATAGAGCTGCAGGACTTTAGATCTTTTACTGTCTTTTTGCATCTTTTGCGTGACATTGTGTGTCTCCTTGTCGGCAGTTTGTGGGTATTTTTGGTTTGTTTTTGTCTATTTTTGGAGTCATATCTCAGTTAGACAGTTTCTGCATGAGTGTATTTTCATTTTGCATCTAATCTGTGTCAGTTTGTGTCTCTTTTGTCGTGTTGCTGCATCGTGCGTTTGTTCTTTTGCAGCTTTTTGTGGTAGTTTTACAAATTAAATCTGCTTTTTAATGCTGCAGTGACGAATAAAGCCACAGTGAGTTAAAACGAGACCTGACCGAGAAAAGCAAACAGCGACTAAAAACGGTGACAGAAAACGTAAAACAGAGCAGGTCAGCACAGGATTTGCAGTGAAAAATGAACCTACAGTGAAGAAACATTTAACAAAAAAACACCAGGAAATTGGCCTCTGACTAGCTGCAGGTACAGCTCCAGGTTTAATCCTCGTACATGTTGGTTATGTGTTTTATGTTTTACTTTATTTGAACCAAAACATCCCCTCCGAATACTAGAACTAGTCCAAAGTTCATGCACAAAGCTGAATGTGGACATCTTATTTCAATTTCTTTAAAAAAACAATGAGAAAAATCCAACTTTTCTCATATTTTCCGTGTAATTCCTGAGTTCTGTTGTTAAATGAATCCGTCACAGTGGCGGGAAAAAGATGCAAACGTGCTTTAAGGTCGAGTGGAACTCAGCCGCAGCTTCAGTGGAGGCTGGAAGCAGAAAAAGCAGCGAGGAACGTCCAAACAATCTGCTCCATCTTCAAGGCTTCATCCAACAGACGACTCCAAATCAAATCCGCGCTTTCCTTTATTCTCTCGGTGCGAGCGTCCCCCGCTGCTCGTCCTTTTGTTTCTCCCATCTGTGTCCGACACAACGTCGGGACAAGCTGTCAGAAAGGTCTGCTTCCTCCCAACACGTGGAGATCAAGGATTCAGGAACAAAGCGTCAAACGGCCGAAGCTCCCTGAAACTGCACCGCTCGCCTTTTCTTTCTTTTTCTTTCCGCTCCGTCGTTCCACGAAACAAAAACAGAGAAAGTGTTTTATTTTAGACGGTAATTCACATATTTAAATTACAAAGCGTGCCTGCAGGTTGGAGGTTTTAATTCTCTCTGTAGAATCATTTGCAGCTGAAACACATTCATCAGCAACAATATCCACAAAAAAAAAAGAACCAACAAGATATTCTCATTAAGCTGCAGAGTCGGTGCCAGAAAACTCTCCACGCTTCAGTTTCAACGAACGAACGAAGAAGAAGGAAGGAAAGCTGCCGCGACCTCGTAGCGCAGCAGCTGATCAAACACGTTTAATTTAAACCAAAGAGAGCAAAACACGTGTTTCTGAGTCGGAAACAGCTGCAGTCTGATTGTAAGAAATGTGAGTTTGATTCCTCAGAAATAAAAAAAGAAAAATCTCATTTGAAAGCCGAAATAAACAACGTGTGTGTTTTTTTTTTTGCATAAATTAAGGAACGCTGGTGGAAAAAGAACAAATATTGAATAACAGGAGAACCTGGAGTCCACACATCTGAACCCGAACCTAGTTTTGTTCACTATGTCAGAACTTATATGATAAAAGAATCTT
>NW_007577758.1:401354-403462 GCF_000690725.1 Stegastes partitus
CAAATCAAACCATTTATCAGCCAGAAATGGAAGAAAATCCAAATATGTTCACATTTCACCAGCATGAAATTGTGACATTTTGGCAAAATCATTTTATTCTACACGTCTCGTTTAAAAATTGAGCAAAAAATAAAGCATTTACTCAAACTGGATTCTGTAAAAAAAGAAAAATTCTGCATTCTTTGATGCAACCGTGAAGCTCACAGTGACTCTGCTACGACCAACAGTCAGGTGAGGAAAATTCAGGAACTTTTCGCTGAACTGCAGGAAGTGTTTTAATTTAAACAGTTAAATGTTTTTGTTGTTGTTTCCTTCACTGGTGACATTTTAGTTTTTTCAGCTCTAACGTGTCACTTCTCTAATATATTTATATATATTTCTAATCCTACTAAGTGTTCCTCATCTGATCTGAGATCTGTTCTGTCCGTGCAGAAGAAAGTTCAGCTTTTCATCAACCAGAACAAAACTTATGAGATTAACAAACAGCCGGCGTCTGAAATAACGAAGCAGCTTCACAATTTTTCACTGTTTCAAGGAAATTTGAGTCAAACTGCTGCTCGGAACGAAACCAAATTGAATTTTTAAACACATAATTTTTGCACCTTGAGGCCCGAGCAGACTTAAGCACTCCACCAGTCGGGTTCTGATTAAAGCCTTTTTAAGAAAATGACAACCTCCAGTTATTTGAAATGCGAACTGTAACGCATCCGCAGCACGTGTGAGCGATTCTGGGTCACCGGGCTGCTGGTGTCGCTGGCAAATTAGATTTTTTATTACTTTCTGCGGCACATTCTTGAACTCGTGCCGTCTGAGACCAAATTTAGTTTCACAGTGCGGCTGAGGCTCATTCAGATGTTCTCACACTTGCATCATGGGGGGATCCGCGCTGAATAAACTCCATTTTCCACCTCTGAAGCCGGTTTTATTGAAATGCAGCAGCTTTCTTGTCCCGCGGAGAAGCTAACCGGGCGAACGCGGAGCCTCTTCAAACGGACGGATGCCGTCGTCACGTGGCCTCTGATCTGAGTCAACGTGGTGAAATGGAGTGACCTGGAGGAGAAGCTCTGCCGAGGATCTGAGGAGGACCAGGAGGATAGGATCAGACCTTCTGCTGCACGTTTTTATCTACAGTTCAACACATGATCCTTTAAAGGTCTCAGCATTTACATGTAGAAGCTCTAGATGGAGTCTGAAATAAATTCCTTATTTATTTTTGCTCTTTTATTGGACATTTAATTACACAAAAGTACATTTTTATATATATTTGTTGAATGTTTTATCATATTTAAAGCCTCGATAAAGATTTTTTTTTGCTTTGATTAAACTGTAAACTGCATAAAATGAAGTCGTATCTATAAAAAGTAAGAAAGAGCAGAAAAAGATTAACGTTTGGATTAATTCTGCCACGTTCTGTCTGGAAACTTCATCCAATCTAAGCCTAAAATCTTAATATTTCATCAAAATCACTTTATTTCTGGTGTTTCATTCCAAAATGTGTCATGAAACTGAGCCGGTTTGTCCTCGTTTGACTCGTCTGTGACGCAAACTCAGAAACGTTTCGGCTGAACTGCAGACGTCAAACCGAATGTTCATGAAACCAAACTTTGCACATCCGATCTGCTGCATTCAAGTGGAACTATTAAATATTCTATAAAACTGCAGTCGTGACTCGATAATCTGACAATAAATGTAAAACCTTCTTTTATGTCGGATTGTCAAGACGGAGGTCCAGATACAAGGAGGGCTTGATGCTGGAAGGTTCATTTGTTGTTAATTATTGTTTATAGTTGTTATAATAACTAGTGTATTGTTAGAACACTACGCATCGCTGGATTTCAGCCTAACTGACCCGTCGGTTGACATCAAAGGTAAATACGTTCAGACAGCAGCTGAAGTGACCCAAATCTGATTGTTTTCCCCCCTATTCAACCTGTATCTGGTGTTTTTATGACAGTCTGAACAACACAGATCCGATTAATGATGAATATCCGAATATTCGGTGAGGTCGGGGGACACTTCCACCCCGGGGCAGCGCTCTGACGGGGTGGAAGTGTCCAGAACACACAGGCAGTACTTGGCTGCTGATGCTAGTTTAGTTAGCGCTCACA
>NW_007577758.1:405238-408012 GCF_000690725.1 Stegastes partitus
CCCAGTTTCTGATAAATGGTGGATTTTCTGGCCATTTAAAAAAAAAAAGACAATATGACTTTCACACACACTAGCAAGTTTTGGGGACCAGAGAAACCATAAATCAAAGTTTGGGGTGAACTTTGCCTCCATTATGAATAAAATGTGTGTAAATCGATGTGTGAAGACGCGCTGAAATTTTCTGACCGTTTGTTCTCCTCAGATCTGAGACCACGTCGGTCTCAGACATTTTCCTTCAGTCGACGCACAAACTTTGCATGAAAATAAAGGCTGACGAACACTTAACCCGCCCGACTCTGTTCTCCTCCGTAAGTAGGTCACAGCCAGACATTCTTGACATTACCATAGAAATATGACTTCCACATTCAGCGACATGTTGGCAGCCTTCAAACACACAAACTCCGTCGCTTCACGCTCGTTTATGTTTTCCTGGAGCCTGAACCTAAACCCAACCGCACGTTTAACCCGTTAAATGAATCAAACTTGACTTTTGTCTCCACAGAGTGACGACGAAGCCGTTCATGTCCTCACAACGTGAGCAATCCACTCGTCATCCCAGCGTCGGTACATGTGGTTCAGCTGGAAGTGAGTCAGCCAGGATCTTTCTCTTTATGGGTTTTTTTTTCCTCTCTTTTCTTCTTCTCTTCATGATGTTAAGGATACGGCATTGTAATTTTTTTCTTTTCTTCTTTTTCATAAGAATAACCAATGAAAAAACGAGTTCTCCCAAAGGAGGAGAATGTAGGTCACAGTACGAGAGCAGAGCTCGACTTCATCATACAAATATGATGAGCAGGAGGGAGGTGAGAGCAAACACATCACATCTACACACANGCAAACACAAACACCAATTATCTCGTTATCTCGAGAAAACGAAGTTGGTTTTCTCGAGATAAATTATCACGTTCTCACAAGAAAACGATTCTTGTTATCCCGAGATAACGAGAAAATTAACTCGTTATCTCGAGAAAACGGCGAAGAAAGAACAGTAGCGGAAAACGACCGCTCTCAGCTTCCATAAGAAACCACCTCGAGCAAGCGTTTATTTATTTTTTGTGAAACTGAGGAGCAGTTTTTATTCATCGTTTTAATGCAAGACTTTAAAATGCACACAAAAAACATCCTGCAAACACACCTGCTGACCTGCTGTTACACAACAGGTGACTCTAATTCTCAGTTTTTATCTTTTATTTGCTGCATTTCTTTTAAAATTTTGTTTTAAATCTCAATCTGACCTGAAGATATGGACGATATTCTCCTCTAACACTTTATTAATCGGTGAAGTTCTAAAAAGTGACGTGATTTTAATGAACTATAACAATTTAAAGCTTCAATTTGAAGTTTTCGCAGAATTTTGTGCCTCGCGTGAGAAGTTCAAGGACTGTAGGAAATCTGGAAATCACCGCATTCTTTCCTTTTTTACAGGTTCTTGCTGATAAATGGTTCCTTTCTGGTGGCTTTTCGGGGTTCGGAGGCTTAAACGTTCCCACTGTGCAGGTAGACGAGGCGATGCTGCCGGATCTCAGAGAAGACGAGCAGCTTGTTGTAACAAAGCACTTATCGGCCCTGCGGGAGGAAACGCCGACTCTCAGGAGCTGCGTCTGAATCACGCGGGCGGTTTCGGCGTCGGAGGTCGAGGCGACGCTCGGCAGAAGCTGCACATTTCCAGCTGAACCGCGGCGCTTTGCGATTCTTTCACCCGTTAATCATCGAGTTTCTGCAGCTCCTTAATGATACGGCAACAGCAGCTGCTAACTTCCAACAGCAGGTGAGTCATTTAACTGGCAGGGAAACAACAGCAGCAGCAGGAGGACGTACGTATAAATAAAACTATATAATATATATAACTGTGGAGTCCAGAGAGGAGAAAACACCTTCATGGTCAAACTGTAGGAGTAAAGAAGCATCCAAGTCTGTACAGAGACATAAACACACACCTGGAACTTTCTGGATCAGTTTCTGTTGTTAAAAAACAAGCTGTCACCATTTTTCTAGTTGTGCTCCGTACGGTTAGTTAAATAAAGAATCCTCCAGTTCAGCTAGATTCAGCATTTGTGGAGTTTTTTTGCATCAAATTCAGTGTCACTGCTCGTGCTTCCATGAAACTGTCAATTAAATCTGAAGGGAACACCTGAGATAAAAAATAAATATGAGAACGCTGGTAGTGTGGCCAGAAGGGGGCGCTGCAGC
This sequence comes from Stegastes partitus, assembly GCF_000690725.1. Classification (NCBI taxonomy): domain Eukaryota; kingdom Metazoa; phylum Chordata; class Actinopteri; family Pomacentridae; genus Stegastes; species Stegastes partitus. Next base: position 407,429 of record NW_007577758.1, read on the forward strand.
TACGTTAGCCGGAATAAACAGAGTAGAAGAAGAAGAAGCTGGAAACAGAACCAGCTGCTTATTAAAAATTAAAGATGAAGAAGAAACTAACAAAAGTTTGTCTATTTACAAGAAAAAAAATGGAGAGAAATCGTTTTTAATTGAGGAAAACATAATTATTCATCCGTGTTAGCAGGTTTTAAGCTTGTTTCGTTCTGTCCAGGAGTGAAAATAAAGAAGCAGCTGATCGATGGTGTGACGGCAGAACTTAAAGCTCATTGACTCTTTTTAGAGTCCAAAACCACCTGAAGTGAGCGTTAAAACCACCTGCTAATTTACTACGATACCTAAACATGAACTGAACGCAAACACAGCGACAGTAAAGTTGACTCTGATTTACAGTTTTTTTTACTTGGTGCAAGTAAAACGACAATTTATGCTGTTTTTATTTTCCAAATCTTGCTAATAAGGAGACTGACCTTATTCTAAAATGATCATTATAAGGTTTTTCATTTTGGCCTCACAGTTGTGCAGCTGCACTGACGGGATGTTTTTCAGGTAGAAATTTCTCAAAAAACAGCCAAACTTTCGCTGGTTAAAGCTCC
>NW_007577758.1:411306-412527 GCF_000690725.1 Stegastes partitus
GTCGTTCGTGTTTTTCTGATCCCCGTGTTTGAATTGACACTTCCGCTTAAGTCCGAGCTCAGTCGGGAGCTCAGAGGGAAGCTAATGACTTTGAAGAGGTGCCACTGAAGCAAAGGAATGTATAATTAATTTAACTTTAACACCGGCGATTAGCGGGGAAGAATGGGAGCCATTTTCTCCTAAAATGACTGTGATCTCTTCAGCTCAAAGACGGGACACGAGTGCAAATTATAAAAACCTCAAAATGACAATTTTTAGGACCCCATCCGATGAAAATAGATTTCTTTTCTTTTTTTTTTCCTCCCTCCGTGAACACGTCCACGTGGTGCTTTTATATGCTGGAGGACACACAGGAAACAACAGAGGTGAGTAAATCCCTGTGCAACAAAATTAAATGTAAAATAGCACCACTGATGAATGACTTTATTATATCGACATCCAGTATTCCCTTTTATAAACCATCAAAAACAAATACTTTACAAACACTGTATTGAAAATTTAGGCCCCAAAGTAGAACCTCAAAGAAGTGAATCCAGCTGTGATCCCTGAAATTAAACTGAGTCCAGCTGTGGTTTCCATCATCTACCTGCATGAACATGGGTCTACAACGAGCTGAGAACAGCAGAACCTCCTCAGTTCTGGACCTCTGGACTGTGTCTATCTATGTCTGCATCGTGGCTCCACATGGAGAAGACCTGAACAGAGGAGGTGCTCACAATTGCTGAAAATATGTCCAAAATGGCTTGAAAATTGTCCAAAACAAGTACAAAAAATATATCTAAATGCCTCAAAATGTGTCCAAAATGAGTAAAATTGGTCCCCAAATGACTCACAATTTACCCAGAATGACAGGATTTGTTCAAAATAAGTAGAAATAGTCCAAGATGACTCAACATCTTCCTGAAATGACTCCAAACTTATCCAAAGTAACTCAGAATTTGTCAAAAAAAAAAAAAACAAGTAAAAATGGTCCAGAGTGACTCAAATTATGTTTAAATGGCTCAAATTCTTATCTAAAATGACCTGACATGGAAAAGAACTGAACAGAGGAAGAGAAACATCTGACTGAGAGACCTGACAAAGATGGAAAAGGATCCAGAAGATCAGTGAGCAACTAAAACCCAGTGCAGCCCAGTGTGAGCAGTAACCAGGAGGTCTAGAAGGAGCCATAGTAGCTCTGATCAGGGCTGCAGTGGTCGTCCTCCTACAATGACTCCACGG
>NW_007577758.1:413509-420666 GCF_000690725.1 Stegastes partitus
CCTGACTTTTAAAGAGAAAGATGAAGCAGCACAACCCAGACCCAACTTTTAAACAATTAAACCTGCCAGTCTTTGACATTTAAAGCGATCAAATCGTGGCCGGTGTGATCAACAGTCCAACACTGAACCCCATCTTGTTCTGCCACCTGCAGCTGTGGACACATGTCGTTGGCTTTGGGGTTTCAAATAAAGAGTCAGACGATAAATAAAGCGCCCAGTTAGCAGAGAGAGATTTCAGCCTCAGCCCTGTGAAAATGACAGATTCAGACAATAACGGCCCAAAATGTGGGACTTGAAAGTCCTCACGCTCGATGAATGGCGACAGCTGAATGTGATGATGCAAGAAAAGAAGAGCGAAGTGTGATTTAGCCTTCAGTTCCTTTGGCAGCCGAACAGATTCTGACTGAGCTCTGGCTGCCAACAAAAGGCTTAAATCTGCAGAACTGAAACACCTGGAACCGTTTTTACAGAAATTAGACTTTGATATTTGTGTGAAAACTGACAGCAGAGTTCTTTCTTGTCTCGCTGCAGCTTTCTTTCGCTCTCCGAGGACATCGTCACTTTAGCTTTTCCCAAAAAATTATGGAAGAAAAAAAAAAAACGACTCAAAACACAGAAAAATTAAAAAGAAGTAACGACAAATCGAAGCCGATCACTGTAAACGTGCATCAAACTCAGCTTGAGGGAAATGCTCACTTTAGAAAAGGTTTTTATCTGATGTGTGAAGAACATCATCAGGATATTAATGATTTAAATTATTAGTTGAAAGTCAACACAGACAGAATGTTTTAGCTTCAACAACCGGATGATGTTTGCAAAAGATGTGACGTAACTGAGATCCAAAGCCAACATTCAAAAATTCACACAACACACACAAAATTTGTCTAATATTATTCAAAATGTGTCCAGTTGACTGACAAATTGTCCAAAATGACAATTCCCGCCCCAACATGACTCAGCATGTGTCCTGTTTGTCCAAAATCACTCAGAATATGTTGAGCGATGTGTGATTGAAAAAAGTTTCCAATCAATTTAAAAATGGTCCATAATGACAAAAACCCCGACCCAAATGTGTCTGAAATAACTCAAACAGCATCTACGTGACTCAGAATTTGTCAAAAATGACTTAACGTGTGTCCAACAGAATGTGTACAATCGACTCACAAAAGGTCCAAAATGATTAAAACACATAAACATGCGTCAACAATGTGTCACAAGAGATAAAATCTTGTCTAAATTCACTCAGATTGTGTCGTAAATCTGAAAATCATTGAAAACGATGACAGAGATGCTGATATACATAAAACATTCCAGTAACATGATGATAATGTGTTCTGACAAACTCCCAAAATAACTCCAAATGAGTCAAAACTGACTCACAATGACAGAAACCTGCTCAAAATGACTGGAAACTTAGTCAAAATGGCCCAAGTCTTCTCCAGTATGACTCAAAGTGTACCACAAATGACAAAAGCCTGCCCATGACGACTTATAACTAAAACAAAGTGACACAAACTGGTCCAAACGTACTAAATATGTGTCCAAAATAACTCACAAGTTTTTCAAATGGATTCATAATTTGTCCAAAATAACTAAAAAACTTTCCAAAATAACATTTCTTTTTTGTTTTTTTTGTCAACAGATACATGATCTGTGGATGTTTTGAGGATATTATTGAGGTATGAAATCATGAACGTTCTTCTATAAAACATTCAGAAATTGGGAAAAAAACAAAAGGAGAATAAAACATGACAACAGATGAAGGACGTTCTTCATGCGACATCTGTGAAGAACATTTTAAGAACTAAAATAAAACCGTTCCTGTTGACAACACGACCAGAATAAAAGCACGACTGTTTGAACTTTTAGATGGACTCATATTTTTATTGGCCTTATTTAATGGACGTTCCAGATTCATCAGAGGTTTGCTGCTGCTGACGTCATGCAGGCCTCTGATGAACCAGGAGGTCTGTTCTCTGATTAAAGACTCACTGGAGGAGATAAAAGAACCAGAACTCCTCCCGTTTCCTGCTTCTTCTCTTTCATGCCACACATTTACCTTTCGGCCGTTATTTGTCTGTGACATGGAGGACTCGTCTCCCCCTCTGTGCTCTCGTAATGAGGTCTGCAGGAACATAAATAACACGTTTCTGGACAATCCTCCATTTTTAACCCGGCGAGCTTATTAAACACCGAGAAATGTCACAGTCCTGCGAAATTGGCTCTTTGTGCGGCTTCGCTGTGTGAAATCTTCCTTTCCGATTAAGGAGTGAATGTGAGACTAATTCAGGCAGCGAGACGACGTCCAAACCGGAGTTTGTGAAGACGTTTTTTTAAACTAAGATTTACACGTCAAAGGTTGCACCGGTTCAGAGGTGAGTTTCCACTGTGAACTCATCCTGCTGCTGTAGTCGGACGCTAGGGAGGCACATTATGAATAACTTTCTTAACAATTAGCAGCGTTAGCAAGTATCAGTAATACATGAATCGATCCCTGCCTTCGCCCTAAGTCAGCTGAGATAGGATAGATGGACATTAATCGATAAAACAAACTAATAATTACGAAATAATTACTAAAAACTAAGTAATTGAAGCTTGTATTATTATTATTTTTTAATGCTTTAGACACTAAACATTAAACGACTCTGAACAAACTTGTGTTTCGGCGCCGGCGGTCGGCGTCCGGAGGTGATTCATGAAGAACGTTCTGAGCATCCTGGACCATAAAATGTTAAACATGTTAGTTTACCGTGAAAATAGCGGCGGCGCTGCTAATGCTCCACCGTGAATGTATCTAAGAGCAGCTGCTGAAATATTCACGTCTGAAGGCGAGAACGTTGTTCCTCCTGACGAGTTACCGTCCCGCTCCTCCCCGCGCTGCTCAGCGATGCGTTCACAAGCCGGCGTCGGAGTCTCGGGAGCTTTACAGCAGCAGCAGCTTCCACGTCAACACAAACTAAAACATGCAGAAGATGTGCGACATGTTTGATTTGTGTTGGCCTGAGTCACATGACTCTCATCTGGTTTGCACATAAAAAGACGATGAAGATCACATCGAGGCAGGAGAGGAGCTCAGACTCTGTGGATTGGTCTCGTTTGGTTTGATTTTTTACACTCACTTGTGTTTTCTGTCACAGTTTTCAGTCGCTGTTTGGTTTTCTTTAGACGAAAACCACTTGGTTAAGTTACGGGAATAAAACTACTTGGTTTGACCACATTTTCTCCTTGTTTGCACTATTTCTTATATTTATGTGTACATTTTTCTATTTTTTCCTGTCTCGTATATGTGTACCTCTGTTGAATGCTGCTATCAACAATGTGGATTTCTCCACTGTGAGATAAATAAAGGCATATCTTATCTTATTTTTATTGGCTGTAGTATAAGGTCTTGCACTTTTATTTAAAAAAAACAGCACAAGCATGAAAGACGAGGGCAACTTTTAACCCACTGGTCAACCCGACTTGACTTACATGTGATGTTTACTGCTTTTATCTTTATATTTTCTGTCCTTTCCTGCTGCTGCACTTCACACTTCAGCATTGACCTCTTTTAAATTTATCAAGCTTTGATATTATCTATTATTTTCTGTTTTAAGACTTAATTTTGCACGTTTTTTCTCAGGAAGCGCTTTTAAAAATGTCTTGTTTAACTTTATAATGACCATAAAAAGCTTCTATTTTTCTTTCTTGGTTGCAGAAACTTTAGTTTTGTACAGAATCTGGATCTGGCACAAATTATATTCTAGAATAAAGCGATTAAGATTAAATATGATGATTTTAAGCGCAGATAAGCTTATGCTTTTCAACCAAACTCTATGTGATGGATGAGTAGTTCAAGCACCGTGGGAAAATTCAACACCGGATGATTCTTTCTCTCTCTCTTTTTTTTAACAGTTTGTGGTGGATAAATATGTTTGGTGATTTTTTAATTTTATTTTGTAAAAGACAACATGTCTTTTAGTTCCAGAGACAAGTTTCAGACTAAAGCTGTTTGGATTTTACTTCTTTCTTTGCTTTCAGACAACAGAATCAAACAGAGACTGAATCAGTCAGACTACATGTCAACCAGCAGTCACTTCAGAAATCCAGCTTTAATGTCCACCATGTCGTCTGACAAACTCGTCAAACAAGAGAATTCGGTTCTATTTCCACGTACGACGATCGCTCACAGAGAAAACTGGAAGCACCAGAAGTTTCCTCCACATCTCTTCACTGAACAGCAGATTCTGTTCTGCCAACAATCTCCTCCACAAAAAATGTCTCCTGGTTATAATTTTAGGAAATAAAAACTAAAAAAAACCTCCCGACACTCGCTGCAAATCCTCCACCAACAGATTGGGTATCGATATGATTTGGTTTGCGCCTGCTGAAAATCACACAGCGTTCAATTAATTTTTAATCTCCAGAAGATTATGTTTGTGACTTTTTGTTTGTTCGGCGCTTTTTGTGTCCAACGAACGAGCCGATGAGCCTCCGACGTGTTTTCTGCGGCTGCACGTGTTGAACTGAACAGACTTCTGTCGTCGCTCCTCTCAGCTGATAGCTTCCTCTGCTCGGCAGCGTGTTTCCCGACTCTGTTAATGTATGTATGCATTTGTGAACTCGGCTAATTGAAAAGCGCCACCGTCGTAAACAAGCCGAGGACGAGAGGGAAGGTTTTTCACGTGGCGCCGGGTTCCTACGCAGCAGGAAGCAGAGTCTGAGTGTTTATCTCTGCTCTCTAACGTCGCCTTATTCTGGAAGGAGATGAAAATCCTGCTGCTGAATTATTTTTTGTCTGTTTGCAGAATATTCCTGCAGAACAACGGATTATTTCCAAACACTGACAGAATTTAGCAGATTTGAGAAATACGTTTCAAACTGAGGTTGCACAATCTTGTTTTTATACTCTGGGCAGTTTGAAGTGATTTATAACGTAATAAAAACATTTGGAAAAACACAAATTTAACATCTTAAACCATGTTTTTCAACAAGCATTTCAAACGTCAAAGTTAATTTAATTGTGAAAAACCAAAATCTATTATAATATTCAGTGAATTGTGCAGCTGTGACGCTAACGTGACTGTTTTTGCAACCAAATCTTCCTTTTTTCTTGTTTTTTTTTTTCCTGTTTCTGCTCAAAAAACTTTGAATAAACCTGAAATCAGAGTGAATTATGTTTAATCCGACTGACTTTTGTCATAGATTAATGATATAAAGTAAGAATTAAGTGAGTTTTCTTTTGCATTTAGCAGTAAAACACTTGTAGCCTGTCCTGTTACCCTTGTTTCAGCATCACAGACGTGTTATCATACTCTGATCAGACTGATCGATGCCGCCCTTCGATCTCTCAGGTTATTTTCGGTATCGTGCGTTTTGAACCTGACATTAATCAACCGCAGCCTCGGCGCTGCTTCACCGAACAGCCGAGTTATTCTGCAGACAAACTGTGTGATGCTTAAAAGCTCCGGAGCAGCCCTCTGCCATTACGAGCACCGCCGGCGAGAGCTAATTAATTCTCCAACCAGACGACGTTTGGCCGGACACTTCGTGACCGTTCTCACGACTGACAACTCAATTAAAGCTTTTTGATGAAACACTGGGAAAGCTCCACCGCCGAGAAAAGAAAACTGTTTTATTTATACAGAAAAAGAGGCAAATTAGACTTTTTGAAGTATTTATATTAAAGCATCTATTAAAAATCAAGGTCGGACTGAAAATGAAGGCCGAGGGAAAGTTCTCGCGGCTTTCAGGTGAAAAGTGCTCCGCGACTTAAAGAGTAATTAACATGTTAATGAGCGGCGTGTCTGCAGATTAACGCGCCGTTTGTTTCCGCCGCGTCGAGACAACACGCGGAATTAGTTACAGGTTTGCACTTATGATGCAGGAAAATGGAAAACGCTCAGAGCCGGCGCTGGCGTGGAGACTCTGAGAGCGTCTCCCAGAGGAATAGTTTCAATTTGCATCGCATTATTCTCAACGTTCAGCCAAAACTCTGCTCGTGTGTGTTTGTGAACATATTAGATGCAAAAGCTGCTTATCTGATATCAGGAACTTTCTGTTGCAGTTCTTGAATTGCCATCATTTTTTTTTTTGGGCCAGTTTCTGCTGAGAAAAAAAGAAAATGAGCATCGATTTTGAGATTGACTCCCGAAAATTGACATCACAGACGTGCGGAAGTCGCGTTTGTCGACGACGATGATGTTTGTTGGAGCAACAAGAAAATAAATCCTGACAAATTTCACTTTCTGCAAGCCTGAGTTTGACATTTGCTGTTGTGTTTTAATTTTGCACAAACATTCGTGTAACTGTTGCGCTGCTTTCTCCCATTTTGTGGGATTGAACCTTTTCACTTCGTACGTGCATCTGATTGTGTCGCCTGCTCATCCTTAGAAATACTTTATTGATCCCAGAGGAAAAGTTGCTCAATTAATTAAAATAAAAGTCCTGCGCCTGTATTCCAAAGCGAGTCTGTCTTGGGTTTGGATTAAAGCTCATAAAGAAGTGGTTTTAGTTTGGATTAGTAGAAGTAAGTTAGGTTTTGTTAATGCATTTTGTTAATGCAGCTCGTTTTCATTTCCTCGATCGTCTTCCTCTGCCGTCAGTTCTTCTGTTTTTGTGCAATCTGTGCGCATTTTGTGCTAAAAACTGTTTCCACTTTGGCTAAACATCGTCCACTCAGCTCTTCTTGTCGTCTTTGTTAACATTTTTAAATGCAAATACAGCGCTAACGTCCAAATCACCGTCTGCAGATTAATAACGACGGATAACGAACTGAATTCCTGCAGAAAAAAATGGGAGAAAGTTAAAATGAGCACGAAAGTTGTGCTGAACTTTTTCTCTGCAAGGACTGAATCTCATTGCAGATTTTCCTCCACTTCTGGTCAGATATTAAAATATACGAACACACTGTGGTGCAATAATAACTGCTGCTGTTTTAATAAGAAAAAAACACAAGAAACTATAAATTTAAATGTTGTGACATTTATTATGTCGTTGGTTTTTTTAAGGGTTTTGCGTTCGTATCATTTCAGTCTGGATGGATTTACTTGTTATTAAGTCAGAGTCAGAACTTTGGTGATAAATTAAAGGCATAAAACCTGCATCAACACCTGCACAAATACTTTTTACCTGTTAGAGATACTGTCACCTACTTTAGACCATAACTACAGTTTTAG
>NW_007577758.1:422899-423909 GCF_000690725.1 Stegastes partitus
GCTGCAGATATTGTTCATGGAAACTAGATGGAAAATGTTCACGGTGTGAATAATATATTCTTCAGAAGGCTACAGGTGTTTGGTTTTCGCTGAATAAACTGGAGAACAGTGTGTGTTTGTGTTGCTCAGAAGCCCAGAGAGAAGCAGCTCCAACACGTTTCCGTGCACACGTGTGCGCTCGCCTCCCGTGTTTGTGTGTCGCCACAGAAAGCAATCTAAATGGAGATGGTTCCTTCCTCCTTTTTAGAGACGCAGAACAAAAGACCTGACTGCAAAATGAATGCAATCACTATTTCCTCCCTCACTGTTTGTATTATTCTCTTTTTTTTTTTTCTTGCAGTGTATATTTAGATGTATGACTCTGCAGAGATCTATACTCATATGAATACGAGCCGGAAAGAAATATGAGCTGCTATAAAGTTTTTCCTCAAGTGCGAGGCCGACATTTCATTGGGGAGCGAGCACAGGTGTGTGACGCAGGTGTGTGTGTGTGTGTGTGTGTGTGTACAGGTTGTGTACATAAAGTGACCTTATAAGGGGAACATCAGGGGAACGGAGAGACCAGCTCGTCTTCCTGCAGCGTGAGGAGCTGCATGTCCGTCTTTAACCATCTGAACTCCGAAGCAGCACTTTCTCGGTGGTTTTACGTTTGCTCTTGTTTCATTTTTTTCTCTGCAACATAAAGTCCTGCAGCTCTTTCAAAACAGAACAACCACGAAGAAGGAGGGAGAAACTCAGAGATGTGTTCTCTGCAGGATGGCACAGTTAGAATGTGAAAAATAAAAGAACAGAAACATATTTCTGTCTGAAACTACCCGAAGAATCGCAAAAGAACGACTACAAGATGCAGCTGTTAGAATTAATTATGTGTCGAGGTATCATGTATTCAGAATCTGTGTTTCTCCGCTGAACCTATGATCCTGTTTTGGATTTTTCTACTGAGCACAGCATACGTTCTTGAAGATAACATGGCCGGTGAGAACTGGTCCACACACCAGGAGACAGCAGAA
>NW_007577758.1:425013-433489 GCF_000690725.1 Stegastes partitus
TGGGTTCCTCATGCATCGTCCAGCAAAATGCAGGAACCAAACAGGGAGGCTCCACACGGCTTCATTACTGTTCAAACAGACTAAAGTTTCAACGCAACTGAGTCAAATTGGACAAAGACGCGCCGGCAAACAGATAAATTCCCCCCAAACCAGGTGTACGGTCGTCAGAGGATAATTGGTTGAAGAGGGATTTCGAATCAATCGGATGATTGATCGGAAGTTTCCACAAATCTGTGTCCAACACCGACGGAAGAAACAAAAGCAAACAGACCTCGGCTAAAGCTAAAGAGATGCAGGTACAAGAAGAATACAAGAAAATAACAAAACAAGCAAAAGAAAAGGTGACATGAGATGGAACAAACCGAATCTTGATATAAGTTGATATAAAAGAACTGAATGGGTCGTCGCCTTTGACAGAAGCTTGTTCTGATAGTTTTTGCATTAAGCAGAATAATAGATTTTAAATGACTCAGATTGGCTCCAGAGCAAAGAACTTAACTCTAGACTTCTTTATAATTTGTATAATCTATCTTTATAAAGATATAAAAAACTGAAAAACATGGACTCAACATTTGTCCAAGTGTCCTCAGATGTTACTAAACCTGGAGAAGTCGTGCAGATATTTAATTATTTTCAGTTTTCTTTGTAAACGCTGTCATAGTTGAGCCAAAAAGTGGCTGATTTTCTTGTCATGTGATTGCTGGTTGCAGCTGAGTCACTAATTGCAACAGGAAGTGCAGAATTATTTGACAGAATCTGGTTTCCAGCAAAGGGTTAAACTTCAGCAAATGTTTAAATTAGACGTGTAAGAAAATGATTTAGATCCAACATGGCTTCATTCAGCGGTGCCATTTTTAAAAAAAACCCTGCCGATGGGTTTTAGGATTCAGAGGATTAACCTGTTTTTGTTTTCCGATCGCGTTTCCACTCGGCAGAATGCAAACACACCATCAGACGCACGGAGAGACGCTTCCCTTCCGTCCCTCGGAGCTAAATCTGTTTGCTCATCGTACATTCTGAGCAGGAACGTACACCTCCTCTTCTTCTTCTTCTTCTTCTTCTCTGCATGCGTCGGGTTCGTGAGCGAGCTGCAGATCGCTTCGGCTCAGGAAGTTGTGAGGATACGGCGGCGCGTCGTGAGGAAACACCGAAGGGGAGGAAGAGGATGAAGAACCATCGAAAACACACCAGAATCCTGTCAGCGTCCGGGACGAACAGACTGAAAGATGCTGCTTCCCTTCAGGTTTCGGCTTTTTCAGCTTTTCCCATAAACCCACCAGCCTGCAGAACTCTTTTATATGTAATTCAAATTCTGCAAAGACGAGATGAAGAAATAAGATGTTTTATTCATTTATAGCTGCGTTAAAATCTCACGTGTGCACCTTGATGCATGAGATTAAACACTGTAATTCATATTGAACCTTTTTCCTTTGGTGTTTATTTAAAGTAGCTCATAAATATATAGAATTATTGACTGATTTAAAAACTAGAATATGAGCCAATCATCAGCTAAATAACTTAATAAATGACTTTTTTTTCTTAACAATATCGGTTTATTATAGGAACTTATTATAAGAGCTGGTCTTCACTGTTCTTATCTATTTTCCTATTTTCTCACAGCGATTATTGAAGTTTTATCTAATTCGATCCGTCCTAATTTTCTCGTTATCCCAGAACGCGGCGCTTCATTTGAATAAACTCTGTGAACGTTATCGTCTGCGGCTGATAACAATCTGACCCGTCCGTCCGTCGACCCTCCGGCTCGTCGGACGACGTCTTCCCCGAGTCGTCGTGGTTCCTTTTGTTCCCTCTGAGCAGCTCGTGGGCATGAAGCCGACCGGGTTCGTTAGAGGGATGACGACGTTGGCCCTCGTTAACCTGAGCAGGACCTCGGACCGGTTATCTGGAGGAGATCCTCCAAACCGGAGAGGACCGAGGGGGATGGGCAGAGAACAACAGAGAACACAACAAGGAAGAGAAACCAAACTCCAGAAGAAAGGTGAGCTCAGAGTGAACACAAAGCAAACTTTCCCGTCCTGTTCGTTCTGCCGGTTGAGTCCCGACGCCTCTGGACACACGACTCTGTTGCACACGGAGAAAAGCAGCTTCTCTCTGCTCCGATTTATTCACGTCTGTCGGCTGTTATTCGGCCTCTTAAAGCTGCTCGCCGTTCGCTTCACACTCTTTGGATTCCGTATTCTGGATGTTGATGAACAGAAGCTGAACTGAAACCGAGCCGAAGTCGACCGAGCCGGACCAGATCTGCTGACCCGGGAGACGACGAGGAGTTTGGGTTCAACTCGTTTTGGCCAAATTCACATCATTAATATGTATAAAAACATCAACAAGACGAACAGAAGCTGCAACGATTTGTCCCTCAGTTTATCGATTACGAAATTAATCGCCAACTATTTAAATAATCAATTAATCATTTAAGGACATTTTAAAACAATAATATTTCTGATTCCAGCTACTTAAGTGTGAATTTTTTTGAACAAGTTTAAGTTGTGGACAAAACAAAACGTTTGTGTTTTGCCTGTTTTCATATGTTGTTCTTTTTTAAAAATCCGATTTGACTTTTATTATCCTGTCTTGATGTTATAATGAGGTTTAGTCGACTCAGGTTGTTTTCAGCTCGCTCGAAAAAAAATAAGTGATTTCAACCCTTTTCACGTTCTTTATTTAATATTACCTGTTTTTTAACAAAAACCTCGTAGGTTCCACAGAAACAAGGAGTCAGACTTTTAGTGCAAAAATACCAGTAAGACAGAAACAAATAGATTAAAGTGAAGCTGTCAGTGTGCAAGATCAATACGAAGCAGTTTTATGAGTAACATGAAGATAAAAATCCTTTTTAAAAGTTGAACTCAGTCGTCTTTACATTTACCCCAGTAGCCAATTAACCTGGGACGTCCTGTTCATATGTTTATTGGTCCTCAATGTGGTTTAATATTTAACCATTTCCTGCATAATACACACTTTAAGTTAATAAAATCAATCCAGATGGCTCCTGAGAAACTTTCCAACCTCCTGCTGTGAGAGGGAAGCCCGGAGAAAACCTCAATGTTGTTGCATATATATATACCTTTTATTTTGTATTATTTATATTTTTCATTATTAATTTTAATTTTAATTTTGGCTGTGTCATATTGGGGACTCTGAATTATGCCTGTGACCAGTCTGGTGGTCGGTTCTGGCACGTTTTATCTACAAGTCTGTGTGTGTGTTTATCTGTATTATTTTTTATTTGATTTATGCATTCGTGTTTGTGCACTGCCATGTGTTCTACTGGGGACGGGTTTGGCATGTGGTGTGATGTCCTGAGAACATTTCATACATGATGCGTTCATGTAGAAACCAATAAAACATGATGAGGTCATGCACAGAGCTGCAGAGAGGCTCCAGATGTGGTCTCGTTTAGCGAAGCCTGAACCAAAGTGCAGGTTGAAGGAGAGAAATAACACAATAAGAGACGTTCTCCTGAGAGGAACACGACTTTTGTAACTTATCAGTGTTGTTCTCGTCACCCGATTGGATTCTATTGAAATGTTTGTCTGTAATAAGTCAGTAAAACAACAGAAATAATAAGACGAGAGTTCTTGTGCAGCCTGACCTGCTTCTTTCCTGCAGGTTAACTCACAGCAGCATCCTCCACGTTCATCAACCTGCAGACGCACATAATCTCCGGTCGCACGCGCAGGAGGTCGTGTCTTGTTAGCTTCATTAGCCGGGCTCGCTCGGGTTTGTTTCTGCTCGTACGTCGCACAAACACACACACAGTTACACACACGAACACAGTCACACACACACACACTGTGTACAGTACGGCCCTGCTGGTAAATCAGCTCTGGCACTTCCTGTGTCAGCTCAACACACACATACACACACACACACACACAGCTGTCCGCTAACATATAAAACACACAATAACGCACATCAAACACACATGACTCCACACACACACACCCACTCTGCGTCTCATCTCGTTAGCTTTGTTAGCCGGCCTAATTGACAGTTCATTACCAGGTTGTTCTCTTCACTCCGAGAGCCGCTGACAACTCCCGGCTTATTTATGGAGCTACAGGGGGAATTTTTAAGCAGCGCACTTTAATTCTAGTCGGCTTAAAAGAAGCAAAAAGAAAAGAAAACACTGTAATTTGAGGCCTTTTCTCTCTGCGTTCATCTTTTTTGGGTTTGTTTTGTTGATTTTCTGCTGCTCAGGTACGAATACGACTCTCTCACCTGAACCGAGACGCGACTTTTAACTCTTTAATGTTTTTAACTGCTGTCTCGTTTGTTTTTGTCATTTTTCACTTCGATTTAAAGTCCTGCAGAAGCAGAACAACAGCGACCAGAAGGATTAAAAAACCAGTAGGACTCAGTTAGGATGCAATAAACCTTAAAAACAAACAAACAAAAGGATTAAAAATACAGTTAATTTCTTGATTTTACATTTTTAAAATTTGAAAAAACTGTAGAACATTAGCAGAGGTATTCCCAACACTCTCTTTGTACAATATGTATTTTATTATTTACATTTTTATTCTTATTTTTAAATTTATTTATTTAAATGGGGACATTTTTTTCTTATCTCTTTTCTTTTTATTGTTTATTGTATTTTTTTCTTTATATGTCTTTTCTTTTCACTAACTTTTTTCCCCTAATAAATGAGATTAAAGACGATAAACCGGTGGAAGCAACGTGCCACACTTTTGTCTTTGTTAGTCTTTATTCTCGTCTCCTCTCCGCTCTGTGGAAACACCGGCTGCAGTTCAGCCCAAAGGTTCCTGATATTTGTTAACAAAGGCTTCTTGGTTTCGTTAAAGAGTGCAGAATTTATTTTTACAGATTCCAGTTCAGGTAAACGCTGTATTTATGCAACATTTTTTTAAAACGACACGCGTATATTAAAGTTATTTCAACAAAATATCACAAATTTAAGCTTAGATTCGGTTAAATTTCTGAAAGGTACAACATACACACAAACATATAAGTCACTCATCTGAAAGTTCACAGTCTGAGTCATTAAATGCGTAAATTACAGCTCCGATTGTGCAAAAATATAGATTTTAGTGTCTGCCACAACCACCTGGAGTCGCGTTGATGTTTTGCTGCTCCAGAGTCAAGAGCATGAACGTCATGCGGTGGAGCCGTGATCAACATTATTATCTAGCTTAGATGAGGCCTTCAGCTTTAAGTTTCAGTGACATTCGTTGCGTCCAGGCAGAATTAATATCATGATTCTGCCCCTGAAACATCGTCCACATGGTTTGAATTAAAGCCCTTTTCGTCCGTTTTCTGTTTTCGTGAAGCATCACTCGTCTGACGGTTGAAAAGGAGAGTAAATACTTTGTGGGGGGAGAAAAAAAAAAGCTGATCCCAAATCTCTGCGAGCTGCACAGGTGTCAGATTGATAAATCCTTGTTAAGCTCTTTCTGGCGGAATGGCACTGATGGGAAAGCGGCTTATACTTATTCATTTATTTCACATTTCAAACAGACACGTCGACTCCCAGCAAAGTTTTCCTCGCTTCTCTTTTCTCCTGTTTTGTTTTTTATTGTTGTTTAAGTGCCGCGCGAGACGTCGTTTGTCTTCAAAAGTTGAGGGTCGAAATCAAACTCAATACCAACGTCTGGGAGCTTTTAAACAACTTCTGTCTGGAACCGGCCACGTCCCGAAAAGTCTGCAAACTAATGTAGTCATCTTTGCAGCGTTTTATCATGCACGCCTCGCCGCGCCCGGATCAATTACTAATGAAATGTTCTCACTCCGAGGCCTTCTGGGTAAATCCGATGGTTCCTTTTGCTCTGTGAGACTTTATTTCTCCGCTCGTCTTCTCGTTTTGTTCATCTCAGCCCACTTTGTTCTTCCCCCTTTCTTTAAATCTTCCTACTCGCGGCTTCTCTTCCTCCGTTCGCTGCAGAATATATTCATGAAACAATCACGGCTACGAAGGCATCCATCGCAGGAGCATTAGCTTCTGTTGCTTACATACATATAACATCAGGCCTCACTCGAGGAATCCTTGTTCCTCCTCATCCTTTATGACGGTTTAGAAATAAACAGACACTTTGGGGGAAAGTAAAACGCTGAGAAATGAACCAAATGAATAAATAAACAGCAGCTTTGTGAGCTTCGCCTTCACCACAACATTCACTAAATGTTCTACCGGAGATAGAAATCATCTCCCGAACGCAACCAGAGACAAATATGAGGCGAATAAATCATTTAAACACGTGTCGGGGTGATTTTAAAAGGATTTGATCTTGATTTTTAATCTTAGAATCTCAGAGAAGTTAATGGAGGGATGATTTTAAATCACAGTTTGGTTCAGATTTCCAACTGGAAATGGAAAATGGAACAAGAAATAATCCTCTTTTAGGTTTGAAGGAAGGTTTTGTTGCAGTTTTGCAGCAGCCAATTCCACATTTATTCATCATTTCTATCATAAAAAAGCAGATTTCTTGCACAGACAGACGCTCTTTCAGTGACTGAGTTGTGAAATATTCACTGAAACCACGTTAATGAAACAAAAACGCACGTCTTTGTTTGGCGTTTTTGTTTAACGTACAAAAATGCATTTCTTTACAGATGGATAGAAACTTCATAATTCTGTTTTTTAATCACCAGGTTGATGGAATGTTTGCAAGGACGACAAAAACAAGACCAATGACGCACGAAGAGGAACAATGAGGAATAATGAGGAGGGTCACCTGCCAGGTTTTTGTATGTAAACAAGCTAAACTAGATTCATACATTTGACTTCCTTTCTTATCCCGTTAACGTCTGTTGGGACACCAATTGGCACGGTTGCTTCGCAGTTCCATTTATCTCTATCGAGGGCATCATCAGCGGTTAGCCCCCAATCCGCTAGGTCCCCTTACACCAGCTCCTCCCATGTTTTCCTGGGTCTCCCCCTCTTTCTTTTTCCAGCGACATCCAAGTTCCTGATTTTGTTGATGAACCGAGTGCTGCGGTGGACATGTCTGAACCATCTTTAGATCTCTGTATGAAGATCATCCATCCGTCCATTATCTATACACCGCTGGGGGGGCTGGAGTCTATCCCAGCTGACTCAGGGTGAAGGCAGGTTCACCTGGACAGGTAACCAGTCTATCACAGGGCTACACTTAGAGACAGACAACCAAGCACACTCACATTCACACCTACAGACAATTTACAATCACCAATTAACCTCAACATGTTTTTGGACTGTGGGAGGAAGCCGGAGAACCCGGAGAGAACCCACGCTGCACGGGGAGAACATGGAGACTCCACGCAGAATGATTCCGGTGCCTCCACCGGGACGCGAACCGGCAACCTTCTTGCTGCTACCAACTGCGCCACCTTGCAGCCCTGTATGAAGATCAACGAGGCCTAATTTCATACAAAGCTCACTTGAGCTGATGGACCACATCAGGCTGGAAAACATCCACCGAGTCCAAGTTGACCTTTCATTCATGCACCAGTCAATCCCTTTGTTAATAGAAGCTTGGATTTCTAAAACCTCTTTCTGGTTTATTCTGATCATGTTGGCAGTTTTGCACTGAGCTGCATTAAACAACAGTTTGTCACAATAAAACAAAATTCAGTCAAAAGATGTAATTAATAGAAAAACAGCTGTATAACCCTGTATTTTGAAAATCCAGGGTTATTAGACGGAGGAGTCGCGCTAATGATACTCTTCATTTTATCATGTGTGGATTTGGGTTAATTATGAAGCTGTGACCACCACAGTCGAGGTAATTAACGGGAAGCATCATCTTGTGTTAATTTTAACTCAACGCTGCAATTATGGTCAGCGTCCGTCTGGCTCTGACAACATTCAACATTTCATTCGGTGTTTTTGGAATCCTGCTGGCTTTAAATCCAACACCATCAGGAGGCGTGTACACGTAGCGACGCCACAAACACCCAGAGCAGGAAACAAATCACAACAACAGGCCTCTGCACAGACCGACACGGACTACGCCAGCACACAACCAATCCTCACTTGAATATAACAAGTGCGTCTTTGTCTGCAAAGCAGTTTTGTTGTCAGACAAAATAGCTGAGCCGATGTTGCTGCTGTTGTAATTACACTCGGGCTCACGGGGAGCCGCTGGTTAAGCTCTTACAAGCCGAGAGTGAAAGCTGAGGGGAAACACAGACATCAGAACAACCAGGAACTGTCACAGCGAAGTGTTGTCACAAAGAGCTGCAGAGAGAGACGAGAGCGTTCGGGGAAATCAGTCCTCACAATGCAACATTATTAAACCAGCCACTGAGAAACTGGAAGTGAAATCTGCAAAAGAGGCAGAACAGAGCGGCAGCCGGCGACTGTCAGCGACACAACACACACCGGTTGCTGTTGTGCAGCGCCTCGTCTATACGGACCGCTCCGGGAGGCAATTCTGCACGACAGATGTTCCTCTTAGTCTTAATCGAATCTGGATTGAAATTAGAAACAAGCGAAATCTCCAGGATGCTGCAGATG
>NW_007577758.1:434581-458014 GCF_000690725.1 Stegastes partitus
TTCAAGAAGGGAAAGAAGCACTACGTCTAGAACGGTAGTAGTACAGCAGAACTCTTTTCGATTTTTGATTGTGGGAGTAATTGCACAAACACTGTCAACACTTGCTCATGACACAGTGCATCCCCGTCTGTCTTATTCTATCTGGAGATCTGGAAATTTCTCTTTGACACCTCCTGAGCTTCTCGAGTGTCCACACAGCCAACCACGACATGTCAAAAAATCTTCTAAACCTCCATCTTTTCTATCAGTTTATGTCACCATTTAGTACCTTTAAAAAAAAAACAAAGAGCAGGGGAAGGTTTAGCGCTAAAGTCTTGTGCTAACATCAGATGAAGCCTCCACATCTGGCTTCTTTCAGGCCAGTCTGGATTCGTAATCTGATAACATCGTGGACCTACAAGAGGACCTTCACATCATTGGTTCTGCTCCCAAGTATAAATGTAAAGAGAAAATTACAGGAGACTTAAATGTATAGATTCCAATCTTAAGCTAAACTTGTGCCTAAATCCTCAGTTCCAGTTTCACGGGTAACTGAAGAAAAAAGACGTGCGTCCCATTGAGGGAATATGCTAATAGCAGCATCCTGCACTGATTGTCGGCGCTCCTTGATTAAAGCTGAGAGTCACTCCTCGTAATGTTCCCAGAAAAGCCCCTCCAAGAAGGCTGCTGCTGATGGAGCTGAGGTGGTTTCTGTGTGGGTGGGTGATAATGACCACTAGATGTGGAGGCGAGGCTCGGGAAGGGATGTACTGAGCAGAAGTGTGAGGAGAATCGTATTACAAAGGCCCTCATTATCTCTTTGTCCTTGTCTTGATTAAAAAAATTTAAATAAAAAAAACTAACAGTTTAGATTTCCTATAATAAAAAATTCAGGCCCCACACTCAGAGAACATCTTTCTGTGCTGAGATTCAAATATTTTATGTTTCAGTACTTTGCAAGAGCTCCTTTATTTTTGATTACAGACACGATCCTCTTTTGTGCAGAAGATACGAACTGTCTGGAGAGATGTTCAGTCATTCTTTATTGACTTTTTTCTTTTTTTTTTTTCAGCTGTTCCTCGCTGGAGGGCTTGTGCTGCTTGAACTTTCTTTTAAAATACTCCAAAGGTGTTCTGTTGGATTCAGGACACAAGTTAGAGTTTTCACTTTGTTCTTCTAGTTTTTGGATGGTTCTCCTGCTGGAATATTCCTCTTCCTCCAGCTTCTGCAGACTGGGAGGCATCTGGTTGGTTCTGGTTTATCCTCAGACATTCATGGAACGTCTAGAAATGTCATCAACACCTTCTGCCCCCAGGACTATACATCCACTGTGGTGGTTCTGGTCAGGTTCACACCAATCATTCACACAAACTCCATGGGTCTGCATCGTTTTGTGGTAATTTAGTAAATTTTCATGTTCATTTTGTGTCTCCTTGTGGTTGTTTTGTGGGTCTTTGTGTCAATTTTTCATCTTTTTGTGGTCATTTTTTGTAATTGTTTTGTCCATTTGTGGTTGTTTTATGTATTCATGGTGCATCTATAAACGTCATCAACACCTTCTGCCCTCATGCAGCCCCATATCATGATGCTGCCACCTCCGTGCTTCACTGTCAGGACCATGCATCCACTGTGGTGGTCCTGGTCAGGTTCACACCAAACATCTGGACTCCATCTGAGCCCAACACAGTTATCTTCATCTGACCAGAGAATGTTCTCCAACATCCATCAGGCTTCTGTTCATGTTCTTTATCAAACTTTGATGTGGAAGTTTAGTTGTGAGCAGCAGCCAGGTTTAGTTCTGGTCCTCCGTGCATGAAAAACTAAATTCTGGAGAAAAAAATTTGCAAGATGAAATAATAACGCAGCATTTACAGCTATGCCAGCGATATTTACACATATAACGGTTTCTAATTAGCCAAAGTCCCTCATTATAACAGGTAATGACCCCGTTAATAATCTGGATTATTGTCTAGCTGTTGAAACGTTTCCCGTCAGCTGCTCTGTACTCGGCGTTTTACTGTCCTGACCGTCTGCAGGGCGGCTTCGCTGTCATTGCGGTGACCTTGTCGGTGAGAGTGGAGGCTGAACAGACGCAGCTGCTGGTGTGTCCTCAGCTAATCTATACGTGTAATTAAGGCTCAGCGCTGCGATTACCTGTCCGTGATCAATAACACACCCAGTCATATCCTCTGCTCCTCGGGCATCACAGACACACACATACTGTAGCTTTGACTTTAAAACAGCCTTGTTGTTGAATTTCAGATGCAAGTCTGCAGGTTTGCCATTCCTAGACGGATGCATATGTGCGTTAATCCATCCAGCTATGATGTCTTTAACCGCTCATTGCATGTGTAAATGGATCACTTTGTCCCGTCCGAGCCGCCGCGACGTGCATGATCTGCTTTTACAATTAAAAAAAGGAGCCCAGAAAGGAACCCGACTGAGCGTAACAACCTTCATCGTGTTCCATTTTATTTAATAAATAGATTGTTTATTTTCCCCCGAGGGCTCCTGGCTCCGACCGACACTCATTAAACCTTCTTCATGCACGGTGTCAATTATTAATTCTCTCGTTTATGACCATCCATTAGAATGCACGGCTCATAGCACACAGGAGAGACTGTGGCAGGCTTTGTGAATGAATTTCACACAGAACAAACGGTTTTCAATAAAGAGGAACTTCTGCCCTTTTGAAAAATCCTTTCATAACGCTGCCCCTCTTGTTGTGTGTTTGTTGGGAAATAAGACGGGCTGTAAGATAGCTGCTTGGCTAAATTATGACAACCTATTGCAGCAGAAGGGGGCACAGTCAGGCTGGAATACACAGAACAATGCACAAACAAGGATTTTTGCTGCTTAGATACTAGAAAAATGTCACCAGCTGGTTAAGGCCAAACATGTACACATAGACTGTTATGCAAAGAAAAGATTAGAAACAGTCTGGAGCTCAATGCCACATGCACGATGGCACTGCTTTGTAGAGTAAGCAGATCGTATTTGGTTTATGTCAGTGACTGGTTAAATATGCTGTTGGATGCTGCAGTGCTTTCAGACTTCAGCTGATTTCCTTGTTTTCGGACGTGATAACGAACCATCATGGTGAACAGGGAGCTGAGCTACGACATGAAGCCCAACACGCACCTGTGGTCACCAGTGTTCTGGTTTATCCTCAGACATTCATCTAGAAACGTCATCAACACCTTCTGCCCTCATGCAGCCCCATATCATGATGCTGCCACCTCCGTGCTTCGCTGTCAGGACGATGCATCCACTGTGGTGGTCCTGGTCAGGTTCACACCAAACATCTGGACTCCATCTGAGCCCAACACATTTATCCTGCTGAATCCTTTTTCATCCTGATGAAGTCGCACAGTCAGATTAATCATTGAAATTAATGCGCTGCGGTGGAGATCTTTCCACATTCTGATAGGTTGTTTGAATTATAAATGAAACTAATCACTTAAAAGTGCTCTTCAGTGACTGACCCGACAAAATCCGAAGCATTAAACACAGCAAAATGGAGCCGGTAGCGTTATTAAAGTCCTCATAGCTGATCTGCATGATGGAGTGACTTGTTATTTTAATCAATTACGTTTACTAATGGCCATTTATCAATTAACAATCAATCACGGCTATGAGAAGAAGCAGTTTTTTAGGTTCGACAAGCAGCTGCTGGATGGTTTGGAGGCTTAAAGATGATTAAGATCACTCGACTCTTAAATATCAAAGAAACAGACAGTGAGTGAGGAGCCCAGAGCCTCTCCAGACAAATGAACACTCGCCGTCCAACACAGCTGAAGATTAAAGGGAGGTGGAGGCTGAGGAAGAGAAAAGAGAAAATTAACCTGAATAATGAGGCTAACGAGACAAGACGGCGTCCAGGAGAGACACATGCAGACCGGCACGGAGATTGCTTTAAATTGGTGGGGGATAGCGGGGTCTGGAGGAATCCAATTAGCCGACTATCATTTCCAATGAGAGGATTCTTCAATAATGCACACCTAGTCAGCTGTGGTCAAATAAAGAGGCTCTCAGTTCGCACAATAAACCACTGATCCCTGAAACCGTCCGGATCCATTCTGCAAATGGCCACGAGTGCGAAGAGCAGCAGTTTGCAGAAGCCGAGCAGAAGCAAGAAAACACACGGTTAACCTCTTTTCACATCTCAAATAATCGCTCCCCTTCGCCCCTCTTTAGCCTTTTACTTTCAGCGCTTCTCTTTTCTCTCCCGGCGACGGTAAAAATGAGTGGGAAAGACTAAACAGCCATTGTCATTAAAATATCCATTAAGAACAAATGAGAGACGAAACAATAAAGCGCCGCCGCCGCCGCTGCTGATGTATTCATCTCGCACTCATCCACCCCAGAGGACGCTGACATTTCGGCGTTGTTTTTCGTTTGTTAGCTCAATTTAAAACACACGTGTGACGTTCTTTACCTGCTGCCGAGCACAGATACGCTGTGTTTAGTAGCACGTCGCTGCCACGTATGTAAATAATCAGATTTCACGACTTGGTAAGAATGCGGTAAATCTGTCGGGATGCTGCTAATGACAGTAGAAACTCGGCGCTGAGACCCAGTAGGGCTACGGTTCCCTTGCATTGGCTTTAAATGTGTCTTTTGTTGTTGTTGCCTAATCTGAACTGTTCGGTGCCGATTTAAAATAGTTACACAGAGGTCCTTAAAGACTAAAATATCTGTGCAAAATATACTGTAATGCTGGGCGCTGCTATAGCTCACCTGGTTAAGCTGGCGTCCCATGTGTAGGGCTACAGTCCTGATGTGGAGGTCATGAGTTCGAATCCCACTCATGACCCTTTCCCACATGTCCTCCCTCCGTTCTTCTCCCCTATTTTCCTGTCTCTCTCTCTCACTACACTATCTAATAAAGGCACAAAGGCCAAAAAAACAACTTTAAAAATACTGTAATGTAAATAATAATTAATTCTTTTATTTGGAATCTATCAGTCAGAAGCACCAACAGTGATTCTAAAGCATTGCTATATTTTGTACAGTGTCAGATTTACAAAAAAAAAAAGAAAGAAAAACTCCCACTCAGGACCTTACAGACAAAAAATGTCAGCATAAAAAAATACCCAAAACTGCCCCACGAATTTATATATTAATCTTATTTTTCATTGTTGTTTTCTTACCCAAAAACCCCACAAAGCTGAATTATTTCTATCTAACAAGGGCCAAGTGTCCATAGAAACATCGTACATTAACGGTGCGTCAGACACCAGATCGCTCATCAAACACGTCCAGCTTCCCTCCTTCACATTTCTGCCACTTTCCGTCTCCAGCACTTGGACTCGCCTCTTTCCTCCGTCACATTAAAACAGTGCATGTGTTACTAATTCTTTGGATGGAAACCCAGTCAGAGCTGGCAGACTGTGTGAAGCGACACCGTGTACCCGGCGCTGGGATTTCCCTATAGGCAACCACACACACACACACACACACACACATTCACACATGCGCAATTAATTTTCCGGCCTGAAAGGGCTCGAAGTGCGAACGTAATATAAACACTTTTGTTTTCCCTCGCACACTAACACACTCGTATCCTGGGACAGTTGGCCGCCTATGAAAGCGGCTCTCTTGGCATCGTCGGTATCTATTCACGACTACTTGACTGATTGTGGCCATGTGTCGTTTTTTTTTGTGTGTGTTCGTGATTACTCGCGGCCCAGTTTTTTGTTTTTTTTTTTGTTTTTGGACGATTTTTTTTTCTTCATCTCTGCATGTTTGGTTTTTCTTTGTGCGCTGTGATAGTAACTGCAGAAACATTTAAGATTTGGAACTAGAAACGCTCCTACCTTCTATTTCATGCGCTGCCATATGAGCGAGTGGACATGCAGCTACTTCAGTTTATCAACAGATTAAAGTCCAATTTACCAATCGCATGGAGTCACATTTATCATTGAAACAGACTCAAAGAAACTGGAAATCTACCTGATTAGTAGCAGGATTTTGACCAAATTCAAGTTAGATGCTGCCTGATGTTGAAATAATGATGATAATTTGATTATTTTTCTTAAAATCAATCAAAGAACCTCCACTGGTTACAGCAGGGGAACATGTGTGTCTGTGTTTTAGATGGTAAATAAAACACAAGTGTTCAGAATCTGGAAAAACTGGGTCACACCAGGACCAAACCTTATGATGTGTCCCAGCATCTTTCATGTATATTCATGAGTGTGTACACTGAACGTGAGTTAATACAATATGTACATCATTAAAAACTATGTGCTGATAATTAAAAAAAGAGGTTTCTGACCTGAAAAATTGGCACCAAAAAACAGGACAACACAAACTGTGACATGCAGCTCTGCTGGACTGGAGCAAACATTTGGAATAAGATAAGATGGACGTTAACAACCCTAATGGGTGAAGTGTAGAATTATAATGTTCTGCTGGGAAACCTTAAGTTCAACATTCAACACCAAGCAGATAAATCCCAGAAGAGCTCCAGGATATGATTCGGGCCATCAACTCTGTTACATGTGCTGCTGGGTTATATGAACGCTTTTTAACACATGAGCTCTAGTAGGAGGTCATTAACCTCCACACAAGTCTGTCATGATGCCCGTTGCTGCTAAACTCCCACAATGCTCTCTGCTGCCAACATGCCCTCTAACTCTACATCTACCCTCTAACCTTACATTTACCCTCTAACCCTACATTTACCCTCTAACTCTACATCTACCCTCTGAATCTACATCTACCCTCTGACTCTACATATACCCTCTGACTCCACATTTACCCTCTGACTCCACATTTACCCTCTAACTCCACATCTACCCTCTAACCCCACATTTACCCTCTAACTCTACATCTACCCTCTAACGCTACATTTACCCTCTAACGCTACATTTACCCTCTAACTCTACATTTACCCTCTAACTCTACATTTGCCCTCTAACCCTACATTTTCCCTCTAACTCTACATCTACCCTCTAACCCTACATTTACCCTCTAACTCTACATTTACCCTCTGACTCTATATCTACCCTCTGACTCTACATATACCATCTGACTCCACATTTACCCTCTAACCCTACATCTACCCTCTAACTCTACATTTACCCTCTAACCCTACATCTACCCTCTGACTCTACATCTACCCTCTAACTCTACATTTACCCTCTAACCCTACATCTACCCTCTAACTCTACATTTAGACAGGGTTCTACTGGAGCTTTAGAACAAGGTTCCACCTACAGAACACTAAGGGAGAGCTTAGATGCCAGAATGTGTTTTTTGGGCTTTTTGCTTTTATACATTGCAGACCTTTAAGATATACACTGGGTTGGTTGAATGACTTTAATGTTCTTAAAGTGCGTTTTATTTTGAAACATGGTACCAGATGGGGACTTGGTATCAAAAGATGCTCAAACTTTTGTAAATCTGACTGATTACATTCTAAAAAAATGTAAAATTTGACCCACCGTCGACCATTTTAACAGATTAAGCTTTTTTTACAGACAGCTCCACTGTTAACCCCATTAGGTTCTGTGGTCATTCATTATTCTGCAACATTTAAGTGGTGCATTATTCAACCGCCAATTTATTTAAGGATGCAGCAGCTCGGCCAGCGACACATCTCTGCAGCTAACAGCTACAAATGCATCGACAACAGTTCATTGTGTCACAGGGCATTAGTCTCAGCGGAGGAAGAAATCTACCTCGTCAGACTGTTTGCATCTATTTACTGAACAGACAAACCAACACATAATGTATTTCTCACTTTCTAACCTGCCCATTAACATGTTCCAGTTAAATGGGATCCTAAATTGGCACCAGTCACACATGCTGGGAGATTTGGCAAAAAAAAAAAAAATTGCAAACCAGCTCCTGTTCATTATCTTCCTCCCTCATATGCGAGAATCTGTGTCTGGGTCTTTGTTTGCATTCTTAGTCATCTTTTGTGTTGGTTGTTCTGTCTTTATGTTTCTCAGCCCGCCTCCCTCCATCTGGTATCTTCTGCATCTCAGCCGTATGTTTTCTGTACATTTACTTTCCATCGCCGTCTCTTCTGTGTCAGCGCTTTCTCTCTCTCTCGCTCTCTCCTTTTCCTCAAATAGCCTGTTACAGGATTCTCAACAGGCCAACTGGGGTCAACTCAGAAATCAAAACATTCAGCTCAGATATCATTGCAGTCACACAATATACGAGAGAAGAGCAGCATCGCTTAAATGTCAGATGATTCAACTGTGTTTCCGCTTACGGTAATTGCAGTACTTCTGAGCAGTATTTTCTCGGATGTAAAACAATCAGATTAGACCCATTATATTAAAATAATCTCTAGTGTAGATGATGTTCTCCTGCTGGAATGTTCCTCTTCTTCATCTAGTCAACTAGTATTCTAGACATCTATAAACATCATCAACACCTTCTGCCCTCATGCAGCCCCATATCGTGATGCTGCCACCTCCGTGCTTCACTGTCAGGACCATGCATCCACTGTGGTGGTCCTGGTCAGGTTCACACCAAACATCTGGACTCCATCTGAGCCCAACACATTGATCTTCATCTGACCAGAGAATGTTCTCCAACATCCATCAGACTTCTGTTCATGTTCTGCAGCAAACTTTACTGGCAAAGACATGCAAGGACGACCACTGCAGCCCTGATCAGAGCTACTATGGCTCCTTCTAGACCTCCTGGTTCCTGCTCACACTGGGCTGCACTGGGTTTTAGCTGCTCACTGATCTTCTGGATCATTTTCCATCTTTGTCAAGTCTCTCAGTCAGATGTTTCTCTTCCTCTGTTCAGGTCTTTTTACATAAAAATTTAAAGTCATTTTGGAAAAATTTTGAGTCAGGTTGGACCATTTTTTATTTGTTTTGAGCAAATTCTGTCATTCTGGGTGAATTGTGAATCATTTGGGACCAATTTTAGTCATTTTGGTCACATTTTGAGCCATTTAGATATATATTTTTTTAACTTGTTTTGGACAAATTTCAAGCCATTTTGGACATATTTTCAGCAATTGTGAGCACTTCCTCTGTTCAGGTCTTCTCCATGTGGAGCCATGATGCAGACATAGATAGAACCAGTCCATAGGTCCAGAACTGAGGAGGTTCTGCTGCTCTCAGCTTGTTGTAGAACCATGTTCATGCAGGTAGACTGACTGGAAACCACAGTTTGGTTCTTTTCGTTTCTACTTTGGGGCCTGAATTTTCAATACAATCAATTAAAAGTGTTTGTTTTTAAGAGTTCGTAAAAGAAAATACTCTGTGCTACTTAGAAATAATGAAGTTATTAAGAGGTGATACAGATTCACATCATTTGACATCACAGTGATGTTGCACAGAGTTTACTCTTGTTTTATTCTGTAGCTTTAGTTGTTTTTTTAATGTCCAAACAAGCTGGTCTCTATGCAGAAGATAAGACAACAGTCCTACGTTTAAACTGAGCCTCTGCCACCTCCAACTCAGACTGCAGCTGAAAGTTTCCTTGTTGTTGTGATTCATGAATCCCCTGAAAGTCTTTTTTTTTCATCGAACAAACTTGTCTGTTCGTGACAAAGAGCTTCATAGATACAGAAACAGATAAGAACAAGATTAATAAAAACAAGCTACGGAGCAGCTATCACTAGCTCAGGGAAAAGCACTTGCTTTTAATTCCTCTTATACTTTAATTGGATTGCTTTAGGCAATTTCCTGAAAAATCTAGTGTTTTACATTATTTATACGAGGAATGTTGGCAAAGCACACATTTTCTCTCCGAAAGAAGACAACCTCTTTAAAGAGCTTTATCACATATGATAGCTCGTTTTATTAATATATGTGGAGTAATTTACTTATTAGCATTTTCACTCGAGGAAGTGTTGCCGTTCTGATGCTTATGAGAGATTCGCTGGTGCTTTGAAGAATCAATTTTTCAGTGATGTATGAAAACATTTCTATCACACCGAGTAATGAAAATTAAATCCTAGATTACAGGTTAGCTCGCTGACAGAATGCATACTCTTGAAATGTATCTGCGATAAGGGAGAAGCTGCAGAATGATCTACAGATAAGTAAGCTGATTAATTTCCCACATCACATCTCATTTGTGTTGCCTCAGGCTACCGGCGATGTCATTCCTTCAGTCTGAGGTCAACATTATGAGTCTGCTCGCTTTGAAAGTGTTTAAATCTGAAGGATGAGTCCATCCAGCGAACACAAACTCTTCTACTCACCAGAGTTATTCGACTGTTTCCTGGACGCAGACAGATTTGTTTCATTAAGCTGTTCAGTTGTTCGATGGGACGAGGTTACAGTTAAGGTTTGGTTGATCAGAAAATCAGCCTGGATTAAAGTTGGTTAGAGCTGAGAAACCTTTAAACATACTTAAAATGTGTTGTTGGTTCTAAACTTGTCCTGACCCATCCATCCACCTCAAACTCCTCCTGAACTCCGTCACCATAGAAACAAAACCCAGCTTCTATCCAGATGTGGAAGGCCTTCAAAATGTCTTTATCATTTATAAAAACCACTGATGCTGCATTGTTCTCTGAAAAACTGTCTCAAAGGTCGACCAGCTGCCTCTGTAGCTATAATTTAATTCAGTAATATTTATACAATTCAGAACATACAGTCGTCCTCAAACGTATTCATCCCCGTCCATTAAAGAAAAGGAAAAATTCACAACAGTCACTCAAATAAGTAGAAACTGAGAAAAGTAATAATAAATAAAAATTTGCTAAAATATAATTTAGGGAAATAAGATGTTGCTTTTGAATTGTGGTTGAAAAGAATAATTTAAAAAATAAATAAATAAAAATTAGAGCACTTCGTTGACGAGCAGTGGGTCAAAGTCAAAAGGCCTAATTTATGAATCATTTTTCAACCAGATTCTATAAAAAAAGAAAAGAAAAAAGAAATAAAACTGGAGCTGTTCTGCTCGACCGTTAAGAATCGACTGATTCAGCTGCAACCAACAGCCACGTGACAATAATGAAGATTATTTTCTGCTGAATTGCAAACAGGAAACAACTTTAAACTGTGATTATTATTACATATCGAGTATATAATTCATAACCAGAGTGACTAATTTAAAAAAATTATCTGGAAAATATCCCCGTTTGAGTTCACAGGTGTGTGCATTCATATGTTTCATTATTTTCTTTTAAATATTGTGTTTTTTACATGAATCATGTTATTTTTATTATAATTTTTATGACTTGTCTCTTTCATTTTTTGCGACTTGATTTTGAAAAGTGCACTTAAAAAAATAAAGATTTTTATTAGAGGGGGGGGCATTTTTAACCTGATTAAACCTAAAATGTTGCTGTTGATATTCCTATACGTCTCATTTAAAAACAAACCATTTTCTCGAACCAGATTCTGTAAAAAATGAAAAATTCGGAGCTCATCTGTGGAGCCGTGAAGCCGACAGCGACTCAGCTGCGACCGACAGTCACGCGATGAAAATTCAGGTAATTTTCTGCCGAACTGCAGGCTGGAAACAAAATGTGATTATTAAAACATCTGTAGTGCATAAATGAGAGTGACTGATTGCAAAAATTATCCAGAAAATATTCACGTTCAGGTGCATCCAGGGGTTCATTACTCTGATGTATGAGTCCACATTCATTTGTTTCATTATTTCCCTTTAAAAAATTTTTTATATGAATCATGTTTTGATTAGATTTTTATGTCTGTTTTATTTTTTGCAACTTGATTTGTGAAAAAATACTCTAAAAAAAATAAAAATAAAGATTTTTGTCATGATATAAGTCTCATTAGAGAATAAATCATTTCTTCTAATCAGATTCTGTAAAAAATGAAAAATTCTGATCTCGTCTGTTCAACCGCGAAGCCAAAAGTGACTCAGCTGCGACCGACAGCCACGCGATGGAAATTCTGATAATTTAAACAAATTTAAAACGCGATTATTAAAACATCCATAGTGTATAAACCGGAGTGACTGATTGCACGGAGTTATCCAGAAAGTATTCACGTTCAGGTGCATCCAGGGGGTTCATTATTTTGATGTATGAGTCCGCAGGTGTGTGCATGTGTGTGTCTGTGATCTCCCATTAACGGCGTTTTTTATTGATGAGGCCTCCAGTCATGCAGAACTCTGTTAGCTCACGGTGCCATTGGCTTCAGGGGCGCCATGGCAACACGGTAAGTAGGATAAACGACGCCGACGCTACCTGCCATCGCGCGGCGGGAGGGCGAAGAGACGGAGGTGGGGGGAGGAAGGACGGCGACGGACGCCCGACGAGCGAAGAAGACGGATGAGAGACGGGACGGAGATCAGGGGAGGAGAAGTGTAATGAAGATGTTGGAAAACGGTAATACATCTCGATGATGCCGTAATGACCTCTCCGGGGAAATTAAAAGTTATGGTACAATTATTTATATGTGACATTTGTGTCAGTGGTGCGAGTGCATGTCATCAGCTCACCCAGTGTCATTAAAACACACCGGCTCCCTTTACGCCTCCCATCACCGGCGCTCAGATTAGATCTAGATGAGCTGCCCTCCACTTCAACTCCAGCTCCCACCAAAAAAAAGAAAAAAAAAAAACTCTCCTTATTTCCTTTTCCAAATATGTTTTGGGGCAAACATATTTTCTGCCCGGATTACATTTAGCGGTGACATTTCCCCCCATCTGGGGAGCGTGATACACTGCTGAGGAGATGTAAGTCAGGCCGGACGGTAAACAGCTTTTTAATGCCATGCAACATCTGAAGGCTGAATTCTGCTCAAACCTCAGAAACCAGGAACCGACCGGGGGGTAAAAAGAAGTAGCGCTGGTTTGAAATAATCAAAGAATCAACAAAAACGCAGCATTTATCAGCCACAAACTGTAAAACACAGAAGAAATGGTTGAATTTTCAATATTACAACAGTCCTTGAACTAACCATCTGTGATGTGTCTGACAATAAGGATTCTTCTTCTTCTTCTTCTTTTTCAACATGAACACACAGTGAACTGCTCAGAGTTCAGAGGGTTCCTGAAGAATGAATTGTGGTTTTGGTTAAACTTTCCGACCAACCGTATCAGTTTCCAGCAGTCTACCTCGGATATCTCATGTCGGTGAACATCGCAGCGGTTTTGCACTTTTGATTCATAAGAAAACAAACAAATGAGGAGAAGGATGCTTCCTGCGGAGGGCCGGGCTCAACCGATGGCTGATTTCTAACAACACGAAGAGGTTTAACTGTCCAATAATTCATGTTTTTATGTGCTTATTTATCTAATTCTGACGATACAAACAGCTCTCTGCTGCTGTGGTGAGCAGGACTCTTTAATCATCAACTCTGCACCAGTGACAGTATTAAAAAAAAAAAAAAAAGCCATAAAGCAGATTTACACACAAGATTAGAAAGACTGATGTTGTTTCCCGGCTGTTTAGGAATGTTCTGAAACACCGAATGGATTCTTTAGACGGTAAATAATGTCTGGAGATGGTTATCTTCACCATGTGGTCCACAAAGGGTTAAAGAGCAGGAAAAGAGCGAAACTACATCTAAAAATGGAAAAATAAACGAAGCCTCGAGATTCCAGGTTCTGCAGGTTTGCTTACTAACGGTGAATTATTTAAGCGTCATAAAGGAATCTGTTTAGCTCGTGTGCATTAATGTATAGTTTCCCTGCGGGCGTGGAAGAACACCAGCCACAAACAAAACAGTCGACGTGCACATTGATGCTGTTCAAGCTACGATTTCAGCGTCAACACGTGACGTAAACGAAGCACAACTCATCAGGACTCGACTTTTCTTGCTCCGTTCTACAAAAGAAAACAAGCACGGATGTCATTCATCATCACTCATCTATAGGAGACTGATAGAACATCATTAACTGTGATTCAACCCGTTCAACACCAAGTAACTTTGGCTTGAAACGCGCCTTCAGCAGTACAGCGTATAGCAGCAAAGACGACGGTAGTGAAACTCCATCGGCGTTTGTTGTTAAATATTTTCCCGCTATATACCCTCAAAAACAACGTATCGGCCCAGTTTGCAGCCTAATTTTTTCAGGCAGCAGCGTAACGGGCCGTTACTCTGTTACGACGCTAACGAGAACCCTGCATGCAATTAAATATCACCTCTTATACACGGAGAGATCTGGTGCAGCCCCAATGAGTGAGCGTCTCCTCTGAAGGTGGACGTGGACGCAGGACGTCACAGTCGCAGCAGGAAGCCCAACAGACTGCAGCTCAGCAAACTCTCCGACGGCGAGCAGATGTCAAAGGGACGAGGTGTTCCGACACCGGAGCCGCCGCAAATATAGAGTCAGAGCGAAAGCTGAGGCTGCAGCCCGACGGGTTCATTCATGAGCGGCTTCCACCTGGACGCTGTTCTGACCCACTGTGACGCTCAGAACGGCTTCGAGATCGACGCTGGAGTTGCCGTCGTTTGTCGTTCCGATGTTTTCTGAGGGAAAGTAGCTATCAGGGTACATAGACACAGAATAAACAAAGCCTCGGTGCACTTAAATGATGTTCTGACGTCTCCAGAGACTTTAGTTTTTAGCTATTCTTTGATTGGGGGGTTGTGTTGCTCTTAGTTTCACCTAAAAACACCAACAACAAGAAACGGTGTTCTGTTGGACTGAGACTGTCCAGGTCACAGTTGGACAGTTTCAAGCCAATTTGGACCAATTTTAAGTTATTTTGGGCACTTTCCTACTTGTTTCGGACACATTTTTATTCATTTTTTGACAAATTAAAAGCCCCTTTGGACGTATTTTGAACTATTCTGGACGAGTCTCACATCATTTTGATATATTTTAAGTGACTCTGGATGAGTTTTGAGTCGCTGTGGTTGAGATTTTAGTATTTTTGGACAAAATATCCGGCATTTAGGACACATCTGATTAATTTATGACACATTTTAGGTAATTTTGGCCACATTTTGAATAATTATTGAATAATTTTAGACACGTTCTCGTCATTTACGACAAATTTGAGTCGCGTTAGAGAAGTTACGCGTCATTTTAGACAAGTTTTAGGGAACTGTTTCCACTTATTTTGAACATTTTGATTCTCATTTTGTTCTTGTGTGGAACCTCTTTTGTGATTCTGTTGGTGAGACTTGTTGGAAATCGCAGGTGGACTCAGTTTAGGTCTGAATTTTGAACATAATCTCTCTTTTTGATTGTTTTTCTCGAGAACAGACTTCACTTTCAAAGTGTTTCAGGAGTTTACCTCCTCGGTTTTATTATCCATCCATCCATCTTACGATCCGTCCACGACTCCGGTCGGGGGAATCAAATGGGGTCACGTAGCAGCGCCTCACTACAATGTTCGCTGTCATGCGATTTCACGGCTCTCGATACGAATCTCGGGACACTGAGCCAACTTCATTACCCATCAGCCCCCTCAGCCTCCCCGAGATGGTTATCGGACATCGGTGCAGCTCCCTGCAAAAGAATCCTTCACCTTGGCGGTCTCCTCAGCGCGGGCAGGTAACGGATACTCGGGCAGGTGGACGCGCTGCGAGTCACTTCATATTGCTTTCACACGCGCACACCTCAGAGTCTGTTAACGCTGCAGACAAAGGAGACGCCGATCGATCGCTGGCAAGGCCGCGCTCGGGAAAAGCGCCGCAGTCAGGAAACGGGGCCGCACACATGAGCGGCGAGCTAAACGCTGATGGAGGCAGCGGGATGAAGGTGAACGCTTTGTGATTAGAAACCCTGATGATGGAGGAAATGTTCAGAGACACTCGGCTGGCGGTTAGCAGCTCGCGGGCCGGGAGGTTCATTCATCAAAGGCTCTTAGCGGGGTCTCTGTCAGGATTCTCAGGGTCTGCAATAAAACTCGGTGCTGCGGAGCCAAGCGCGAGGCTGCCAGGTTGGCACCGCTGCAGGGTTTTAAGTCCGCCAACACGGAGCTCGGATCAGAAACTCCGACTGGATGCTTGTTCTGGCCGCGAGCAGCTCGGAGAGGCCAGCAGGTGCTCAAGTTTTAATGCATGAGCTGCTCTTAGTCATTCTAGTTTTATCTTCAGTTCTTTATGCGCTGAAATAACAACTGAACTGAACCCGACACCATCGTCAACCTTTAAGTCCTTAAACCGCTTAACGACATTTCATCAAAACGACGATATTCTACAAGTCCTAATTAAAATCTCTCTTTAATGTCGAGTTGTTGGATGCGACTCCGTAACTATAAACTCTGCAAACAGAAAATGTCCTTACAAAAGTAGAAATACACATATATTATATTATATTATATTATATTATATTATATTATATTATATTATATTATATTATATGGATACTAGCTGCTCATGTTTTACTGCAAATTTTCTGCAGAAATTAAGAACAATGTGTTTCACAAAATCTAAAAGTTCAAATGTTGGGGTCAAGTATTTGTGGATCGTCGTAGTAAATTTATTTCTGACATCCAAACACAAAGGATGCACATGTTCTAATAATTCTCGGCCATTTTCACACATCTTGATGAAACTTTTTCACCACCTTAACTGCAGAAAAATCTACTCAATTACATTAGAAACCTGAAGAACAGATTAAATATACATATAGATTAATTAAATGACAAAAAAAAACAAAACAATAGTTTAAAAACGTTATTTAGCGACTGGATTTTCTGAAAATAAATTTACAGTCAAATGTTGCAGAAGAACCAACTGCATTTGTAAAAATACTAATTATTTACAGTTTAAATCTGTTTTTTTTCTTTACAGTTAACATGTTCATTTTATTTCTCTGTGATTTTAGTTGCTTTTATCTGTAAATTACAAAAAAAGGGAGTAAAATGATTAATATTAATATTGTGTGTAATAAATGTCATCAGATTTCAGTGTTATTACACAGAACCGAAGCCAACTTGAGCTGTTTTCTTATATTGTTTTCATCCATTTCCTCCTTCTGCTTCTATCTTGTAATGAAAAGAAAAAGTCAGTTTACCTGCAGAAACCGTTTTGTTTTGTTTTTCTTGGTTAACTGCACTGAAAAAAATTATGCTTTAAAATACTTTTTGAAATGAATTTATCTTTCTGGTTTGAGGAGGACAGTTCAGATTCTGTCAACTTTAAATTAAACTTATTTGAATATCAGCTTCACTGCTCCTGTATTTACATTTTACCACAAGATTATGTTTCACATTTTACGTTGAGCAAAGCAAACACTTAAATTGTAAAAATTAGAAGCTTCTTCCATGAACTCAGATGATTTATGTGCATCACGCTTAATATTTCTTGAATTAATCCAGTCTGAGCGACTCTTTGCTTTCCGACATTCGTAGCTCGTCTTCCAAACAGAGAACGACGTGATGATTCTTCTTCTTCAAAGCGATGATCGGAGCAACGAGCGGATAAAGGAAGCTTCCAATATAGTCTGCAGCATCCGTCGGGGCTTCACCACCAAATAAAAGCCGAGGTGATGAAGCGAATGGACTCAGGAGCCGCTGTTCCTCCTCCTGACTCCTGCTCAGCTGTGCTCTGGCCGTCATACCGGCCGGCTTTTTAGTTTTTTTTCTCTCTCTCTACTTTTTGCGGAGTGACAGCAGAGGGGAGCGAAGATGACAAGCGAGGTCACGAGCCGACTTCCAGCCTATTACTTGTGGAGTGTTTCTGGGGCTGCCGAGCGGCCTGCAGGTAGATAAACAGATCTGTGCGGTTGTCGGAGGAGCGCCGGTTTGTGCCGGAGCCATCTGGGGTTGGAGTTGATTCACCGGGAGACGGAGGAAAACATCAGAGCCTCCCACGCCGTCCTCCACAACACGCTCACCTGTCAGCTCGCTGCCTGCAAACCCGCCTCTGCTGCAGCCCAGCACCAACAAATGTTTGTTTTCAGCCGCTCCGAACAGCAGCTTCAGGTTGTGATTAAAAAGAAGCCGAGCCGAGCTTCGTCAGAATCGCCTTTAACCCGGAACGCTGCCCTCAGGACGCCTCCACCAACCCGGCTGTCGC
This sequence comes from Stegastes partitus, assembly GCF_000690725.1. Classification (NCBI taxonomy): domain Eukaryota; kingdom Metazoa; phylum Chordata; class Actinopteri; family Pomacentridae; genus Stegastes; species Stegastes partitus. The sequence goes on from NW_007577758.1 coordinate 452,446, forward strand.
TTCAGGGTCACGGTGTTCGCCGACACCGACCCTCAGTCCGTCAGCTTCTGTCAAACGGAACCAAACACTGACAATCCAAGAAAATATCAGCGACGTCACGCAGCTTTACGTGCACCGAAAGAACAACCAGTTAAACCTCTGAACCCAAAAACCTGCCAGCGGGTTTGAAAGGTTTAAAAAAAAAAAATCCAAGATGGCACCTTTTAAAGAAACCGTAGAAACAATCGTTGGATTTTCAACCTATAAATCCTCAAATCACTCATCTGTGAAATGAAATCTCAGCTCAAAACTGTGACAATTCATCAAATTAATTAATTAGATAATTAAAGATTTGTTTCCTTTAACTGCATTCTGGAAAAAACTAAAAATTCTGCCTTCTTCTGCACAACCGTGAAGCCATTCATGACCCAAATGTGACCAAAAGTCACGTGATGAAAATTCAGAAAGTCTTCAGATAAACTGGGCTGAACTGCAGGCAGTGCTCACACGAAGCATAAAGGAGGACAGTGTGATATGAAACGATGGGAATTAAATATTTGGCAGAATGTGGGACATGTTGATTTCAGGATTTTTCAATTTGTAAGAAATAAATAATCAAAGAAATTCAACTTTTTACGGCATTTTAATTGTGTCAAGCTGCACTAAAGACATTTTCAAGTGTCTCTGGTTCGAATAAATATTAACAGAAAACTAAAATATTGAGGATCCATCCTCTGGTGACCGTCTTTACCAGATTTAATCAGAACATCTTGCAGGATTAGTTCAACTTTGATCGCCTCATGTCGCTATAAGTGGTGGCGCTCCAGAAAACAGGTCTAGCTTTACAAACCTGATGCAATTTAACACATTTCAGTCTGGATTAATGAACCAAACGGCCGTTTTTCATCTAAAAAATCAACACTACTACTGCTTTAATTGATAAAATTAAATTAAATTCAACAATGTGTCACAAAAGCTCAATTTAATTCTATTAATTTCATTCATTTGTTATTGATTCAGTTTCAATTTGAGACATTTTCGATCAAACAAAATGCAAAGAAACTCACAGCTTTTGAACTTTGCATCCAAAAAACAGCTAAATTCTCTGTATTCTAATGAAAAAGTGTGATTGTAGGATGACGTGGGACAAATTTAGTTACATTTTTCTATCAATGTATTAAATAATTTTGCACAAAGATGGAAATTTGTTCCACAGCGTCAAAGCAGAACATCGAACCACCATCCGGCTCTAAACACACGACGAATTCACACATTAATGCTGCTGAATTAAACAGAATTAATTGATCATTAAATGTGCAGTTTTGCGTGTTGACGACGAGTGAAGGTTAAAGTTCGAACAAACTTAAAGAAGCGGCTGAAAAACGACCTCGTTTGCACTCGACCCGGTGATTTAGAAGATAAACTGCAGGTGAATTTACCTGCATGAAGAGAGAACCACAAGGTCAACATCCAGCCAGCGAAAAAGAGAAACTGTTTTAATTTGAGGCATTGATTTTGTTGTGAAGTTCATGCAATCGCCGTGCAACAAGAAGAGGCTTAAAACAATGTTGAGGATTCTGCCGAGAGACATGAAGCCGTGTGATTAAGCAGCAGCACCTCCGCATGAATTATCGATGACTCTGCATAAATCACGTGGACGTCCGGTTTCTTTCGGAGGTGTTTTAGCCGTGAAGACGCTGTGATCACATCTGAGGAGTTCGTACTTTGAAAGCAGCCGGTGGACGTCAGAGCCGAACACCGCCGGCTGAAAAGTGACAGTTTCGGGTCCGAGCGTCGCCGCTCATCTTCAGGTGCGACGTCTTGCTTCAGTTCTGAAGCTGCTGCCGTCCGTGGCGCTTAGAGGCCCGTTTGATCAGCGGCCCGTCGCTGTCAGGACGCCGCTCATTTGTTCCGAGTCCTTAACGGGCTCCGAAAGACGAGTCGCGGTGCGAAAAACTCCCACCGAAGGGCAGAACGCCGGACTGCTGAAGAATCAAACCAGCGATCAAACCGTCGTCGTCCAGGTTCAGATGTGAATTATTCAGATTTAGTCTCTGACGGTTCAGAAGATTCGTCTCCAGGTTATCAAACAACAATTTAAATCCTTTATCTAATTTGTTTTTTTCAGTTTGCCTCAGAAAGCTAAAAGAAAGAACCTGACACCTGATCCTCCTGTATGTGTGCTGAGGAGGATTCATGTCGTATAATAACTGAACACTCATCACACAACATGCTAACAGCTACACACACACATGAAACGCGTCCTGCTGCACATTTACATGCGTTCGTCGCTCTGACATGCAGACGTCATGCCAAGCGGCTGCGTTACGACTCCATTACCGACCGCGGGGGTCGACTGCAATTATCAAACTCACACGGATGCGGTCGTGCTTCCATCGCTTCAGAGGACACGGCCTTGACCTTCAGCCGTTTAGCAGAAACTTGATCTTCACAACTGTGTTTGATGAGATTTCTGACCCCTGACAGGACGCCGGTCCTCGTAAAGCGACCCTACAGACAGCTGCATGTCCTCACAACGATAGCAACAGCAGCGCTCACACACACACTCCCAGGAGGAGGCCATGTTCCCGGCGCCGCTCCACTCTCCGACTCGGCCCATCGGGCTCATGCTAGCATGCTAACGCTCCCCCCGCGGTCCTGCAGTCAATCCCATTTCCATAAGCAGCGTGTAGCCGCGGCGCTAATAAAGTTAGCGTGCTGACAGCCAGCGCTGGCCCGGGCCACATCCCGAGCGGCGCCGCCCGGCCACGCTGCAGGCTAATGGTTTTAGGTGGCGCCGTTGGGCCCGCTGGCGGCCTGCTGGGGACGCTGATTCACTGTTTACTGCTCTCAGTGTGCGTTTGTGTCTCCGCGGTGACCACAGACGGTCCAGGTTGTGTTTCAGCATTGCTCCACAGAGCGGCGAGCTGACGGAGTCGACAGAACCTCAGAAACATTCATGATTTTCAGCTTTACATTAAAAAAACAGCTGTATTCTCTGTATTCTAATAGAAAAGTGTGATTCTGGGGACATGGGACCAACTTATTTTTATTGTTTTATCCGTTTATTTTCCACAAAGATGGAAACTCTTGAAAGCAGAACATCCCTCTTTGTTGTGAGCGTAACAATTTACAGACAAATCAACTGTTCTCTGATGGATTCACACATAAATGTTGCTGAAATCCCAAATAAATAGAATTAACTGAACATTAAATGCATGATAACGACGAGAGAAGATGAAGGTTTGGCCAATTATTGGGCTGGTTGATAATCAGATCTAATATTTTGTTTTTTTTCTGATTTTTTTGTGATCAGATTCCTAATAAATACAGTTAATTTTTTGAACTGTAGCTCAGTTTTAAGATAATTTTCAATCATTTAACACACAAATATGGTAAAATAATGACAAAAAATAGACTTTGATTTTACATATTTAATGTAAACTAACATTAGAAAGCTTATTTCTTAGAGTAACTATAAAATGTATTCCTACTTCCTTTTGCTTTTTTACTTATTTGCTGTATTTATTTTGTAAAACTCTCAAATTCAGATGCATTACTGTTACATACATTGATTTAATTTGTATTAATGCAACATATTTCTAATATTAGATGCAATAAATGACATTAAACATTAAAAGAAGTGCTGCTTCTGTAATTTTACACAGACTTGTTTGTTAAATGAGATGTTTCTTGTATAATTAACGACCAAATATGTTGAATAAAAGTGTTTTCATCACTATGTAATGTCTAAAAGTCCTGATAATCTGTCAAAATACAGTTTTCCTCATTAAATATATCATTTTATCATCTATAAATGACCGTGTGTTCGCTCTAAATGTTGCACCGTGAAGAAAGAAACTGGTAAAAATTAAAAGTTATTCACTTTCCACCCGAAGGAGTTCTAACGTCCTTCATGTCTTTAAATGACAACGTGTTCCGTGTTTTGAGTTCTGACGAAGCAGATGGTCGGAGCGGGTCGACGCCGACCTCTGACTGTTCAGCCGCTTCAGCCGCCGACAAACAAACCCGACAAACGCAGCGTTAGAAGAGCTGATGTCACATTTTGATGCACGTACGAACGAAACTGGAGAAAATCTGACACTAAAAAATGATACGAGTGTGTGTGTGTGTGTGTGTCTGTGTGTGTGTGTGTGTGTGTGTGTGTGTGTGTTGCGGTGCACGTGGGAGGCTGTAGCTCAGAGTCGCAGTTGGTGTGTAGGCGGCGACATTAGCAGGAGGCCTCGTGTTACGGTTCCTCCGCCGGGGCCGGCCGCGTAAATATGTGTTTTAAGCCTGTCGGTGGGTTTATTGTGGTTTTAAGGCGCTAATTAAATCCTGCGCTCCGGCCGCCGTCACTCACTTCAAGACGCCCCATTTGTGAAGATTTACTTCATCAGCTTCTGTTGTCGCCGTTACGCAACCGGAGAGCGTTTTGACGCCAAATTCGGCGAAATGAATCCAAATTCTGGCGTCAGTGAAGCTGCTCGTTAGGGGCCGTAAACGAAGAGGAGCAGCTGAAGGACGGCTCAGTCATCAGACGAACGCTCTTCATCGAGGAACGTGATATTAACATTAAAGGAACGTAACCTGGAGTCAGACTCAACAGATACAAGAGTCGGCCGGTAGTTCTGGTTTATTCCAGCCCATGATGCGACTGAAGGTTTCTGAGGCTTCATGAAGCTGCAGCGACTAAAATGTCAGATTTTACCCCAAATTTAAAAACAACGACGTCTGTTTGTTCAGAAACCACAACCTGTCAGTAAATATGTAACATAGAGATGCTTAATCTAATAAATCTGTAAAAAACAAGAAATATTTTTTTGTCAATCTATATTTTATATTTTCTACGAGTAAAGGAGTGTGTAAAGTTAAAAAACAACAACAACAACAACAACAACAACAACAACGGGGCATTCTTGAGACATAATTGGTGTTTCTGCTGATTAAAATCTTCAATTAAAAATGCAGAAAACGTGATTGTTTAACGGCGTATTCACAGAGAAAACAGACAAACCTGTTTTTATGTTAATTAACGTGTCCTCAATTAAATAAATGACTTCATGCAGGAAACAGAAACCACAATGTGTGAATATGTAGATGTTTGATTTAACAGACGAAGAAATAAATCTGTAAAATAAAACTGACACATCACTCATTAAAAAGAAAAAAAAGCAGAAAAATAAGAAATAACAAAAATGATTCTCTACTTTGTAATTGAGTTTATAATGGGGAGAAAAAAACAGAACATTTATTTTAAATAACTGGAGTTTCTGCTAATTAAAACCTCCAATTAAACATGCAGATATGATGATGTCATGGTGAAAACAGGACGTTTCTGGTATTTAATGGTATAAAACAGACGATGTGTCGGCAGCTCGTTAACCAGACTTTGTCTTGTTCATTTAGAAAATAAATAAATGAAAAAAAGAAGCTTATTTTTTGGTTAATTAACAACATGTCCTTAGTTAGAAATTCAAAATAAACAATGGGGTAAAAAAGCCGATCACTGTATTCTTTGTCTTTTATTTTTTAATAAACAAATACAAAATAAATTAAACTAAATTCAAAACAAACAAACTAGAACAAT
>NW_007577758.1:462509-466746 GCF_000690725.1 Stegastes partitus
TGTGATTTTAATATTGATCTAAATCGTCTTTATCAATATTCTGTCCATAATCCAGCAGCTCCAGTCTGTTGTATGAATAAATATGGAAATATTTGAGCTACAGGAAACGATTTAGGCCAAAAACTGCCTTCGTTGCTACTTTAGTCTTAATTAGTTTGATCGTTGAGCAGCACAAAGTTCTGAATCTGAACGTTCTCCAAAGCAAAAAAACACTATTTTAGATGTCTTCAGCGTTAGACTACATGAGAAAGGCTCCAAACGGTTCACACTTGACAGTAGAACCACTTCTTTTTTATATTTATTCATTTTAAAATAGTCATCCGCTGCAGGTTTCAGTATTTTCGCACACAGTCGGTTTATTTTCTTTTCCAGTTCCAGCACAGGCTTCGTACAAACAGAAAAAGAAAAAGAAAAAGAGTTGAAAGGTTGGAAAGGACCAAAAAAAAAAAAACATGAGAGGGAGAGAAAATGAGGCAAAGAAATTGATGTGAGAAGAAGAACTAAGAGGCAGATTCAAAGTGGACACCGAAGAGAAGCAGACAGTCGGATCAAAGCCGAGCAGAGGAAGATGAATGAGACGTTTTAGGGCTCTCAGTTGTTTTTCGAGTCGATGACAAACAGTGACGAATGATGGATGAAATTAAAAGAGAGACAAGTGAAGGGGAGAGACTAGTTTCCCTGCAGGCGCCACATAAAGCAGTATTGTCTTTATTACACTCGGTTTACAGGAACACACAAAGCTGCTGCTGCTGAGGAGGAGGATCCGGCGCTTCACCTGCACACCTTCAGCTCAGCACCAGTGTGTGTTTATGTGTGTGTCCGCCGGGCCTTTTACTGCAGCGGGGTGTTAATTATTCTGCTAATGCTTAAAGTGCAGCTCCCTCTGAAGATGCTCCCATCATCAAAATAGCGCTTTAATCAACGGCGTGTCCCCGCTCGTTTACAACCCTCCGAGTGGCTAATTAAGCAAAAACTCCACGGCGAGGCGGCTGGGACTCGACCCGGCCGCCGCCGCCGCCGCCGCCGCCGCCGCGCAGGAATACAGGACGACAGCGAACGGCGAGGAGTGGACAGGAAACAGAGACGTGTTGGATTCACTGGAACCGAGGACGACGCAGTTTTTACAAAACGTCATCAGAGCAGTTTGGTTTAAAAGCTCAGCAGCTCAGATTCATGTTGAGATAGATAAAAAAAATCTGTGCAGGAAACTCCAAATAAATAAAAAACCTGGAATCTTACACTGTAAAAACCAGCAGTGTCGTGTTTTCTTGACATGTGGATGAATAAATTAAAATCTGACGCTGGTTTTAGAGTCGAAACGAGAAAAACTGAATCAAACACAAATAAAAAAGTTTGCACAACTGACCAGCGTCGATTTAATTAAATAAGAATATTACTAACTTTTTTTAAACATTCAGTTAAATTATATTTTTTTCGTCTCTAAAATCAAACAAACATCCATCATCTCTACACCTTAATCCTCACTAGGGTCATGGGGGGCTGGAGTCTATCCCAGCTGACTCAGGGTGAAGGCAGGTTCACCTGGACAGGTAACCAGTCTATCACAGGGCTACACTTAGAGACAGACAACCAAGCACACTCACATTCACACCTACGGACAATTTACAATCACCAATTAACCTCAGCATGTTTCTGGACTGTGGGAGGAAGCCGGAGAACCCGGAGAGAACCCACGCTGCACGGGGAGAACATGGAGACTCCACACAGAAAGATCCCGGACGCGAACCGGCCACCTTCTAGCTACGAGGTGACGATGCTACCAACTGCACCACCCTGCAGCCCTCAAATAAACATAATATAATAAAAAACTAAATAAGAAACTAAAACTTGCCAAACATTGCCGACTCTCTCTCTCTTTATCTTTTAATGTTTTATGTACATTTTTTAAAAAAAACTTTCTCAATTCTTAATCATGAAACTTCGGAGGTTCTACATTTTCAAATAAGAAAATGTAATTGACTGAAAACTTGAGTTGATCTCGATTATAACGGCGACTCCGATCTAAAACTGAGAACCTGTTCTTTCAATCTGCTCCTCTGGAGTTCAGCTGTGAACACATTAATATTCACAATAACTTGTTTAATCTCTTTCTTTTGCTTCCTCTGTATTTCTGTCTCTGACTTATTTATAATTCTTCTCTTTTACTGTAATACATTCATGTAAAGTGCAGCCTATTCTGACAGCAGTGTTCATTTTTTAAAACTTAGTTTAAAAAAAAAAAAAAATTTGTTAAATTATAATTGTGTGAAATAAGACGTTGCTTTTGAATTGTGGTTCAACAGAATTAAATAAAAAAAAAAAAAAAAAACAAATAACAAAAAAAAAACTGTATAATGTACATTTTTTGGAGCCAAAAACAAGAATGTTCATATTGTTGGTAGTCTTAGTTCTGGATCATAAATATTAAACACTTTATTGTCTGAGAATTACAGTTTGTAGATTTAAAAGAACATTTAAGTGCCGTTATTTGCACCAATGTACAAGTATATATTTTTTGCTCAGATGTGTAAATTCTTATTCTGATTATTTTATTTTTATCCTTTTTTTTCTATAGTTATTTTACTTTATTTGTTATTGTCCTATTTCTATTATTCCTGCTCATTCTTAGGGGCTACACCAACAGCCGAAACCAAATTCCTTGCATGTTGGGTACAAACTTGGTCATTAAAGCTGGTTCTGATTGTTAATGTCGATTAAAGTGGAAGGACGCTAAAAACACAGTTTACTTTTGGAAATTCTAGTATTAAACAGTAAACTTTATATGAAAGCCTTAAAACTACAGTTTACATATAATTCTGCTCTGATTTTAGACGTTTTTTTTTTCTTTTCTGGGAGCTCGTTTCGATAAAATAAACTCTTGGTCTGAGTCGCAGCAAAGTCGAGCGACTGTTGAACCGCTTTGAAGCCTTTCGGTGAAAAGAATAATTCATAACGAGAGAAATCTCCACCTGACGAAGGTCGTTTGACTCGAGAGCCTGAATGATCTCCGGATCCGACATGAATGGAAATGAGCTCCGTCACCTTCTCCTCCTCCTCCCGTCAGATCCTGGCTGCGGCTTTGTGCAGCGATGAACCTTATTTCTTTATCTAACCTGCACCGGTGCTCCAGATGTTAAACGCCTCCTCCCCCCCAGTTAGGCTTTTACTCTGTTTGCTGAGCGAACGCTTGTAAATGAGCCTCCCACGCGTCCCCGCTGAAGGCTGCAGTGAATCAACCACCTGTGGTCGCCTCCAAACGCCAGCGAACGTCGTGCTCGTGTCGCAGCTATCGGCCCGTTACAAGTTGTTTCTCAATTAGGCTAATAGCTTTTAAGATAATGAGCAGCTGTAGAATCTAAAGTCGACTTTCTGCGCCGTCTCTCGCCACATCTAAATGAGATCATTAACCGGAACACGAGCTCTGCCGCCGCTCCGGCTTTTAACCGTTTTGCTGCAACAATACAGTTTGTGCTGAATGAAGGAGCGCCGGCGCCTCGCTGCAGGTCTGAACGTCTGGATGTGAAGGTTAAAGCCGTGCAGAGCAAAGTGCATTCACTCAGCACTGGAGCAGAGTGCTGCAGCTGGAAGAATGACCATGATTACACGTTTGATTTCAGTTAGCGTATGATTAACGCTGGATAACAAACGAACACATCCGCTGGTTGTATCGGAGCTGCAACAAATTTGTTTTTGATTTTTGGTGGTGAAATCGAAGACTCTCGCCTTCTTCTACTCATTACATCATCATCGTATTTAAATTACAAAAAAGAAAAAAAAACTGCCCTCGCTGGTGCTATATTAAAACGAAGGCCTTTAAAGTTGGAATGAGATTTATAATGGGCCTTTAGCTTGTGGGTCCCCAGCAGAATACTTTGTGTGTTTTAATAAGGCTGGTTCCCTGGATGGAAGCTAAATTTCCCATTTGGGTCTCCGGGATGAAAAAAAAAAAAAAAAATCCGAATTAGATTTTGACAAAGTTAAGAGTCACTCTGCTCGAGTCTCCTGAAGTGGCAGGAGGTGGATCACTTCATCTGTCAGGTGAAGCTTCAGCTGGTTTAACTAAAGAGGAAACGAGCGACCAGACAAACACTTATAGGACTGATGAAACTAAATTCTCTCATGATGATTTAATTTATGTATTTTATTCATTTATTAGAAAGAGAATAAATGATCAATATGTGATAAATGATTAGTGATAAAGCTAATTCTCAATGAGACAATTAGCTGAAAGAAAAAA
>NW_007577758.1:468872-470732 GCF_000690725.1 Stegastes partitus
TTTTTTTTTTTTTTTACTGTAAAGAGTTCAAGGAATCTGTCGAGAAATTCAACAGTTTGTTTTTTTAATTCCTCGGCCGGTTTAGACGCCGTAATAAGTTTCCCTCTGTGTCTGTTAATCGCAAAAGTAGAATGAAAACATTTAAAGATAAATATTCAAAACCCGGGAGTTCATGTTGCCAGAACGCCAGAGGAGCTTTTAAATCCGCTCGCTAAAACAGAAGCTTTTAACAAATCATCACGTATTAAAGAAAGAACGACAACAAGCTGCAGCGCTTCGCATTGGACATGATGCAAAGTGGAGTTTTCTGCACGTTAGCGGCCGATTTTAAAGGAAGACGGAGCGTTCTGTGAGTGTGAACAAACAGCCGGACTGAAGAATTTCAAAATAAATTCATCGGAAAATGTGGAATATTTTCACCTCTCGGGCTGCATGTTGGTGTGTGTGTGTGTGTGTGTGTGTGTGTGTGTGTGTGTGTGTGTGTGTGTGTGTGTTTCCTCCCTTTGAAAATTAAATCCATACCTTCGATACGGCTTCGTTTCATCAATTTGTGTTGTTCGGTGCCTTCCAGTTGTTCTGGGATGAAGCATTGCGGTTTACTTTCGCGGAAATTTCCCCCCAGACCGACTTGTTTTATTTCAGCTCCGACAGGCTCGGCCCACGTATCCCAGCATGCCCCGGGGCGGCGCCCATGAATTCACGGGGACTGCTCCTTTCACGCGTCGTTGTCATGTGTAACTGAGGGGGACAATAACGGCGGCCGGCGGTTCTTACGGTTGCGTTTTCCTGCAAATGTTAATTATTCAGCAGCTCAGGCACGAAGCTGACGCCGGTGTCACCGAGTGCAGAGTTACAAATGACTGCAATCATGCCGCGAATGTGCAAAGCTGCGTTTCTAGTCGAGCAAAAAAATCTGTGTTTATGACTTCTGAGGAGTCGCACCTTGTTCTAAGACGGTCTTTATGCAGTAAGTTGTGATTGTTAAGGCGCTGCACTGTGGAGATGAAATGAAGGAGTGAACATGTTAAAAAAATCAGGTGTTTCTTCTTGTTTGACTGTTTGGTTCTGTTGGACTCTGGAACCAAACATAAACTTGCCAGTCAAATTCTCTTANTGAACCTGTGGTGTCTGAACTCCTGCAGGACGATAACTTCTGCAGAAGGTCTACGGTGGTGGACACAGTGGAAATGACAGAAAGTGAAAAGAAAAAAATAAACTTTTGGATTTTCTCTCTGAGCCCTAAAATCTTCCGGCGAGTTTAAAAGACATCTTGTATTCACAAAACTTTAAATATTACACGATTTAACTGTAAAAACAGCAACAATCATTGGATGTTGAACTTTCCATCAGTCCTTGAGCTGCTCATCTGTGACTCATGATATTACATCAACATTACTTCGTCCTAATTTTTTGAAAAATCACCAAAAATAAACTCTTTCCTTTAACTAGATTCTGTAAAAAAGGAAAAATTCTGTCTTCCTCATTGCAGCTCAGAAGCTGATTGTGAATCAGCTGTGCTCAAATGTCAGGTAGGAAAAATTAAACACATAGCGCATACTTCCTGGTATCTGTGGACACTCGTACACGTTTATTTCAGTTTTTCACGTCGTTCTGCTGACAGAAGACGTCTCTGAGTTCTCTCTCCTTGTGGTTCCACAGAGCTGCAGGACTTTATGTTGCAGAGAACATCAGTGAAGAACTTGTTTTGTTTTTTTTGCAAAATGTTCTTTTACAAGCTCGTTAAAACATTAAGCGCATGAAGGTCTGGCTGTACGGAGCTTAACGCGGCAGAAGTGCAGCTTTGGGTAGAAGCAGCGAACCTTTGAGGTGTTTTTCTGATGAAACAGAACCGGAACCGAG
>NW_007577758.1:471800-475780 GCF_000690725.1 Stegastes partitus
AAAATCAGGTGTTTCTTCTTGTTTGACTGTTTGGTTCTGTTGGACTCTGGAACCAAACATAAACTTGCCAGTCAAATTCTCTTAATGGCCTCCTCCTGAGTGGTTCTGGTTGACTCCAGCTGCTGACTCCTCTGATCCAGTTTAACCAGAACCATCTGATCCAAACACTACAGCGGGAAAATTTGAGGAGCTCAGCAAAGATCTGGAAAATCATCAGAAAGTCACTTGGAGCCATTTCAGAGCAGCTTCAGATCCCAGAACCATCAGATGTCAGAAAAAGTTCATGGTCCAGTTGTGTTACTGCCACCATCAGGAAGAAAACACAAACTACCAGCTGCTGCTGCTGAGAGATGACTGGTCAGGATGGTCAAGAGTCAACCAGGAATCAGCTTGAAGCAGCTCTGGATGGATCAGAAGCTGCTGGAACACAGCTGTCAGTGTCCACAGGGTCTGACATCAACATGAGCTGAGAGGCTGATGGAGAAGGAAGTTCTTCCTCCAGAAGCAGAACTTTAAAGCTCCACTGAAGTCTGATCACATGGACAAAGAAAAGGCCTTCTGGAGGAAAGTTCTGATCAGATGGAACAAACACTGAGCAGAAACATGTCTGGAGGAGAGAAGGTGAGGCCTTTAACCCCAAGAACACCAAACCTACCATCAAGCATGGAGGTGGCAGCATCATGCTCTATATTAGGCCCCATTTTAAGGGTTCAGTATCTCCAGAAACATAACTCCATGACATGTGGTGAGGACTCAGACAGAATTGTTTCCAGCGTTTCCAAATGACTGAAGGCCTCCAACAGAAATTATATTTTTAATTACTGACTCTTGAAACCAGCCAGAAGATAAGAAAAGACCTTCTGGAGGAAAGTTCTGTGGTCAGATTTTTAAAAAAAAGACAAGAAATGCATTTGGAGGAGAGAAGGTGAGGCCTTTGATGTCAAGAACACCAAACCTACCATCAAGCATGGAGGTGGCAGCATCATGCTCTGGAGCTGTAAATGGATCACCTCCATGTTCTTCAGGAAAACCTCCAACCATCAGCAGAAGGTTGATCTTGGACACAGCTGGATGTTCCAACCAGACAATGAGCCCAAACACACATCAAAGTGGTGAAGAAATGGTTCCATCAGGCTGGAATGAAGGTTCTAGACTGGTCTCCCCAAAGTCCTGACTGGAACCATCCAGAACCTGTGGACTGATGAAGAAACGAGTCTGAGTCAGAACAAGTTTAGCTGAACTGCAGCGATTCTGTCCAGAGGAGTCAAAGATGAACCAGAAGCTGGTGGACGGAGACCAGAAGAACCCGACTGAGGAGAACATGGACGTCTAACCAGATATTAATATTCCTGTTTGTACATTTATGACTCAGCAGATTCTTTTTTTAATCATATTTCCAGAAGACCTTTAATAAATCTACAAAAGAACCAAAACACAGGATTGTTTTTTGTGTTTCAGTGATGAGTTTTAGGAGTCGTTGGAAACTTCAGAAGTTTTCTCACTTCTCCTGCAGTAATGCATACCGAGCTCACAATCTTTCATGTTTATTTACATATTTAGAATAAAAAAAATCAAATTTCATAGACAATATCGTTGCGGCAGTTCCCTGATATGCAACTGTAATCACTGCAGCTTATGAGAAGGGTTTTAATATCAAGTAATTACTGTCTATCTGTCTGCTGGGGCACAAACACAGCTCCATGCCGAAGCTGCAGCACTTCAAAACCTGTTTACTGGTCGGACACGATAGGATGTATAATTATCAGGCGATTTGCCTCGTGGAGAGGAGGCGTCTCGGCAAGCCAAATCAATAACGGATTATGTGCCGCGCGATGAAGAACGGCGCTTAAACTGCGCTGATTTCAGACGTTAGAATTTGTTTCCTTATCAGGGGGATTATAAAGCGGTTTTTTCATCAAGCTCTTGACGGCTCTGGAGGGAACCGAGGAGTCTGAGGAATGACCCGAGCGATGTCAGCCGGGTATTAAGAGACGGAGCTGTGAGTTTGTAAAGAAGAAAAAAGAACCCACAAAAGCATCTTTGGGGGAGGTTGGAGATGAGCAGATGCAGCTTCAGGTGGATGCATCTCAGGAACTCACTCGTGTTGTTATCAAATCGCTGCAAACACTTCGGGCTGTGGTTTGAAACTTTAGAGTGCAGAAGGTTTATTTCTCCCTCTCCTGAATTTAGAGGTTCGCTGGTGAGCAAAACTTTGGAAAATGTTCATTTTAAGCAAAAAGTAAAAGTCTGAATCCCAAAAAAAAAACCATCCAGAGACAAGTTGTCATCCCCTCTTGGTTCTTCTTTTGTCAACTTCTTCATGAGAAATTCTGTTTCTGCACAACAACAGCAAGGAAGCTATGACGGATGTGCGACTGGATTATATGTTCAGCTTAAGAGGGAATAACGGTTAACCCTCTGAACTCCAAACAGCTTTTTGTTCCAGGCTCTGTGGAAACACTGCCCACAGTTCAGGAGAAAAAATAACTCATGTCAGCTGACTGTTGAAGTGTTGTCTTCTGCAGTTAGAATGACAGAAATCATTAAAAACAAGAAAAGAAAACTGGATTTCTTTGATTATTTAGCTTACAAGGAATTAAAATAACCCCAAATCAACACGTATGCTCAGGTGTCCACATTTACATCCTTTTACATTTACATATGAACTAAATATGTTTTTAGTTGGTTTCCCTCCTTGTGTGAACACTACCTGCAGTTCAACTGATAGGATTGTTGGTCGCAGCTGAGTCACTAATGGCACAATTTTTTTTTAGGTTTTTGCAGAATTTGAGGCATTTTTTTAAACACGTAGAATAAAGTGGTTTTGATGAAATATCCCCAGTTTAAGCTCAGTTATGGTTAAATGTCCCATTAGAACAACTCGGTAGTAAGACTGTTAGAAAGATGGAAAAAGCTCAAGTTTGTCTATTTTTACAGCATGTGGAAATATAAAATGATAAATGCTCTGCACTTATAGAGAACTTTTATCTAAAGCACTTTACAATGTGTTTCTCATTCACCCATTCACACACATTTATACACCAATGGCAACAGGTGCAAGGTGTTGCCTGCCATCGGGTTCAGTGTCTTGCCCGAGGACACTTCGACTGTGGAGGGGCTGGGTATCGAACCGCCAACCTTGTGATTGAAGGACAACCCGCTCTACCACCTGAACCACAGCTGCCCTAGTTTAAATCTGGTGAAGTCTTTTTATTCACCAAAACGTCCAATCTTGGGGTGAAAAGTCCACCAAGAGAGCTATTAAAGTGTTTTAATGTGATGGTTAGGTCCTCAGTAGTTGGTTAAAGTCAGGAACAGTTTGAGTCTGGATGCAAACACACCTCAGCTCAGTTGTTTACCTGAGTAGAAACACGGTTTCTAGAAGACAGTAAACAGTTTTAATGCATTAAACACCTTCAGGACTGCGGCGCGTTGGGAACTTCCTACATGTCCATCTGGCAGGAGGAAGCATAATCAGGATGCATGTTTGGCTAAACTCGATGCGAACACGTGGACGGATGTAAATGATTCATCTGGAGGCGTCTGATTGTACAAATGAGGCCATTTCAGCATCTTCAGTGCGAGACTCCTGCTCATTTCTCTGCTAATAACACTCGGACTCGGAGACACGCCCGTTCACGACGCCGCTCTTTTGTGAGACGTCGAAGTCGTCGCGTTTCTTCCCCGTAAAACTTGAGCTTTGTGTCGCCGTGAAAAGGTTTTCGGTTCATTTGGAGAGCAGCTCGCCGCCTTTCTGCTCCTTCACAAAGAGCCCAAGTGGCTCCGACACAATGGACGGAGCTTCATGTGTGGGTCTGATGAACAGAAACGCACAATGCATTCAGATGTTGGCACGATTTGTTCTGTGAGCGTGTATTCAGAGTAGTCGTTGAATATAAAGATGGATTTACATTTGTCTGTTCGCCTGCTAATGACCGCGTAATGAAAAGGTGCTCAAACTGGGTATTAATGGCATGATA
>NW_007577758.1:476428-478879 GCF_000690725.1 Stegastes partitus
TTTTTTTTTGCAGCCAGATCTTCGTTTTCAGTTTCTGTCCTCATGTTGCTGCTTCACATGTGGAAGCCAACAGAATCTTTAAAATGAAATAAACTCAGCGAATCTACGAAGCCTTGAATTGGATTAACTGACGCGTTATTGGACTTTTCTCGCAGATTAATGATAGAAAACCGTGCAAGCTCGGTGCTTGTTTGCCTTATTTCAGGTCACACGTTTGCAGTGTTGATGCTGAAGCGATGCATCGAGATCCGTCTCCTGCTCGATGTTGACAGAACAAACAGCTTCATTATTTGAGGTCAAGAGAAAGAAAAGCTGGAAGAAGTGAGTCACAGAAAACTAATATGTCTTCACAGCAGAAACAAAGGAGGAGAGCAGTCGGCCGCAAACAACAAAGAAGAAGAAAAAAAAAAGCTGGAAGGATATTAGCGGCGGTGTTTGTTGTTAGCCGAGGCTATTTATCCGACTGAAGCCAAATGTAATCTGCGCTTCTCCTCCCCTTCGCCTTGTCTCCGTTATCTGTGTTTGATGCAATTAATTCCACCGCGGGGCCGGCTCGCCAACACCAGATAATCTTGTGAGCGAACGCCGAGGGAAATATAGCGCGACCCCGGAAGACGGAACAATCGGAAGGTGCGGAACACGTGACGGGCAGAAATAATGCGAAGCCGGACGAGCAGACGGAGGAACAGACTCCGAGATCTGATGGATGATTTTACACCTCGTCAGCGATGAGGAGCTGCACGGCCGCTTTGTTTCAGAAATATCAATATGCTGTACAGAAGCCTGATGTACAGATTTATTACTCAACATATTACCCTCGTTTGTACATTTAAAGACGAATTATTCAACTGAGCTCCACAACATGCTCCCAAACCAAACCTTTTCTCCACTTTTAGCTCCAGCTGTCATCGATTTTGCGTCATGTTTTCTGGCTTTTAAGGGAAGCAGTGAGTTTGGAAGCTGTTGGAGCGACAATATCTCAGCCTGAAGATTTCACCGTCGGTTCTTCTTTTGACATTGATTTAGAATCTACAATATTAATTAATAATAATCACTGATTATTCGTAAGTTGAAACGTCTCATCTTTAAACACATTTACAAAAACAAAAAAAGATGCAGAGGTTAACTTAGTACGGAAGCCGAGAGCCGTCGTTTTCCGCTACTGTTCTTTTTTCGCCGTTTTCTCGAGATAACGAGATAATTTTCTCGTTATCTCGGGATAACAAGAATCATTTTCTCGTGAAAACGAGATAATTGGTGTTTGTGTTTGCCCGCTCGTGCCCGGTCCAGGATGGATTCCATCCTCAGTCACCAGCGGGGGGCCGGAGGACAGACGAGACCGGACACGAGCACTTCATTGTAAGTTGTCGTGCCCGGTCAGCTGTTCTCATGACACGTCATGTGGGAGTTCCCGGTCAGCTGTCTACATAAGATACGTCACACCAGGAAGTCCGACAACTTCTGATGAAGGCTGAAGTGACGGCCGAAACTGTCAACGGGATAATTATCTCGTTATCTCGAGAAAACGGCGTTTAAAAAATGTGCGGCCGTGACCGCTCTCAGCTTCCATAACTTAGATATTTTCTGAACGAAATGTCGCAATAACACAAAACTATTTCTGCATCATGGAAATACTTATTCTCTACTTACTTTCCTTTCATAGCTTAATGAGCAGGTACGCGTCGCTCTTATTGCCAAATAAACCCACAAGTTATCAAATGAAGCCGCCTGTTGCTAATTCAAGGACTCCAGGATTCAAGGATTCCTGGATTTAAAGGCTCTTTATTGTCGTACCAGCACACGTTTCCACATGTGGAAGTGGAATTTGGACTCGGGAACTTACAATAAAAATAATACAAACAGATGTTTACCAGTGAAAAACAGAAAATGGACAGTACAAAAAAAAACACTTTTGATGAATTTAAAGGATGATTTTTCCTCCAACAAAGCAAATCTGAGCATTTCTTTTCGGGTAACTTTGTTCTGATAACAAACAACGGTTTAAATGCAAAACTGTAAAGTTGAGCTGCCAACAGGATGAAAATAGTTCAGAGCGATGGTTTAATATTCAAGTCAGCGGCGCGGCTCTGAAATAAACACGAGTTTCTTTTAAAGCCCTTAAAGTGATAAAGTTCAGTGTTTATAATCATCAAAGGTCAACGAGGACTCGGTGGATGTTCTCCGGCTCATTGTTCACAGAAAAAGGAGAAACTTGAACTGATTTCTTTATTTCGCAGCATTCAGTCGACAAATTATGTTCATACGTTGAAATTATGCCGCTGATTAGGTTTGACGTAGTGAAATTTCCACTCAGATGTTAATATGAAGCACAACTTCTGCTGATTTATTTTCTTCACTCTAAACTTCAGCAGAAAATCTTGAAGAAACCTGGACATGCACAATAAGGAAATCTCATTTTGGGATTTTATAGAATTCAGAGAGAGAAGGTTT
>NW_007577758.1:480156-490820 GCF_000690725.1 Stegastes partitus
CAAAACGACAAACGCTCCTGAACCCGTCTCAGGCCTCAACATTCACAGAGCAGCAGCCGACACGCCACACGATGAACAACAGGTCTAAAAAATGCCACTTTTTCTCATGTATAGAGAGAAAAAAACAAGACAGATGAGACAACATTTAGTCAGGATAGATGTTTAGCTCAGCGGAGGAAGCGTCTGCAGGCACAGATCTCCTGTCCGGGTTGTTTCCGGCAGGTAGCCGAGGCTTTGCAGGGATCGCTGCACAATCATCACATCTGCAGCGCCGCTGAGTGAGGAGGTGTGTGTTTTTAGATTCCTCCTGCAGGCCGAGACGACGTCTAACCGGATCATTAAACGTCCTCGAGAGAAAAAACTTTGACACATTTCTGCTCGCACAATTTTTCTGCAAATTCCTAATTGAAAATCTTTTTGTCGTCTTAGCAACATTAAACCGTGACTTTTTGTGTTTACTGGTCCTGAAGTTATTAAAGCCGTACGCGTGATGTCTGCAGCCACCTATCGGCCACGGCCTCATCAGTATTCCCCGACACCAGCAACACTTCCCTACAGCCAGACATCAGAGAACCAAGACTCTAATCTATGATGTTTGTCTGAACTCTCACATCGCTGTGAGCACAATATTAAAGTAGCACTATCACTTCTGAAAGAGAACGTGCACAAAAAAAAACACCCGAGGAAATCATTCTGGGCTTATCCCCGCCGCCGTTCCTCGGATGCAGGACATACGGCCCGAAATGCAAAGGATGGGCTCGACGGAGAGACGCCGGAGGAAGAGACGATAAATCTGCTCTTCTTTCTGCTGAAATATTTAGCTGAGTCATGCTTGGAGTCTAAAACACACATGAAAACATTCTTATGATTTGATTTGGTCCTTCTGAAAGGCGGAGCTCCAACTGCTGTGAACGTGTTTAAAGGTTTTATATGCGACATGGAGGGACGCCACGACGGCAAGAATCCAGTTTACATCCATCTTTTTGAGTTCAGGCAACTTCTACTGAATTTATATTCCGCTTTGCTTTACATACATGGTGGGAATAAGACTCTAGATTCCCTTTTCAGGCGGTACCAGTCGTACAACTGAAACTGTCCCACAAAACAAAACGTTCATTTGAAGGACGCCGGGATGGAATCTGTTCCTAGAGAACACGAGAACGTCGGCATCTCAAACCAACGAGTGCAGAAAAAAATGAAACGAGCAGCAGACGGCCGAACAGAACGGCTCAGATCACAGCACAGGACGTGGCTTCGTTCTCTGCTGTGGTTTCACCAAAACTTTACATGAATTTATGTCCAAATGTCTACTGTGTGGGTTTATTTTTCAGAATGTCTTCTGCGCTGTATGAATAAATCTTAACATAACATAAATCATAAATAAATAAAGTTGATTTATTAAATTAAAAAAAAAAATCTTTTTAAAAAAAAGGAATCAACACGTGCAACATTTTCCACACGTGGCTCTACAATAGATTCTCACATTTTAATTTAATTTATTTTTATTTTTATTTTTTTGCATATGTGTGAACACTGCCTGCAGTTCAGCCAAAACAAACTCACTGAATTTTTCTCATGTGACTGTTGGTCACAGCTGAGTCAGTCCTGACTTCTCGTTTGCGCAGAGAAGCTCAGAATTTTTTGTCTTTTACAGAATTTACCTCGCGACAATAATTTATTTATAGCATTTTTTTTTCAAACAAGACGTGTGGAATAAAGTGACTTTGACAAAATAAAAAAATCTGGGGATTTTTTTCAGTTCGAACGCTGTGACGTTGAAGATTTCAGAGTGTTTATGTTCAAAATCTTGCACCTTTAATGCCGTTTAACTCTACAATCCTGTAAATAATGCGGCCGAACTGTGGCGTCTGTTTCCTGTCCACGACTTGAATGCTTCCATCAGATCCGAGTGCAGCTTCGCCACAATGTTCAGCCTTTAAAATCTCATATTTCACGGCTGTAAACGCGTCGATACGCCGTCGTGAATCTGTCACGGCGGCGACGGTTTATAATAACAATGTGCAGAACGGTGCCGAGCAGCTCCGCGTGCTATCTGCTCATCGATAAAGCTGCAAAGATACTTCCAGACGGCCTAAACCTGCACACAACTGCAGGTTGTTTTTTTTTTTTACCGTGCATGTTCTGCAGGTGTCTTTGTGTGTTTTTCTGTGCTTTCTGTTGGTTTTCTCTCCCACCGCCGAGCCTGTGTGTTTGTTTGAAAGGCTGCATGCTAGAAGGGTACGCTAACCTTTTCACAGCCACGTTGTCTCGGTGGGTTTTTAATTGTCCCTCGTCTTTATAAAGCGCTTGACCTTCTCCGCTCCCTCTTAATGATTTGCTGTAACTGCGACGGGCCGCTCGTTTAGAAGCATCGGCAGACAGAAAGTGTGCGAATCGCCGCCGCTCGAACGGGCCGTTAATCCAGTAAGTGGGAAGGAGACATCAAACCTGTGGCAACTCCGGCAAATATGTTTACAGAAGTGAGCGGGGAAGCGATCGCGTGTCTCTTTTTTTTTTTTTTTTTAAGTGAGCGGGGAAGCGATCGCGTGTCTCTTTTTTTTTTTTTTTTTTGTTGGGGATGGATGTTCCTCCCGCTCATTGTTTTCTTGACAGAGACCATCAGAAAACACATTAAGCTGCTGCATGCGGTCAAACAGGACTTCCAGAGAGTCAACTATGTTCCTGATGGATTAAGATATTAAACGTTTGCCGGCAGATGAAATGTTGTGTGGTTGATTTGCTGCAGGAGGAGAGTGTGTTGGTCCATTATTATTATTACTACCTGTGCTGTTGCATTAGATGATTGTGCAGGAGCTGTCCGACATAAAACAGTGACTCAGGAGTCACACTGCAGGAGCTTCACGTCGGTTTACTCGAGTTTCATCTAATCTAGTCCGAGATATGCAACATAAAATCAGTTACAAGCTGTTAGTTATCATTTATTAATGTGTTAATTCTCTGTTTTGGCATTTTATGGTCGTGCATTTATTCATTCAGCATGTTTGTGTGCAGAAAATTACTGCTTTTTGTCGACTGGGAAGTTGAATTCTGCTTTTTTTCTTAATAATAATAAAACTTTAATGTGATAATGTCAGGCTCCAACAGCTTAGATTAATGTTACGAACAAAAAAATGAGTTTAAAGTTCAGTTTGTTGCCTCCAGTTGTTTGTGCGAGTCTTCCCTCTGAGTTTATTCAACATCTGCAGCAGCCAACAGCAACAGGATCTACATGAGAGTCTTCATAAATCTGTGGGACAGCGTGAATCCTCCCCGACATGGAGACAGGATCTGTGCCGTCCACTGTGGTGTCTAAATCAAGCCAGCATTAATCAAAAAGTGACATATGTCTGAATCACTTGGCTTTAGTGGAACAGCAAGAGCTTCAATGTGGTCCATCCTGGATTGAATCAACCAACAATAAAACTTGTAGAGCCCATCCAACGTGATGGCAGACCAGTCTTCTCTTTATCCACACCAATCAAACACTTTGCTTTTCTCAGAGAATATTGTGAAGCCTAATTAGGAGGCACATGCGGCGGCGCTCCGTCCATCAGCCTCACTCGGGCCTCTGACATTTAAATTAGCTGCCTGTCGATTGAATGACTATCTGCTGTCACCAGCTAGTGGTCAGTCTGTTCTGGGCTTCTTTCATAAAAGGCTTGAAGCGCATTAATAAAGTGTTTCATTTCTTGAGCTGAACTGCTTTAGCCGTCGTCTGTCTGTTTTCTCAGCCTCTCAGCAAACATCTGTGCGCCTTTTTTTCCCCCCTTCGTGTCGAGGACAATGTCAGATTATGTGATCAGAACATTTCGTGCTCTCAGGATGTGCTTGTTGGCGTTCTGCATAATCAGGCTGGTAGCATTTGGCCCAGCGGTGCTGGCAGGGTTCAGAAACAAAAAGAAACAGACAAGGAGGCATTCATAATCCATATTCACTGGCTGCTTATGGGTGATAATCACAACCACTGGCACCGGCATGCTTACTATTCAGCCTCTCGCACAAGAAACACACTTTAAGGACCTATTAAAGCATCGACGGAATACAAATCGAGGATGTTGTTTTGATCTGAGGGCCTTATTGTACCTTGAGTGGATATGATTCTGCTTCCACGTCGGGGGATTGAACCCTTAAACCTGCCGCTGCTTTCGCTGCAGATCTGCTGCTTCGGTGGCTTTACGTCGTGCAAATGGAGCTGTGAGATATTCCGACGTCCACATTTTCAAAACAAGCACCGCAAAAGTGCTGCAACAACGCAGGAGCACTTCAAATAGAGGGTCTTTTTATGCTGAATTAAAGAGGGCAGGAAGATGAGTAATACTCTGCATAACCAATCAAAGCTCTCGGGTATTAGTTCGCTGATTGAAATTCAGCCTTTGACACGAGAAACAGACATGTATGACCCGATGAAGAGTCTGGGTATGCGATGAATAGGAAATGAGTAATAATTTGTAGAATTTGATGGATGCTCTGATCCAAAGTGTCCTCTAATGTAAGTGGAAAGTGCCTCTGCAGTCGTCGCCGAGGTGAAGCAACTGGAAGGGAAGTCTTGACCTCGACCCTCCAGATGAAATTCGATTAATTTGCAGCCGTCAGCCGCGACGCTGAAGACACTCGCCTAATGTCACGCAGCTCCCTCTTGTGCAAACATCTCTGACCTGCTGACGCCTGGTTTCCATGAGACCTCTGAAGGTGTCCTGTTGCATCGGGCGCCCAGACGGCAGCAGATCCTTTAATACCGTCGTTCCACCAAGAACAACAACCAGCTGCTAGTTCGTTGCCACTTGGTTAAAATATCGCACCTCCTGAGAACCTGTTTGCTTTTCCATTGACAAGGAGTACAGTCAGAGCCATACGTCACTGCTTGCATAGCTGTTTCAGGTCCTTTTTCACTTTCTTGAGTTTATTAAGGAGTTGCTCGAGGCTCCACTCGTACCCAGCTGCAGCCGTCTCCCGCTGGATTTCTTCCAACACAGGCTTTGGTCCAAGAGGCTCCCTCTAACTTATTTTGGATTTCAGCTGAAGACCACAGTGCCTGGAAGCACTGGGTCGACTCCTCATACCCCTAATCCTAACCCACCTGAGCCCACCGAGGCTCCAGGCTCCAAAAGTAGGTGCTTAGCGAGCACCAACTCTTTGCTGGGCCAGAACTAAGGACCAAGTACATCATAGGGGCGGGGCTATCGCGACCAACGAGACCAGTGGAAACACAGAATGAGACATACAAGCACTGATTTGTGTCGTTTTTCGTCAGGACGTCTCTGGTCCGGTCACAGATATATTGGAATGACTCCTGGAAGTTTTGAAATCTGGTAAAATTGAGTCCCACCAGTGATGGAAAGCAGTACTTTTATAACTTCAGTATTTACGCTTAGAAATGTGATCTTCTCGTGAAAAATGGAGCTACACCTACACGTCCTGTTTTTTTCACTCATAGAAAAGACCTGCAGACATTAGAACGCCCTCGTTCACTCTGTTTGAAGTCATTTTTTGGTTGCACACCGGTCTGAGCACCGCAGCCACCAACAGCAGCTACTGCGGCATGCAATGTGGGGCGTTCAGGGAACATCGGTAAATTGTACTGTCTATCAAACTAAGAAAATGTTCAGCAAGTCATATGTTTTGCCTGTGACAAGGTGGAAAGGGTGACCAAATTAGAAAGTTGGTCGCACCAGTGAAAGAGTTGGTGTAGAGTCCTGTGTGGACGTCTGTATGACCCGAGCGTTGTTCAGCTAACGCATACGTATGCATAACTTGGCTCCTTGCTGATGGAAAAGCAAAAGGTTGTGAGGTGATGCAAGATCTGAACCAACTAAGCGCTGGCACTAGCACCAGCAGCGAACTAGCATCTGGTTCTTCTTGGTGGAAAAGGGGCATGACCAGTGCTGCTTGGATTTGGCGTCCATATTTACCTACTTAAAAATTTAACTACTCGCCCGGCTGTTTTAAAAAAATGCCGGTTCTGTGTTTCCACCAGTGTCGTTGGTCACGATAACCCCGCTGCCCAGCCTCTGACGTACTCGGGTCTCAGCTCTGACCCAGCAAAGAGTTGGTGTTTAGGTGGTGGAAACACAAAAGAACCGGTGGTAAGTCAGGCTGTGGCTCTGAACTAGCGCTGGAACCAGCCCGGTGGAGAAGGGCTATAAGATTCAAATCCATGGACAAGATGGAGCCTCCGTGGATTTGGTTTGACGCACAATCAGACTGAGATCTGAACTCTTTGTCAGGTTCTTCAAATCATTGCTGAACAATGTTTGCAGTGTGTCAGGAAGGTTTTAAACGTGGTGTTAAAGTAGCATCCACATGAATGACACCTTTGTTTTACAGCAGAAATAACAGGAGGCCCCAGAACATAAACAAGCCCTAAGACTAGAACTGATTGTCCTTTCTTGGNAGGCTCCAGGCTCCAAAAGTAGGTGCTTAGCGAGCACCAACTCTTTGCTGGGCCAGAACTAAGGACCGAGTACATCATAGGGGCGGGGCTATCGCAACCAACGAGACCGGTGGAAACACAGAATGGGACACACAAGCGGTAATTTGTGTTGTTTTTCGTCAGGACGTCCCTGGTCTGGTTGCATATATATTGGAATGACTCCTGGAAGTTTTGAAATCTGGTAAAATTGTGTCCCACCAGTGATGGAAAGCAGTACTTTTATAACTTCAGTATTTATGCTTAGAAACGAGGTCTTCTCGTGAAAAATGGAGCTACACCTACACGTCCTGTTATTTCACTCATAGAAAAGACCTGCAGACATTAGAACGCCCTAGTTTACTCTGTTTGAAGTCATTTTTTGGTCGCACACCGGTCTGAGCACCACAGCCACCAACAGCAGCTACTGCGGCATGTAATGTGGGGCGTTCAGGGAACATCGGTAAATTGTGCTGTCTACCAAACTAAGAAAATGTTCAGCAAGTCATATGTTTTGCCTGTGACAAGGTGGAAAGGGCGACCAAATTAGAAAGTTGGTCACATCAGTGAAAGAGTTAGTGTAGAGCCCTGTGTGGACGCCTGTATGGCCCGAGTGTTGTTCAGTTAACGCATACGTATGCAGCAACATATTGATGTTTTATGAGGCTGTGGTGGTAGAGCGGGTTGTCCACTGATGGCAAGGTTGGTGGTTCGATTCCCGGTTCCCCCCACATGCCGAAGTGTCCTTGGGCAAGACACTGAAGCCCAAGTTGCTCCCAATGGCAGGTTAGCGCCTTGCATGGCAGCTCTGTCACCACTGGTGTGTGAATGGGTGAATGCGAAACACATTGTAAAGCGCCTTGGGTACCGCGAAGGTAGAAAAAGGCGCTATGTAAGTGCAGACCATTTACCATTTATGGTGATGCAATGGTGTGGCTCTAAGTTGGCTCCTTGCCAATGGAAAAGCAAAAGGTTGTGAGGTGATGCAAGATTTGAACCAACTAAGCACTAGTACCAGCAGCGAACTAGCACCTGGTTCTTCTTGGTGTAAAAGGAGTATGACCAGTGCTGCTTGGATTTGGCGTCCATATTTACCGATTTAGTTTTTCAAAAATTTAACTACTCACTCGGCTGTTGTTTTAAAAATGCTGGTTCTGTGTTTCCACCAGTGTCGCTGGTCACGATAACCCCACTCCCAGCCTCTGACGTACTCAGTTCTCAGCTCTGACCCAGCAAAGAGCTGGTGTTTAGGTGGTGGAAACACAAAAGAACTGGTGCTAAGTCAGCCTCTGAACTAGCGCTGGAACCAGCTCGGTAGAGAAGGGCTATAAGATTCAAATCCATGGAGAAGATGGAGCCTACGTGGATTTGGTTTGACGCAAAATCAGACTGAGATCTGAACTCTTTGTCATGTTCTTCAAATCATTGCTGAACAATGTTTGCAGTGTGTCAGGAAGGTTTATCCTGCTAAACGTGGTGTTAAAGTAACGTCCACATGAATGACACCTTTGTTTTACAGCAGAAATAACAGGAGGCCCAGGAACATAAATAAGCCCTAAGACTGTCGCTGATTGTCCTTTCTTGGACCTTTCTAGTACATAGAGTTGCACAGTGCAATGCAGTGTAAGTCAAATTTACTTTTTTTCGCTGCTTAACACCGAATTTGCAAAACCAATCAACGGGAGAAGTCTGTCTAATAGAACTTCATTTACTTTGATTTAAGGCTTCTTAGACACACAGAGTTGTTTTCTTTGTTTTAATTTGTCTAAAAGCAACAGAGTTTGGTGACATGTAGACCCAACAAAACAAGCAGGAACAGGAGAGAAACACTGGCTGCAAAATAAACTCAGTCGTATGGAAATATTTGAGCTGCAGAAAACGGACGATGTCAACCAAGAACTGATTCTCTGTCTGCAGGGTCTCGCAGTTGTTGCCATCGCAGGAGGAAAAATATGTTTTGACCATTAAAATCAGCAGCAACAAGGCTCTGAATGACGAGTGCAAAGTCAGATCTGAATGTTAACCATGAATATACCAGCGTTACACCATGTGAGAAAGGGTACTAATGGTTTGCACAAAAAAAACCGTCTCAAAAAAAGCTGTTTTTCAGCTTTTAAAAAAAAACAATTGTCTTTATTTTCTTTGCACTTCTCTGCAAAAATCACCCCAATCACTCTAGAATGAATAATTCCTTCCAAACGGAGTCATTCGAGCCATCTGCTGAGAGCTACCGTATTGTTTTGGGAATATATTTCTAAAAACTAAATATAACAATGTCAGAATTTTTTTTGCGAGTATCAAGCAGCCCTGATACCAACCGCTGCATCCCACAACACCAGCTGTGTTGTGGATGTTCTGACCCAGTTGTCTCTCAGATCTTCACCCATTTTTTTCCCCCACATCCGCTTCAAGAACCGACTGGTACAACAACCTCGCTTCACCTGTCAGCGGTTTTAATGCCGCGGCTCATAAACGTACACTCCGGACGGACTGGAGGTAGGAAACAGGAGCTAATGTTTGGACTGTAGCTGTGTGTTTAGGAAGAAGATATCATCCGGAGTGTTGCAGGGATTTAGTTTGACAGACTTCACATGCAGAATGAGTTCATGGCAGTAAATGGAAGTACAGCCACACACACACAGTCCCGGCCTTTGTTAGGAATATTGAGCAGTTATTATTATCGACTAATGATATGCGCACATCTGGCTAAGTAAAGCAACGTCCCATAACTGCTGCTATCAACAGCTCTGCACACCTGGCTGGAGTGATCATTACGTCCCCCCACGCCCAGCAGCCATTTCCATTAGCATAGCATAATTCATCATTAGCTATTTTACATTTCTCATTGGATTTAACATATTTCCATTTATATCTGAGCATAATCGGTGGTAGTAATGTTTAAAAACGCTGTACAGTCTCGGGCTTTTTGTCAGCGTCTGAAGCAAGTGAACGCAGCGTCACCGTGTGCCGTCGTTTTCCACGGAGAGCGGCCGCAGCTCATCCTGTGAAACTTGGCAGCGGAGTCGTGCGATCAGAATAGCCGCTTAGAGTTCACGGCCAACACGTCAGGTAATTAACAGATCGAGCATCTTGTCCAAGAGTATTTCCTGTCCAGCCTTCTGAAGCCGAGCCGCTGCCGAGACACTGTCTGTTAACAACGACGCCGAAATGACTTTGGGTTAATCGTGTGCCAAGTTATAAGCCATCGCAGCCAACAACTTTCAGTTCTTGGCAACCGCGATTGTCTTTTTTTTTTTTCTCCATGGTTAATACAGTCACTATAAATACCTGCAGGACTCTTTTTTGGCAAGGATGTGCCATAACTTAATTTGCATAAACGTCTCAGTGAATAAATCAGGAGCCCAGAGGTGGGAGCTCGTGCAACGGAGGAGCAAACGCAGGCTGTGATTCAGTCATGCGGGGAAGTCTGAGCGATTCCAGGTCTGCGAAGCGATTCTGTCATCCAGACAATAAGCTAATGTCCTTTCTAAACTCCAGCCAGCCACTCGTCCTCTCAACAGCCTGTCAAGTGGCCACTCAGATTGTGTTCTTCACAAGTGGGCACTCAGCTGCTTTTGTGTTTTGCTCGAAATTAGAAATTAACACGGCGAACACTCAAATTTGCAAATGTAATTCAGAGGCCCTTAAAGAAGACACACAAGGCTTTCACCGAACACCGGACAAAAGTGCATGCGGCGTTGCTAGGATACGGTGTGGGGATGTGTGGACCGGCCGGTACCGACACCTGACGCCAGTTTCAGAAGAAAACACCTTTCTACTTATTGGTGATCACTTTAGTTTATTGAAACAAATCAAGACTCAAAATCTAATTAAATAATGAAGCAGTGGGAGGGAAGTTGTGGCTTCTACTTGCTGCAGGTTGTTGCATGACTTCATCATCCATTAGGGTTGTTTAATAACAGGTTATCAATATTAATTATCTCCTAATAATACCGCTGATAACATATAAGGCCTGTCTTGATCAAGATTATTTTGCCTCTGATGTCAGTATTTTAATATTAATCAATCGGATATCATTTTTCCAGATAAGACAGACTTCAAGTACATTAAAGTTATTAAAATCTATCCAGTGTATCTGCTTGACAACCGAATAGCTCTGAAATGGATTAAGAAGAAAACTGCATCCCTGCAGCCAAGACGGAGAACATTATCTAAATGTAAAGTTACGGGGTAAATGTAGAGTTAGAGGGTAAATGTGGAGTTAGAGGGTAAATGTAGAGTTAGAGGGTAAATGTAG
>NW_007577758.1:491685-498696 GCF_000690725.1 Stegastes partitus
TTATCAGACCAGTTATTAAGGATTCTACAAATTACTATTTTGTTTGACAATTTTCCAATAAAACAATTTTAAAATGATTTACTTTAGCTCTGATTGGTTACACAATATAAGTAACAGCCAATCAGCACTCAGGAATACAACTCTTTCAATATAAATAAAGGAATTTCCAAAAAAAAGGGTCATGTTGGAGTTTGTGTTATTGCAAATTTGGATTAAAATTTTACTTTATTAATAATCATAAAACCCATATGGATCAACCCTGAACCTGTCAGGTATACAGCTCGACACCGTGTGGAAGATAAATTATTTTTTTTTATATTTTATGTTTTAGTTCTTAAAGTTAAATGTAAAAAAAAAAAAAAAAGAAAAAGAAGGGAAGATGAAAGCTTTGTAAAGCAAATAACTTTATTTTTAAAGGAACCTGCAGCAGCAGCATGGACTCATTGAGCTCCGTATTCATGAATGGAGCTGTAGGTCAGAGCTGTTAGCTTGTTTCTTTGGAGAATATTTTCAAAAGGCCTAATCAATAAATATGTACTTCTAGAAATGTGTTCACCTTTTTTCTCTTTTTTTTTTTAGAAGAAGCATAAAATCTCAGAAGCCAAACAAGCCGCTACACAAACAACATCCCCAAAAATAGACAGGTTGGATGCCTGATAATTATATATTTGTGCTGAATGACGCCACACAAGTGTTTCGTCTCTCCTGGGTCAAGTATCTCTCAGATATCCAAGCTGTTATTGTGTTCAAGTGCCCAGTTACCTTGACTACGGTGTGCTTCAGGCCTCCTGCGTGCAGCGCACCTTTTCATAGGAAAATTACAAATTGAAAAGAGGTAAATACACAAAAATTGCTGCTTTTATGTGATCTTAATGACTGCCAAAGCCTGCGCGTGGATTATGGAGCAGCTGCAGCAGTCGTCGTCTCGGGAAGAATGTGAGTCAGAGATGTGCCGTGAAAATAACAATGTGTGGTTGGTAAATAAACAATATACAACACAGGTGATTACTCTCATGTGTTATATCACTTAAATGTGTCGTGATTCTATATTATAACAAGAACAGTTTAGAATGACTGTGATAGAAGTTGAGGCTCCACAGTAGGAACACAAAGGCCTGCAGCTAGCCGGTTCATTGTTGAGATTCTCACGTTTGATTTGTTTAATAGTGTGTCCACCTTTATATCTGATGACAGACTCAGTCCTCCTCAGCATGAAGGAGACAAGAGTGCATTAATATTCAGCTGCTCTTTGTTGGAAAGACTGTGTTTCTCTAGATTTCTCCATAAAAACCCTCAAAAGTGTTCTGTAGTCCTCAGACATTCATCTATAAACGTCATCAACACCTTCTGCCCTCATGCAGCTCCATATCATGATGCTGCCACCTCCGTGCTTCACTGTCAGGACGATGCATCCACTGTGGTGGTCCTGGTCAGGTTCACACCAAACATCTGGACTCCATCTGAGCCCAACACATTCATCTTCATCTGACCAGAGAATGTTCTCCAGCATCCATCAGGCTTCTGTTCATGTTCTGCAGCAAACTTTAATGTGGAAGTTTAGTTATGAGCAGCAGCCAGGTTTAGTTCTGGTCCTCCGTCCATAAAGGCTGATGTTCTGAAGTGTCCTTCACCCTGTCTGAGCTTCACACTAACTCTGGTCTCCATTGATAAGCCCTGTGCCAAGTCTGAAGCAGCTGCCTTTGTCTGGTGTTCACAGCTCCATAGTGAAAGTAGTTGACTGTCTGTGGAGTCATTGTAGGAGGACGACCACTGCAGCCCTGATCAGAGCTACTATGGCTCCTTCTGGACCTCCTGGTTACTGCTCACACTGGGCTTCACTGGGTTTTAGCTGCTCACTGATCTTCTGGATCCTTTTCCATCTTTGTCAAGTCTTTCAGTCAGATGTTTCTCTTCCTCTGTTCAGGTCTTCTCCATGTGGAGCCATGATGCAGACATAGATAGACACAGTCCATAGAACTGAGAAGGTTCTGCTGTTCTCAGCTCGTTGTAGAACCATGTTCATACAGGTAGACTGACTGGAAACCACAGCTGGATTTGCTTTTGTTGCTTTCAGTTTCTACTTTAAGGCTTAAATTTTCAATACAGTCTTATTAAAGCTTTTGTTTTTAATTATTAATTAGAGGAAACACTCGACTGTTCAACTTAGAAACAGTGATGTTATTGAGAGGCGATGCAGGATGTGGTACAGGGGCCTCATCGGTTCTGTTTAATATATAACATTCAGCCACAATAATAGAATTAACATGTGGTGGCACCAAAATGTCACGTCCAATAGAGAATTCTGGGATGTAACTCCCACGTTGGTCATTAAGCTAAAAGATCTTTGGCTCTTAAAAAGTCCATTTTGGTCTTTTCCTGTTTAGACTCCTAAAATTCACATTTTATTTTAGTTTTTAAAAATCGAATAGCCAGAAGTATGCAGGCATTATCGTCTCCAATGTGTTGCAGCTTCCAGCTCTCACGATTCGTCTTGGGTTCGTGCCGTTAGCCGTGTTTAAGAGGAGGCAGCAGGGAAATGCTTGTTTGAGAGCAAAAGTTTTGAAATGCAGTATACCCGTGTGACCTCCAGCTATATTGTGGCAAATTGAAGGCACCTTTTCTCTAACCAGATGATCTTTGCAGCAGGGACTCAGTCATTCCACCGGCCTGACCGCAGAAAAAAGGGTCAGAAAACAAAGACAGACGGGCGAGGAGGGAGCTGCACTGATATGTCGGGACTCTCCAGTGCACCCAGAGGGACCATTAGGAGCACATCAGCCGTACAGAGTGCAGCCTCACCGGCTAATAGGCTGTTTTCACACTCGCATTAAGAAATAATAGGTGTAGTTGTAGCAGGGGATCAGCAGTATTTTGCCAAAAAATGTCTCGTAGCGGTTTTACAGACTCAAAACAGGCCCTTAAGCAAGGCATCTCCACCATCTGTGTGTTCGACTCAGTGTTTCCACATCACCGGTGTTAATCATTTCAGCAACCAAACTTTGGATTCCTTAAATTGTCAAACCAAAAAAAATGGAGGGAATTTTTGTATTTATAGCCAGAATCGCAGCCTGATACGTCTCCTCAGCAGAACTTACTTATCTCATTAAATGACTCGTTATCGATCGACCCCTGAGTTTACATCCTTCTTC
This sequence comes from Stegastes partitus, assembly GCF_000690725.1. Classification (NCBI taxonomy): domain Eukaryota; kingdom Metazoa; phylum Chordata; class Actinopteri; family Pomacentridae; genus Stegastes; species Stegastes partitus. The sequence continues at coordinate 494,835 of NW_007577758.1, forward strand.
GCAATTATAGACGAGAAGTGAGACTCGGTAAAAATTCAGACTATGTTTCCAGCTATCGATTTAATAAAGGACTATATGAAGGTGAACGGCTTCTCTATAACACCCATCACCGCTGACAGAATCCGAATGCTGCATTACTGGATTGAAGCCTGCCAGTAATCTCATAATGGCTCCAATCAATGCCGCTATCAGATTTGCGCTTCTTCATTACGAAGTTGCTCAAACCGGCTGCCGTGATGGACGAGCAGCCGGAACCTGAACCTGACTGGGATTCAGATTCTGCTCGTGTGTTTGGTTCTGCATGCAGACACTTGTGCATGTGTGTAAGTTTTGCATTTACATACGTTGAAACTGTTTGCATGTGAGATGCAAGATGTGGGCATCAGGAACTCAGAAATGTCTTCCGTGCACTTAGAGACGCACTGAGAGTGATAGAAATTAGATTTAAAACAAGGGAAAATTTGAATTTCTTTGCAAAACTACCCCCAAATAGATGCAAAAACACAACTACACAATGCAAAGAGACACAAAATGACCTAAAACGGATGCAAACCAACACAAAATAGATGCAAAATCTGCCTTACCAAGAAAGAACCGGCAAAAAAGACACAAAAGGAACCAGACGAGGCACGAAGAGACACCAAATATCAACTACAAGATGCAAAAAGACAGTAGAAGATCTAAAGTCTTACAGCCGTACGGAGCCAACTGTAAAGAACTCTGAAATGTCTTCTGTGTAGAACGACAGAAATTACATTTAAGAACGGGAAAATGTCCGTTTCTCTGCAAAGTTACCACAAAGAAATGGAAAAAAACACAACTATGTAATACAAGAACACAGCAAAGAGACACAAACAGACCTAAAAAAGATGTAAACCAACACAAGATAGATGCAAAGTCGACAATAACAAGTGCAAAATCTACCGAACCAAGACAGAACCAGCAAAAAGACACAAAATGAACAAAAGTAGGCACGAAGAGACACCAGATACCAACTACAAGATGCAAAAAGACGGTGAAGTACATAAAGTCCTGCAACTCTATGGAACCAACTATGAAGAAAGAGAAAGAACTCAGAAGTGTCTTCTGTGCAGAATGACAGAAACTATATTTTAAAAAAGGGGAAAAGTTGAATTTCTCTGCAAAGTTACCACAAAGAAATGCAACCACATGATGCAACGACACAGCAAAGAGACACAAAATGACCTAAAGGAGACGTAAAGCAACACAAAACAGACGCAAAATCTACCGGACTGACAGACAGCATGAACTAAACAGAGCAGCAACATGAACAAAAATACATAAAATGGTGACAAAGAGACACCAAATACCAACTACAAGACACAAAAAGACAGTAAAGAATATAAAGTCCTGCACCTTCATGGAAACAGAACAACCATGAAGAAGGAGAGAGAACTTCTGTCCTGTGCAGGATGACACAAATCTTTTTTTAAAAAGTTGAATTTGATTGTTTGTAAACTCAAAGGACCAAACCTGGAAAAAACACAGACAAATTTTTAAAAGTGTCCACATCTGTGACCAACAGTGGGGGAAAAAAAAAAATGGAGGCTCCACATACGCTGGAAATCTTACTGACATTCTTAATCTGTTTTCATACTGCCTTACAAACACTGCCTGCAGTTCAGCCCAGTTCGACTGAATTACTGTCACGTGATTGTTGGTCTCAGCTTAAAGTTGTGGAGGATTCATTCTTGTTTACTGCAGATTCTGGTTTAAAGCAAACCACTGATCTTATTTTACATGAGTGATGTCGATAAAATATCAGGATTTGAAGTTAGATTTGGTGAATATTTCCAACCGGAGACCACGTTGGAAATAAAACCTCTCTAGTATGTGTGTGGTTTTTTAGTTCCTTGCTTATAAATTCTGTTCTCTTTTGTGTTTATTTATATTTTTTTATACATGTAGATTGTATATTTTGGAGCTTATTATAAGTCTAGACTGTATATTTTTTAGCATATTATATATTCAGCTTACATATTTTTTAGTATGTATATATTTTTTTCAACTGTTTGTTTTTTAAACGAGGGTTTGAGAGAATTTCAGTTCTCTGTTTGTGTCCACGTGAAGCAGAACTGACAGTAAAGTGACTTTAACTTTGACAAAATGCTGTAACACTGGCTTTGTTTTTTAAAAAGTCAACATGCCGTTGGAGGGTTTCGGGTTCGGAGGGTTGACAGCTCTTCTGTGTGGAAATCCATTAGCAGACGTTTGTTCAAGTTGCTGCTGCTGCACATGTACTTCACAGAATTAATCTCGCTTTGACCCAAACGAGGAGGCTTCATCGTTATTTAATTGCACGACATACCTGTGTTTTATTTTGGTATCGAACTGAAATATATTAAATGTTGTGCTGCCTCTTGTGGCAGGAAGGTGGCGCTGTAATAAACCCACCACATCCATGTAAGGGAGGAGGAGGAGGTGGGGCGGATGGACAGGTCCACAAAACATTGAACGACACTGAATATATTTAAATTTTGAAACACTGCAATTTAGCAAAAGCTGCAAATTAGAACATCTGAGTTGTTAAATAATAAGATGAATTCTGTGCAAATCAAATCCAGATGTCTGTCAGACAAATCATCACGAGATCTTTTCCTCAAAGCACTGTTGTCTACACGCTGAAATTTAACAAATATTCGAGTCGAACTCGACGTTTTTTCGAGTCCTTTTGGCCCCGAAGCAAAAGAAAATCTAAAAGTTTAGCGCCAACATTTGCTAAATAACAAAGAACTCTCTAGAAACAAAAAGCAAAATTCATTGAAAGATGAAAAGTAAATGAACCCAACTTTTAAAAAGCTCATTCATAACTGCCTGTGATATTTGCAGTGTAGAAAAAAAACAAAAAAGTCCTGTATTTGTTGCCTGTGAAGCTGCAGAGCCAACGCGTGGACAGTCAATAAGCTCGACTGCCAAGAAAAAGTTGGCTTTGACCAGCAGCAGTCGGATTTCTGCATTATTTTGTTTACCGAATGAAGAGCGGCAACTGCCAACAGCGCGAGTTGATCACTGTTTTTCTGTTTATATTCCATTAATGCTCCCCAAAAAGACCTTGCAGTTAACTCATTAAAATGATGTTTCCTCATAAATAAGGAAAACACAGTAAACATGCAAACGGGAGAGACGCCCGAGAAACCGATAAGCAGATGGAAATGAATGCGGCTCGCATTTGGCAGGAACGGATCAAACTATCCGGCAAGTTGTGCAGCAGCAGTCGGAACAAATGAAACGCTGACGGTGAGGCCTGTGCGTCCCCGGCGGATCCCCTCACGGTCCGCTCTCTAATCCCCCCGTTTTCTTTGAAGTGGGCCCAACTTTCCCCTCTTTCCTCCACGTTTCCTCCCCCGCTGCCCCCATCACCCCTCCGACCGCCTTCCCCAGCCTCCCCCCCTGCAGCCGGCCGCTCCGCTGGGCAGCCATGCGTCGGCCCGACCACCCCGCCTGCACCCTGCTGTTCGACCGTCGCCAGGAGAGCTCACCTGTGAGCGTCGCCGCTCTGTGGAGAGTGCAGAGAGAAGTAATGGAAAAACAGCTTCGGTCCGGCTGAGCAGCAGGAAACGACCGGTTCCCCTGAAAATGCGGCGCGCACAAGCATCCAATGCAAATTCTATTGTGTCTTTATTTTCTTTTGGTAGCCGTCAGTGGTGCATTGCAAAGGTAGAACAGATGTTCCCGTAGAATCACAGCGTGACACCGATTCAGCAGGTTTTTAACCGCGTTTCAGTCGTTTCCTGCAAAACGTGTTTCGCTGCATTCTGCTGCTAGAAAGTGAGGAATGCAATTATATACTGTCTGTGAATACAGCTGCCACAAACATGTTCTCATTTTAAAATGCATCATG
>NW_007577758.1:498817-502476 GCF_000690725.1 Stegastes partitus
CAATTAACCTCAACATGTTTCAGGACTGTGGGAGGAAGCCGGAGAACCCGGAGAGAACCCACGCTGCACGGGGAGAACATGGAGACTCTATGCAGAAAGATCACGGGTGTCCTCACCGGGACGCGAACCGGCGACCTTCTAGCTGTGAGGCGACGACGCTAACCACCGATCCACCGCAGCAACCCACATTTCATGATGCAAATTAAATTCTAGAACCATCTTTATGAATCAGGAGCAGTCGTTCTTGTCTTTGGCTCCTAAAAAGCTTTAGATTTTTAAACTGTATTTTGTAAAAACAGAACGATAGAATCTGGTTGTATTTTAACATTTTGCAGAACACACAAACATTTCCCTGATAAAAAATCATCTGCCATAGTTGCCAGCATTTTACTTTTTCTTTCTAAATATTACAATTGCAGTTTATTTAAAGAACAGACTAGATGTTTTTGTAATATACTGTCTATATCCAGCTTTGCTGCTGCTCCAGTCCTGACTAGAACCAGGAAGTACGACCACATTAGTCCAGCGCTCAAGTCTCTGCGCCGGCTTCCTGTCGCTCAGAGACTTTAAAACAGCTCTGCTCGTGTACAAGTCTCTTCATGGTCCAGCACCGAAGTACAGCTCTGACATGTTGGTGCCATCTGGACCATGTGGGACTCTGACAGAACCTCAGGGAGGTTCTCCTGCTGGTGCCCAGAGTCAGGACCAAACACGCTGAGGGTCCAGTTTCATGCAGCTAAAAGATGTGAGACAGACCTCAGCTCTGACAGAGTTCAAATCCAGGATGGAAACAGTTCTGTTTAGTTGTGAATATGACAGCTGAGAGTATTTTATCTGTTCTCTTCTAATTAATGATTATATTTATGTTTTTATGGATTGATTGTATCTGTCTCTTTGCTTTTAATATAACTAATAATTGTGTTTATGTTCTGTGGATTGACTTTTTCTGTCTTCTCATACTTTTGTGTGAAGCACTTTGAACTATCTCGGCTACGAGTTGCGCCGTACAGATAAATCTTCTGTAGTTGCAGCAAATTACAACTTCTTCTTTTAAAAATGCATAAACTGTGAATTGAAGACACTCCCCATAAAAACACAATTTCATTTTTGTAGAATACAGCAGAACAAGGGAGACGTTACATTCCTATAAAACAAAAGCAAAACACAACTGACAGTCTAGTAAATATATTTATAAACAATGAGAAATAATTTAAATGAACATAAAGTCTTCAATCATATCCGTCGCTGCCAAAACAAAGTTGCTGCCCGAAACAGCGATTCATGAAATCGGAGCTTTTCTCGCCGTCAGCACTTATTCTTGTCTTTGGCTCCGACAAAGCTCCAGATTTGACTGTTTTTAAACCATATTTTGGAGAAACTGAACACTGCTGTTAGAAATTGGCTGAGTTTTTTACACCAATTTACTGCAGTGTAAGAAATAAATCACAAATAGGCCAGAGGTGGAAATACAGAGGAAGCAAGAGATAAAGTAAGTTATCGTAAATAAGGATGTGTTCTTATCTCCGGTGTGCAGGATCCAAAGGGCAGGTTCTCCATGTCACACTAGATCTTTGTCAGGTTTATTCTAGCAGATCCCTCCTGTTGCCATGCAGGGCTGCCGGTGTGCAGCCTCCACACCTCCAGGTAGCTGCTGATGTAAATAACGCACTCAGAGGACGAGTGTGAGCAGAACAGGGGCGTTTAAAACCAACAACATCTGATGTAATCTACGAGAGAGATTCTGTTCACTTGATCCGAACAGACGTTTCCATCTGTCGAGCTCATCAACGACGTGAACGTGAGTCCAGACTGCACACGAGCAGCAGCTCCACATGCAGCCGGCAGAGCTTCTGGATGCTGATGCAGCACCTAAACCTCAAACTCTCGGCGTTGCCGACATATGCTGCCGCCTCGCTAGCGCTGGGTTTAGCCGCGATCCAGCTGAGCCGAGTCTAATGAGTCAAAATTAGGATTGTCAGCTCACAGGAACGAGATGTTTACGGGGTTGTAGCTACACGTGTCGCAGGAGGTTTAAAGCTCACCAGAGAGTCCTGCCTCTGCTGCTCGAAATACGAGAAACACGATTATTGATTATAAGTAATATAGCCAACTGTAGACAGTGCAAAAAAAAAAAGGACATTAAACATTTAAATGCTAATAAAAGACAAATAACCAAACAGGTCAAAACTTAATTTAAACTGTGCATTAAAGGCTCAGCAGGACTTGTTTCGGGACAAAGTGTTAAATCTTAATCCTGACATTTGCATCCCTGTAACTTGTGATGCGACAGACGATGAGACGTGTTGATAAAATGCATCAGAAGTGGCCTCTGTGAGCACACTTAAAAACTCTCATGTGCAGCATCTGCAGCATAAAACTACTAAACGTGCGTTCATCGGGCTGCAGAACGTTCTGGTGGGACGTTTGTTATCGGACTTCACATCCAGCTGAACTTGTGCTACCGCTAGCAGGCTAATGCTAGGATGCTGGCTGTTAGCGTTGGTGTACCACATCAGGTTTACCTGCTGCACCTCGTTCAGGAATATATCACAGACTGAGCTGTAGCTGCTATTTCAGGTCATATTCTTGCAGCTTCACCTGTTGAAAACCAACGTTGCTCACTGACTGCTGCAGACACAGATTTCTGTTTTATCCATGTAGGTCGTATTTACATGTTCTGCACGGCACATGACCTTTTAACAGGTGATTTAATGGACATTTTAAGTAAATATAAAATCTCTCCACTTGACTAAATGCATGAAGGCAAATTAAAAAACTCAAATTCACTGATTTAGTGTTGTTTTGTGAAAAATGTTGCAATACCTTGATATTGTGTAATTTAAACTCAATTTCCTGCATGTGTTCATTTGTCTAAATGTGCAAACTGGTAATTAACGTCAAGTGTAAGGAGTAAAAAGCCTGGAGTGAGGATAAAGATGGGAAATTTGGGAAATAAAGAAAAATAAAGAAAAAAAAAATAAAGAAAATGAGAGAAATATGCGTTTTTCAAAACATAAATGCACTTTAACTTTTTTATAGAAACTGAGGCAGGTCGAACTACAATCCTTCCTCATGTGTAACAAACATGAACCTGTCGTTTTAATGCATCCAAAGTAATAATCCGTCTACGTCGTCGTTTCTGTGAATTTAAACGTTGAGGTTTCTGTGATTTAAACTGAGCTCTGCTGCTGGATATAAAGCGACTGTACACCTTTAAAAACAGACGGTGGATCCTGCAGGAGATGGAGTTTTCCATCCATACAGCACATGACAACACCGCTCTTGTCTTTGCGTCCCGCGGGACTCTGCAGGACTCATGAGATTACACATCGAAGGTCTCGCTTCTCTGAGAGCGCAAACCTGCAATTTGACATGAAACAGAACGTTTCCGCCGGCGGAATACCGATCGTCTGTTTTATTCTCTTCAATAGGAAACGCTGTGGCCGAACGTGAAGCCGCCGTGATTGACGGTTCTGGAATAACGGGCCGTCACTCAGCTTATCTGACGCGTCTTCACACGACTCGACCTTTTAATTAATCTCCTTCATGTGCCGGTTTTGGTTTAATGCATGAAAAGACGGAGAACTTTTCACAAAAATAACCCACAAAAGCCACGTTTTACAGGTCAGAGTGCAGCTACGTGCTGATTTATTCAGACT
>NW_007577758.1:510675-514630 GCF_000690725.1 Stegastes partitus
GCTGACACCGAGTCCCCGTCTGATACCGTTTTCCTAAATAATATTTACTTCAAATACATTAATTAAAATCAACCCAGTGTAGATGGATTTCTCTTCTGTAGATGTTCAGGAACCTTGCTGCAAAGCTTCGGTGATTTCACAAGCTCAACAGATGGAGAAAACCTGTATTCTCTCCATGATGTCAGTATCATAGATCAGCTGCAGTACCTGGTTGTTCCACCAGGTGGCGCCTCTTATTGATAAATACTGTAGAGACCAGAGTTCGTGTTAACAAGCAGAGAGCATTGTTCTGGATTTAGCTAGCAATGGGGAACCATGACAAAGACTAACGTGGTGGTTAATGACCTCCAACCATCAATGCATGTATGTGTAGCAGGAGATGCTAACAAAATAAAAGTCTGTTTGTAGCATCAGCACAGGACATTCCAGGTTCAGAGATCGTTTGTTGTGCTGCGGCTCCAGAAGTACCAAAGGATGGAGAACACCTGTATTCTCTACACAATGTCAGTAAATGTATCATAGACCAGCTGTAGTACCTGGTTGTTCCACCAGGTGGAGCCTCTCACTGTTTAATCCTGTAGAGATCAGAGGAGACGTCACTCAGACTACAGTTCATGTTGGCAGCAGAGAGCATTGTGGGAGTTTAGCTAGCAAGTATCAGTGTGGTTTCGAATCATTTTGGTGCAACTTCTAAGTAATTTTTGACGAGTTTTAGGTCATTTTAGATGAAAGTTTAGTCATTTTCAAGATTTTTCTTTCAGCACAAATCAATTCTGAGAAAATCTGAACAAGTTTTGAGGATTTTAGACCAACTTTGAGTCGTTCTGGAGACGCATCGAGACGTTTGCTATAGTTTTTGAGTTTAGCTGTAGTACCTGGTTGTTCCAGCAGGTGGAGCCTCTCATGGTTTAATCCTGTAGAGACCAGAGGAGGTGTCACTCAGACTACAGTTCATGTTGGCAGCAGAGAGCATTGTGGGAGTTTAGCAGCAACGGCACCATGACAGAGACTCTGAGGAGGTTCATGACCTCCGACTTTATGCAACAGAGCTGCTGCTGTGGCTCAAATCATGTGTGTTGATTGAAACTGTTATAATAAACCTCTCTGATCAAGTTGTGTTATGAATTAATTGATTATTGATTGATAAGGCTGACAATCAGAATCAGAAAAGGAATTTGTCTTGGAAACTGAAACCTACAGTGAAAGTTAGACAACAAGATAGCAACATAATTCACAAGTAATTAATATAAAATATAAATCAACAATCTAAATCTAGAGTTCTGACAAATATAAAAAATCTAGATATGCTGAGGTGAGATATGAGGACATATTGCACATATTACAGGTGGATGAAACATTAAAGGTGAATAAATAAAAGCAGAATTTACTCTAAATGAAGATNGCGTGATTGTAAAACAGTAATGACTCGGCTGTTGTTGCTACGCTAACCACACACTGACTGTAACTGAGCACAAAATCAACCGAAAGACGCAAAAATAGTCGAGTTCGTTGCACGGATTCATGCAACGACGGGTTTATACCGGTTTCATTTGAAGCAGCAAGATTTTGTGAAATGTTTATAAATCCCTCAGAAAGGAGGATAATGAAGAGGATAAATATGTAAAATCAGCTCAAACTGAACACATTTCCTGCTGAAGCGAGAGAATGAACAAAATATTCAGATTAATGTAAAATGAGTTGAATGGATGAGCAGCGGAGAGTTCGCTCAGTTCATTAAATCATGTTCACAGGAAACAGAACCAGCGCATAAGCAAGACGCAGCGTTTATTTTTAATGTTAGTAATACTGAGCTAAAAATAAATGATTATATGATTAGGAAAACAAATACAAACTTTGCTAAAGGTAACGGTTTAAATGCTAAACTTATTAAGCAAGTGAAAGTAATGTTTTGGCTAAAAGTAATATATTTAGCTTTTTATTTTATTACGTTTAGCGATAGGTGTTACTTTTAGCCAATTATTTGTTGCTTTTAACTGATTATTACTTTCAACAATTTGTTGTTGTTTTTGTAGCTAATGATTTATTACTTTAAGCTAAATACTTATTCCTTTTCACTACTTCTTTCTTATAGCTAATTATTTATCAGTTTTCACAAAATATTTATTACTTTTAGTTAGCTATTAGCTATCTTTGGCTAACTACACATCTTGCTTTAGCCAACTATTTGTTACTTTTAACTATTTGTTTATTTTAGCTAATTATTTAGCACTTTTAGCTCAATATTTCTTACTTCTAGCTAACTGCTTGTTTCTTTTAGTTACTTTTTTTTTTAACGCTCAGCTACATGTTACCGTTAGCTAACTATTTGCTACTTCCAGGTTACAACTTGTTTCTTTTAGCTCGTTAGTTTTTATGTTTAGCTAAATATTTATTACTTTTAGCTGACTATTGTTACTTTTAGTCAAGTATCTGTTACTTTTTTTTTTTTTAATGCTAATGCTTTGAGCTGAGTAACTGTTTTTTTTTTCCTTTTTAGCCAATTAATTGTAGATTTTCGCTATTTGAGTAAACTATTCAATATTACTAATTTTGTTATAATATATACATAATGAAATACTGCAGCACAGTTACAATAAAACTAAGATTTAAAAAACAACATAAATACAGTTTAAATGCAGATATAAAGCGTCACACAGCTCAACAGAATAAATCCTGGAGGAACCTGTTGTCTGATTTAAACTGTTCACGGTTCCTCCAGGAACCTCCCAAGCAAGCAGGGTTCCCTAAATATAGAACAGTTCTCCTGATTATGAGAAGAAATGGTTTTGAGATTGTAAGTTTTTTATGGTAAATGAAAGAAAAACTATAAAAGGAATGTAAATCTGTCGACAACGAGTGATTAAACTGAACATCTTGAGTCGACTGAACTGCTTCCTCAAGTTCAGTTGGTCGACTGGAAGCTAATTAGCAGCCACAGTGGCAGGAGGACGACTTCTGACCTGAGTGACTTGTAAACGATTTTCAGAGTAAAAATGACAGATCTGAGCAGCAGCAGCGCTTCCACAGGTTCCAGAGACGCCGTCTGCCTCGTGGCCATCGATGGGCCATTTCATTAAAGCTGCTTATCCGCCTCCACCGTCCGGCTTCTCCCACAAACGAGCCGCCGCTGCACCGCCGGCCTCAGCCTCAGGTGTTTGTGCTGCTGCTGCTGCTTGTTTCTGTCTGCAGCCCATAATAACCCCCCATGTGCATGTGACACATGCATCACCTTTAAGGGTCCTCACATGAAAACCTGCTGTCGGCTTGTGCAGTAATCCGCCACAGATTCGCTGTAAATCCTGTTTCTGTGAGTGGAGGAGCCGCAGAAAGCTGCTTCTGTGTGTGTTCGCCGTCGTCTAATTGTCCAGCTCCCAGGATGCTTGTAACACAGCCACAGTTCATTTAGCGCCGCTATCGGCCCCTATTAGAGAACAGTGGAGGGGGATTTAGTCGCCACCTCTTATGATAACCGCACTAAGAGCTGGCTGCGATCCAGAAGAAATAGTCTTAATTATCCAGCTTCTACGCTTTCCTGCTCGTACGTTTAGGTAGCAGCTGAAATGTTGAAGATACACTTAAAGTGGATCAAAAACTAAAAGGAGAACTTCAACTAGGGACGACAGGATTAATTATAGAGAAAACTTACACTGTGGTGTTTAGTTTATCTGCAACATATATTATTATAAATCAGATTATTTTGTTTTAAAGCTGATAACTTTTTACTGTGAGGCTTTACTCATTAAGTCAGATGAATAAAATATACATTTTTTGCTATTGATGTCATTAAAATCTGACTTTTTACTCGTCGTACAAATCAAAGTTCATAGTTTTAGGTTAATATTATTCCCTGTGTTTGATATATTTCCATATAACTACATAGCCGTCATTTACAAAATGATAATCAGCATTATTTTTGATAAATAGATAATTATGAGCCTATTTCACGCAATTATTC
>NW_007577758.1:514993-518767 GCF_000690725.1 Stegastes partitus
TTTCAGAGTTCGTCTCTTGTTCCTGCTTCGTTTCGTTTTCGTTCTTGTCATGTAAATAAAGTTAACAAATAAACTCAGTGAATCAAATAAAAAAGGACAATCAGACAGAATTCTTTTGTATCGCAGTCGTGGAAAATAAAAATCTTGTCAGTTTCCTTTTTGTATCACATCAAATCTCCTGTCGTTTCTCCTCTTTGTTCATGTCGATGTGACAGCTGCAGCGTTCGTCTTTCATTTTCATTCTGAAGCAGCGACTCTACCAGCTGCACGGATCCACTAATGTTTGAAACTTTGGTTCAACTTTAATAAAACCTCAAACTATATATTCTTGTGTTTGTCGTGCAGGTTCTGAGTAATTGCATTTTTTTATTTAATATATTTTTAAAACACCGCTTCTGCTTCTGCTGATGTTTGTTTGTGCTGCCTGGAGCTAATCAACATCTTCTACTTGCTTCTTTCTGTGCGGTTGCAGCATCTTTAAATAAACGCCTTCAGGGTTTAGTGCGTCACGGAGCACACAGGAAGCTTTTCTAACAGAGATGAACACAATTTATATTAAAACACTTTAAACCTAAAGCTGAGGATGTTGCAGAAGAATTGAGAACGAGAAAACGAAGATAGGAAACCATGATGGACATTTTTTGACAAAAATTTGGTACGTTTCGCTAATTATTCATTTGGCTACATTAAGCTAGTTGTTTTATTTACTTTTAGCTAAATATTTATTAATCGTAATTAACCAATCTTCACTTTGTGCTAACTCTCTGTAACATTTAGCTAACAATGTGTTACTTCTAGCTACTTATTTGTTAAGTTTAGCCAACTAGCTAACTATGAGCTAAATATTTATTACTTTGTGCTAACTATGTTACTTTCAGCCAATTATTACTTTAAGCGGTTTACCACTCACTAATTAATTTGTCTAGCTAACTATTTATTATGATTTAGCTACCTATTTGTTACATTTAGCTATTTTTTTAACTAGCTATTTGTTATTTTAAGCTAGCTATTTGTTACATTTAGCGAACTCTTGATTATGTTTTAGCTAGCTGTTTGTTATTTTTAGCAAACTATTTGTTATTTTTAGCCAAGTATCTATAAATTTAGCTAATTACTACATTTTAGCCAGCTATTTGTTACATTTAGCTAACTGTTTATTTTTTAACTAGCTATTTGTTATTTTAAGCTAGCTATTTGTTAGATTTAGCTAACTCTTTACTATGTTTTAGCTAGCTATTTGTTATTTCAAACTAGCTATTTGTTACCTTTAGCTAACTACTTATGTTTTAGCTAGCTATTTGTTATTTTTACCCAAGTATCTATTACATTTAGCTAGCTGTTAGTTTAAGCTAGCTATTTGTTACATTTAGCTAACTATTTATTATGTTTTAGCTAGCTAGTTGTTATTTTTAACAAACTATTTGTTATTTTTAGCCAAACATCTGTTACATTTAGCTACATTACCCACTTTTACAGTTTAATGTTCTGTCTGTCGTAAATCAGCACCTTTGACATCTATTAGCTTCTTTTCATGCCTTTGCGCCACCTTCAGGACACAGCTTCAGGGTTTCGTTCACGACACTGTGCATACGGTGGAACTTATTTTCACAAAAAAGCTGCTGCAGACAATTTATACCAAAACAGTTTAAACTTAAAACAATAACAAACTGTTCCCTTTCATTCCATCGTCGTCATCATTCATGTGATCTATCCGATATGTGCCACGGCAGCTTGTGTTTCTGGTGTTTTGCCGTCAGCCTGTGATGACTGAGGAGGAGACGGCTGAAGCAGTAATGCAGAGCTACCTGTCCTCTGCAGAGCTGCCGTCCGTCCTTGGTTTTTGTAGGTGTGTGTGCGTAACTCCCCAAAGTGGCTTTCACGCCCACAGAGATCGCACTGAACCATCAAACAACAAGCTTTTAAAACCCTTAACACCCCCAAAAGTCTACTTAAAGCTGCTTGTAAACCTCACAAGTTCTGCCTCTTAAAACTCCTTCACTGCTCCTCTGTCTCCTCTCATCACGGCGGCCTCCTCCTCCTCCTCCTCTGTCTTTTATTTCACACTCTTTTAATCTTTCTGTCTTATTATCCCCGTTAGTTATCTTCTCATCAAGCCTCCCATTCCTCACATCTGTCCCTTCTTTCTGTTCCCGTGACCCTCAAACTTGTGCCTAATGAGCTCTGTTCCAGTTTAAGATTATATCTGTTTTATGGTGTGTTGTGAAGCCGACGCTAATGGCGGGTAATTAGCGCTGATGTCTTAGCTGTTACGACACGCAGGCTTTCGGTTGACACACAATCAGCTGTTTTTTGTAGCTCGGCGAGACGATTTATCGGGTCTCGTATACAAAATGACGGCGTCGTATCAGTTTCGCATTTACCCCAAAGCGCGCTCATAATTCTCTTCCTGCGTTTGCGTTGCCAAACAGCGAGTGTGAACGTTCCCATTAACCCTGGACTTGACTTCGTTTACTGTCAAACGGTGTGTCTGAATTCTAATATAGATCCTTCATAATGCAGGCAACCTGAAGCCACGTTTCACAGACAGACTTCTAAACAGGTAGAATCACTGTTTTGTTCACGGCATCATGGAGGTTATNGCAGCCGAAATATTTCCCCACATGCAACGCTGAAAATCAGGATTATTTATCACAATTATAAATTATTATTAATGACTCATTTAGAGAGAGAGCTTTAACCCTGTCCAGGACTTTCATACGTAGAAGCTCTTTGGGGGTCCACTGGATCCCCAGAAAGAATATGTGCAGAATATTTGTTGGTGTTCATTATAGACTTTTATGTTAAATACATTTTCTGATAAGTTGACGTATTTTTGGTTCCAAATGCATGACAAATGTCCCTCTTTTTATCTCTAAAAATATTTTTAAAAGAGCTCATTTGCAAAACAGACGATTCTCAGACTGTTCAGGTCGACTGGTTCAGGCGGTTTCATGTCTGTAAGGTGCACAAACAATTATCTTAGGACATAAAAGGTAGGTGGCAGATTGGCAGCAGGTGGAAGAGGTTCTCCAACAACCAGCACCTCCACCTGCTGAGTAAAGGCAGCCTGAGCCAATAAAGTGAACAGAAGTTGTCCAAGAGTCAAGTCAGGTCAACGAGAAATGCCTCCCAGCCAGCGCAGAAATACTTGGAACTTACTGGATCAAAAGAAAAGAGGAGACAACAGAGAGAAGATGGAGGGGAGGAAAAAAAAAAAAGAGAGGAAAAGTCATAGAAAAGCCGAAGTCGGCGGAGAAGAGAAGTGGATGAAACAGGAGGGAGGTGATGGAGATGGACGAGGGTATGAGACGAGCAGATGAGAGGGGAAGTGGAGGAGAGCTGGATTGCACGGGAAAGAGGAGAAGAAGAGATGGCTGCACTTCAAAGAGGCAGCGGATTCAAAAAGTGGACCGGCTTTCCATGGAGGCTGCCCACTGAGAGGCAGATTGGGTGAGACAGCGAGGAAGGAGTGGAGAGGAGTGAAGTGAAGAGAGGGAGAGGTGGAGGAAGAGGCGTGGAGGGAGGCAGTCAAAGGCCTGCAGAGGTGCTCGCAGGCCGCCGCCGCCGCCGGGATGGATTCATGACGATTTGGACGCTTTGAGTCGGTTTCGTCTCGTGCACGACGTTTCTCGTTCAAACGTCGTCTCACCAAAAGAAAACTGCGTCCATAGTTTCAGCAGCGTGATTGTAAAACAGTAATGACTCGGCTGTTGTTGCTACGCTAACCACACACTGACTGTAACTGAGCACAAAATCAACCGAAAGACGCAAAAA
>NW_007577758.1:525045-527481 GCF_000690725.1 Stegastes partitus
AACAGTGGCTTTATATTGACATGATAAAGTAACCTGGGTAGTAAGAAATTATTCAAAATTTACAGCAGACTTGCACAAAGGTTTGGGTTAAAGCCACGACAAATTAAAATAAAATAAAAAAATCTCTCCTGTCATTCATTACTCAGACGTTGTTTGTGCAGAAACCAGAGTTGGTGTAAGTTCCCCTCCTGTATTTGTTGTTGTTGTTGTTGTTGTTCTGGTTAATTGTGTTAAAGCGGTTTTCTGTTCGTACACTGACACTAATCCAGCCCGATGAACAGTCTGCTTCCTGCTGAGGCCGTCGTAACGCGCCGAGCGAGTCGAGGCGTCGGAAAGCGGAAACTCACCAACATCTGGCGGCGCTCCGTCACAGTTATTACGTTTGTTCATGAGCGTAGGACTAAAGAGGAGGCAGCTTTCTGGGTGTTTTAATGCCACAAAACCAGCGCTCTGTGCAGCGAACAACCATCTGGACTGATGGTGACGTCTCTCCAAAGTAAAGGAGACGATTCAGAGCTTCACACACACACAAAGAAGCTGTAATTTAATGTATTTTTTACTTTTTATTAAATTTTTTCCACATTGTTTTTTTTCTCACAAAAAATCTCAACAACAGAGACACAGACTGAATTTAAAATATTTAAAATGTGCAACTTTGAACATAACTGAAACATAAAAACGCTGCAATTTCATAATTATTCCCTTTTTATTTAATACACGAAACACCTAAAACTCTAATTTAACATCGTAAACAGGCTTTATTTTGAAAACGAGACAGACAGTTACCTGGAAAAAGTAGATCTGACAACAAAAATGTGGATTAAATGTGTCTTAATCAGTGATTAATATCTTTAAGTGGTGGTAATTAGTCAATAAATTATGATTTAAATCACGTTTTGGCCCAAAAGATGATTTGAAAGTGGAAAACAAAGGCTTAGGTTTTATTTTTTTCATAAATCTTTACAAAAACTACATAATAAAAACCTGTAATTGAGTAAATGTCAAATGTTATTTGCTTTAAGACATAAAAACTGTTAAAAAAACATTATGAAATTAAGTGTAATTTCACCAATACGTTCTCTTTAATAGAGGAAGCTGTATATATGTGCATGTATTTTTAAAAATAAAGTCGCTTTTTCACTAAAAATATCAAACGAATGCCTTGATAATTTGTCTAAGAGATTTTTTTCAAAGCTAAAAACATGAACCCGACGTGTTTAGATTCAATTACAGGAGCTCCATGTAGAGAGTTTCCAGCCAGATGCACACGGTGAGCTCCTCTCTGGGCTGCAGGAGAACGAGGTCGCAGGCTTCCTCTTCCTCTTGTCTTCCAGCTGACCTGTCTGATGGGAGCTGACAGCAGATCACAGCTTTACAACTACAGAGAGGCAGGAGAGGGGAGAGGACGCCGCCGCCGCCGCCGCCGCCGCTGCCGGCTGCACACATGGAAGGAAGCTGCTGCTGCGAGAAAGGATTTCTCAGAAGGTAGGCGACCGCTCGCTGCCTCCCGCGGCGGCAGATTACAGGAAATCTGGGGTTCTGGGTGGCGAATGTGACAGGACGTCCCGGCCATCGTGGTGAACAGGGAAAGATGAGAAAATAAAAAAAAAAGGCACGCAGGAGTCTGGGAGTCTTTCCTTTTCCGTCAGCGTTGAAGTTTTTTGATGGGAACCGACAGCCTTTAAAAGTTTCCAGCGTCTGAAGCAGCTCTGCTCCTCCGAGTCTCGCAGCTCCAGGCCATTTGAGCAACGAGAAGACGGAGTTTTTATTTTTTTTTTGGCACAAAATTATCAACTGCTTTTGTTTCTCCGAGTTTAAATTCAAGGCGAGCCGGTGGTGGTGGTGGTGGTGCAGGTTTTGAGGATTTAGCACCAATTAGGCTCTCCCTAATCAAGAGAGAGGCTAAAAATCCCCCATTAGGAGTCCTGTCGCCGAGGTGGAGCGCGGCCGAGGCGTTAACGTGGCTCAAGAAACCTGCAGGAAAGCGTGCAGTCGTGGCAGATTTTAATGGCAGTCATTTAAATCCAATAAAGCCGAGACTGATGTGTAATTAGTTTAGATGAAACATAACCACTTCAGGCTGTGAAAGCTCTTCTGAGGAGCCACAGTTTTCTGAAAACACAGAAGTTCAACGGGCCTTTTATCCGAAGCCTTTATTAAGCGTGAACATCCAGTCGGTGGAGATTATTCGCCGTGTGCAGACGGAGCCAGAGAAGTAGCAGCAGCTTATTAGCAAAGTGCACATCTGGACTTCCTCCATGGTGAACACAGCCAGATGAGGTGGTTCAGGATCTGGTTGATTCCAACAGAAAGGAGGCTCAGGAGAACTTCTAGAATCTTCTGGATGGATCGAGTGCATCCATGAGAGGACCAGACGGAGGCGGCACAAGCCATCTCACCGATTCCAATGAAACTTGGGCAGTTTGAAGGCGTCCA
>NW_007577758.1:528787-532314 GCF_000690725.1 Stegastes partitus
TATATATGATAGTTAAACACTGACAGGAAACGTTGAACCACCTACATACTGTGTGACACGTTTCCTTCTTCCACTTGTTCTCCGTGCAGCAGGTGCAGGACTTTACAATGCAGTGAAAGATGAGCCCAGAAGAGCAGCAGTAAAAAGTAAAACACACACATTAATGCAGCCGTAATATTAATGTAGAAGTCCAGATCTGTGATGCAGATTTGGGAAAAGCGGCAAGAAAATAGCGTCGTAGTGAAAGGAAGCTGTGGAGCTGGCTGCTGGAGTTTCAACAAGGAGGAGAAGGACTTTGTGAGTCTACAAACCTTAAACATGCACAAAAAGCAGCGCTGAACGAAAAGAGACGCTAAAAGAAGAAGCTCTCGTCTGACCGAAGAGTTGTTCCCTCTTAATTCTCCTCCTCGCTTACGACGTAAGGCAGCGGCGGCGAGGGCTGAAAGGCGACACTGGGAGTTCAGCGCTTTTATTTGGAGGGCAGATGTGGTCCTGATGTTTTCAATCAGGCCGCCGCGTATTACTGGCACGGCTTCACCTGCCGTTCACCTCGGCCCTCCCCGCAGAATCCGGCGAGCGCGGTGCCGCCTCGACCCCGGCTAACTTCATTACACATGACTGAACGAGAACCACATGACGTCCATCACGGCCGGCCGACGGCGTGTGTGTGTGTGTGTGTGTGTTCGTGTGTGTGTTCGTGAGCGTCGGGTTAAAGAAGTTCACCGGGAAATCTAAACCATTTAAAAACATTACAGGCGTATTATGTCTGGCTACTCTATACCTGCGAATCCTTTGCATCCAATTCGAGGTCAAGACCCCAGGATTGGTCACCGTCTGTTGGATCTCCACAAAGAATTCAGCCATAAAGTACATTTAGTTCAGGATGTACATAATATATAAACTACACGGCTTCCTCAGGTGTTAAGATTGTATGTGGGAATAGACACGAATGCTTTAAAGTGTTAAAAAGGTCAAACTTTCTACTGTTTATGAATAATTTCCCATTTAATGTCTTATTGTTATTGCAGAGTTGGAGAACTTCACAGTGCATTTTACTGCACACACTGCATGTGACAAATAAAACAATCTCCTGAAATTGAAAGTAAAAATAGCTTCTTCTCAGCCTTATTTCTGTGCGGTGTGATGTTGAAGTGACAGATGGGCCGCACAACAGTGATAATTAGCATTTTGGATAAGTAAAAGCAGTGTTTTAAGAACACAGTGGAGCAACAAGACAACTGCTCTGATAGCATCGTTAGTCATTTATTTACTTATTACTGTATTACTTTGAGCCCTTTAGTGTCAGAGTCTTTTTTTAAGACTTAACATATTGGGCGACTAAAGTCACAATTGGTGTAATTTATTCAATAAAGGCTTTAATATGATGCTAAATTCTGGATTGGAGCCCATGAAGGCGATTTTTTACTGTGTATTATTGGCACAAGCCTAAACCCGATCCTTTGACTGTGTCCACTGTCACACTAGTGTCAGAAATATAAAACATTTCTAACAATCTTTAATTTAGAAGGTTGATTTACAAACAGAACAAAACCCTATATTTCTTATTTGCTGATATTTAGACGACAGACACAAAGGAAGCTCTGATATGAGCGACCACTGTTTACTAGTGGAGGGCGGATCGATCCAAAGTATCAGTAGAGTTGAAATAATAAATAAATTAATGTGTTTTTATGTCATTTTTTTTGGTCATTGTGGTTAAGAATCATCATTTGTATTCTCGTTTGTTCATTTGTACAAACACACATAATACATACAGTAATGTTAGCCTGCTAGCTAGCTAGTGTTAGTTGACGATAAAGTATTTCAATTTGGTGACATCATTTTTTTTCTAAGTGGAAAGTATCAGTATTGGTATTGATAATACTGGCCCTGTATTTACTTTGGTATCGCCCACGCCTACTGTAAACTCAAACTTTCTTAGTTAATCCCAGTTTGATTTAAGACATATGTGCTGGTTCAGTTTATTGTCGTTAAAAACATGTTACCCAGGTCCAGAACGAACTGAATTAATACCAGTTTGCAGTACAATAGCTAAGGTTGGCCTATGATACATGATAAATGTAACCAAAAGCCAATAATAAATAAACCCTTTGACCTCCAAAGGGTGGCTGGAGAAGTCTCTGTCATGGTCCCGTTGCTGCTAAACTCCCACAATGCTCTCTGCTGCAGACATGAGGTGTAGTCTGAGTGATGCCTCCTCTGGTCTCTACAGGATTAAACAGTGAGAGGCTCCACCTGGTGGAACAACCAGGTACTACAGCTGGTCTACGATAGTGTGTATTAGAGGAAAATGGTATCAGATTAGGACTTACGATTGGAGGATACTCAATATTCAATGACTTGGATAAGATTGAGGGCAACAAAACTTGACTGACATCCCCTATACACACTGATAAAGGCTTAATTTGGATAATGCAAATATGCTGAAGCTGTATTCTGCTTATACTCCTGAACACCAGTACTCTTGGGCCCGCCTGTTCTCACTCCGTCTCTGTTTTATTTACACATTTGTCAGCATAAATCCTATCAAAATACATCTGTTCCAATCTAGCTCCATTTAAAACATTTCTTTGTTGGCGTTCAAAATAAAGATTGTCAATTATTCTCTCTAATTTGACTTTTTCTGCACTAAAATCCCACAATGTTCCGAAAATCAGCAATCCAAGCAAAGTGTTGTTTGTTTTTCATTCCACGTTCAGCTTTTAGAGCTTGTAATGGGTTAGAAAAGTCTATATTTACGTATGGAAGCGTCATTACATAGTTTAGGATGTGAGTGTTTGGAGAAGGAGATGCTGTTGGCTGGATTGTATGTTGATTTAAACCCCAAAGCACAGCACAAATATCGCCATAATCAATTTTTATTTTAAAGCCAGACAGTTCCAGAAAACTCACTGAATTTATTGAATATCTTTGGATCGGTGTCTGGCCAGAGGCTTAATTCATTCCAGATTATTATCGTAGGTTTTCTTCAATAAACCATTTGCTCTTCTCCTGTGGTCACATTTCTGCATATCTTTTAAATAAATATTAAGCCCGTTTAAAATCTCCGTCTGTATCTTCCCTCTGTATTCTTTGTCTCTGATCTTATCGCTCTGTGTCTCGTTAAGTGTGACTAAAAGAATATGGAGGATAAAAGTGGAAAATGGACTTTGCTGATCCGTCTTTTGTCTGCATTTGTGTCCCCGTTAGCTTCCATAAAGTCACACAAAAATTAAACAATGAAGACAATTAGCGGATGAGAAATTCATATTTGTTTAAGTGTGTCAATTGGAAAGCTCGAACCAAGAGTCCAGGATACACAAATAACTAAAATTTTTACTGTATTATAGACGGCGTTTTCCTTTTCTGGGTGGTACATCTATGAAAAAGCGACCAGAATATAGAGAATATAAAGGTTATACAGCAAAGACACTGGGATCACATCTGGACTGGTCAGCTGTGGCCCAGATGTTGACACTGTGTTAGTTGTTGTATGTATGTTTTAGATCCAACAGATTGTCATAGTT
>NW_007577758.1:534395-537159 GCF_000690725.1 Stegastes partitus
ACATTTTACCCTTTTAATTGCTTTTCAACATTGAATCATGGTCAATTTAATCTGGCTTTTTTCATGAGAATTACAAAAAGAAAGAAAGAAAAAAGCCATCGTCTTTCATGTCAAAGTGAAAATTGATTTCTACAAAGTAACGTCAAAACGTCACGTAATCCAACGCAGGTGCAGCCAGTTGGTGCTCGAAGTCAAACAGCTACTGAAACAAAGACCATCTGAGGTCAGTGAATGTGTCACAGTGATGGTAGCATAAAGACTCCAGTCCCTGGTGGATCAGAACTCCTGGACAGACCTACACCATGAAGACTGAAGAACACTCCAAGAACAGGTTGTTGAGAAGAGGACGATACAAGAACATTTCCATTTACTGAAGGTCTCTTGGAGTCCAGTTAAATCCATCATTAAGAAATGGAAGGAATATGGAACATGAGCAGATCTGACTAGAGCAGGACGTCCTCAGAGACTGAGTGACCGAGCAAGAAGGAGACTAGTGAGGGAGGACACCAAGACTCCTATGAATGGACCTATGAAGACACCTCTGAAGGAGATACAAATATGGGAATGACTGTTCATGTAACAACTGTTGTCTGTTCTTCACCAGTCAAAGCTTTATGGGAGAGTGACAGAAAAAAATAACTCATAAAATCTAGACTAGAGTTCACCAGAAGACACGTGGAACTTTGAAGTCACCTGGAAGAAGATTCTTTGGTTTGAGACCAAAATTTGAGCTCTTTGGCCATCAGACTACTTTTGAGGGACACTGCACATCACAAACACACAATCCCCATTGTGAAGCATGGTGGTGGCAGCATCATGACGTGGGGATGCTTCTCAGCAGAGGAAGGAATTCTAATAAAAGACTCTTTCATGTCAAAGTGAAAACAAACCGACTTTTTCAAAGTAATGTCAATGAATAAAACATTTAAAATCCACACTAGAGTTCCCCAGAAGGCTTGTGAGAGATTCTGAAGTCAACTAGAAGAAGGTTTTTTGGTCTGATGAGACCAGAATGGAGCTTTTTGTTCATCAGACTACATGCTGTGTTGACGTAAAGCATGGTGGTGGCAGCATCATGATGTGGGGATCTTCTCAGCAGCAGCCCTGGAAGGCTTGTAAAGGTTAAAGAGGGTAAATGAATGCAGCAAAGTGTAGAGAAATCCTGGAGGACAACCTGATGCAGTCTGCAGGAGAACTGAGACTTGGAGAAGACTTGTTTTCCATCAAGACAACGAGCCAAAGCAAAGCTCCACAGAGATGGTTTAAAGACAACAAGGTGAATGTTCTGGAGGCCCAGTCAGAGTCCAGACCTCAATCCAACTGAGAACGAGTGTCTGGTACTTGGTCACACTTAAACTCAACCAATCTTCATGCAACTGAACTGAAAGCAAAAATGTTCAAACTAATCTAAACTGTTTAAGTAATTAAAAGAACTCAGCCTAGTTTGCTAGAATCCACTTAGCAACAACAGGTACAGCATGCGACATAAGAAGAAAACAGCGTGGATAAAAAGCATCCCAATTAAACGGACGTCAAATTAATCAAAAAAAACATAATGGAACAAATGAGTATAATTAGGTATGGAATGGAGAAGGAGGCAGTAAATGTGGTGACACAACAAGACAGCAGGAACGTGTGAAGGAGACAGAAATGGAGTAAATAAAGACGCGAACTGTTAAGTCTCAGTGTTTAAATTAAAGTCTAATCAGGGCTAAAAAAACGCTCGTACACGGCCATACATCAAGGTTAATGCATTCCTAACAGGACATAATTTGCTCCGCGTACGACAGGTAACAGACTCTAATGCTTTAATAAAGCGGCGCCGAACACAGAGTCGCTCGCTTTGGCCACCACTGCGACTGAACCATCATCGTTTTTATGGGTTAAACTTAATCTACCTGTAAATTGCTTTGTTTACGGCCCTCGGTGCATTTACAGTGACAGACTCACGGTTCATGAGGCGGTTCCGTTCGAGTGTCTGCGACTGTATCGTCAACCATCTGTACCGACACTGTAGCTTCTGTCCTGTTGATCAAACATACTAACTGCTACTAGCTGCTTCCTGTCCAATCCAAAACCTAAAATAATGCCCTAAAAAAAAAGATAAAGAAACTCCAGAAAACATTTACTGATCTTTTTTTTGGGATTATTTTTAAAATAGTTTCATAATTGTACTCATTTTGACAGTTTGACATATTAACAAACATCTACTCGTCATGGTGCTACCAGCAAATGGCTTTTTTAATTGAACATTTCTTCTCAATTCATAATTTGCCTTTTCTACTTCTCAACAGTTCCATATTGTCACTTGTTGCTTGCTTTACCTGCACAGTTCTATATTTAACTGAATGAATACATTTCAAAGTTTTTGAAAACGTTGTGCTCATTATACCCCACATTATCCCAACAGCTGTATTTTGTCATGTTTTTACTGGATGTAATGTGGTATTATATGGGTTACCCCTTGACTCTGCAGAGTAAGTGAGGTACAGTCGAAACAGTGAGCAGTATAATGTGTAAGAGGCTTTTAAATTCGAGATGTGTCTTGTCCTTCGTAGTAATGAGATGGTTTTTACCAGCTTTGCGCCGATATATTTTACATGAGGTTTCCGGCTAAGTTTGTGATGCCGTATGTTTCCACATGCTGGAGACTGGACGGGAGTTCGGCTCAGGCTGCAGGAGTTTCAGGCAGATTTACCTCCAGTTCAGAGAAGAAACATGGTGGAGGATCTACTTCTTCAATGTTGGACACATTATTCTGAAA
>NW_007577758.1:537407-538567 GCF_000690725.1 Stegastes partitus
TAATGGGTTCTATTTAAACTGGCTCAGAG
Source organism: Stegastes partitus (assembly GCF_000690725.1). NCBI lineage: Eukaryota > Metazoa > Chordata > Actinopteri > Pomacentridae > Stegastes > Stegastes partitus. Next base: position 537,437 of record NW_007577758.1, read on the forward strand.
GAGTCAGCAGCTGTAGTCAGTCACTCATGAGAAGTAAACAGGTCATGAAACCAAGAAAATTTGATCAACACAACTTTATACGTCATCGAAACTGATCATTCAAGTTGCTCTATGTGTACTTTTGACCCAGCAGATTTTCACCTCTAACAAATCTGCAGGATTGTTTCATGAAGACGCGTTTTATTGATCCTTTCATAAAAAAATATGGAATTAATTGGAGACGCAAGACTGCCGTGGTGCATGCACGGTCTTTACAAGTGTATGGAAAGTTTTGTTCACGACACACAAACACGTGATGCATCGGTATATATCCATACAAATCAGTGTTAATGGTCTTTTCTGCATAATACTACTGCGCGTGTCAGGTTCAGAATCCCTGATCTGAGGCGTCAACTGAGAGCTGACAGGAGTTAAAAACTGTCAGAAAGATGCCAGATGCCACATCAACACTCACACACACACACACACACACACACAGCAGCTGTGGCTGTTGGACTTCAGCACAACCTTTAAGTGTCGTGCGCGACCCACCCAGTCAATCACCGCCTCCCTCTCTCGCCCCCCATCTGTCCGTCTCCCTCCCAGTAGATGTGCGGACTCACCTCTGGTCGGCTCCCAGCTCGGCCAGCGAATCAATTTGGTCTCTATTAACTGTCACAGTCTCGCAGCGGTGCCATCCTCCGCCGTCCCCGTATGCCAGCGAGTCAATTTCAACCCAATTAACATACAGAGGCTCTCGATTCCTCTGTTTCGCTCTCTCGCACACACAAACGTGACAGTGCCACCCACCCTCGGCTTGATGTGCCAATGAATCAACCCAGTTTCCATTGAGAGCGCCCCGCCGGCACACACACACACACACACACACACACTCACCTGCAGACACACATGTAACTAATTGAACACCTGGTGCTGCTTGGCCCGGCTAATCGGAGATTAATTGTTTCCTTGTTGCAAAGGGCTACGGGTGTGTGCTATTTCTATTTAAGCTCCATGCAGACATACAGAGCTATAAAAAGTGTTCATCCCCCCTTGGACATTTTACCCTTTTAATTGCTTTTCAACATTGAATCATGGTCAATTTAATCTGGCTTTTTTCATGAGAATTACAAAAAGAAAGAAAGAAAAAAG
>NW_007577758.1:541157-549230 GCF_000690725.1 Stegastes partitus
TGAAGCACGGTGGTGGCAGCATCATGATGTGAAGCACGGTGGTGGCAGCATCATGATGAAGCACGGTGGTGGATGCATCATGATTCTTCTCAGCAGCAGCCTTGAAGGCTTGTAAAGGTTAAAGAGGGTAACATGAATGCAGCAAAGTGTAGAGAACTCCTGGAGGACAACCTGATGCAGTCTGCAGGAGAACTGAGACTTGGAGAAGATTTGTTTTCCATCAAGACAACGAGCCGAAGCAAACAGCCAAAGCTCCACAGAGATGGTTTAAAGACAACAAGGTGAAGTTCTAGAGGCCCAGTCAGAGTCCAGACCTCAATCCAACTGAGAACTAGTGACCGGTACTTGGTCACACTCAGATCCAATCAACTTTCCATGCGATTGCAAAGAAATTAACAATATTCTGAACTGTTTAAATATTTAAAGACTACTTAACTCGACCACATCACGCCACAGCTTCTTCTTCTTCTGCTACTTGATATGAAAAGAGAAACTTGCATGATGGTAGCTGACAGAAGATGCTGGTTTGTTGTCGGCAGAACAAAGTGAGACAAAAACAATCAAACTACAAAAACACAAAAACCCAGAACCTCCTCTGTTTATATACACAGGAAGATATACTTTAAATGAGGTTTAACCTGAATCTAAAGTTATGATGCAAACATATCAGAGCAGTCAGCCGCACGAGGAGTTTTGGGTACGTTTATATTTACATTAATTTGTCTTATTCTGATGCACATTTTTACATTAGCAGGAATGCAGCACAACATTTTTGTTTGGTCATATTGCAGAAAAACAAAACACAACAAAATCATTTCCCCCTCTAGTTTCCTGTAGTCTTAATGTGTCTGAGATTAAACAGAACAATCTGTAAAGCTTCTGCAGATTTCACAACCTCCAGTCCGACTGACCGCTGCGCTGCTTAAGCCTGAACTCTGCGCTGCTTTTCCAGTTTGCTTTGGCTTCTTTCCCTCCGTCACGTTTATCACTCAGCCATGTATCATAGTCAGAGCTAACAAGATGAAATCAGTTCTCGAAGCTGATGGATGCTGGAGCAGCTCCGTGTCGTCGTTCCTCCGGAGACCTTTATGAGCACATGTTGCGTTGCTGCGGTTCCTGTTATTGTTACCTGCTGCACTTTATTGTTCCCCGAATGACGGGAAACCGCAATCTAATTTAGACAAATTGGCCCAATGGTTGGGTAAGAAACTGGCAACTCTCAGCTGGAGTTTAATGGTTTCTGGCAGAAAAAAATACAAACAAAAAAAAACAACCTCCACAGTTGGCTTGGCTTTGGAAGACTGTGTGGAAACCAACCGGGGGACGAGATGTTTATGTTTCTCTTCTGTTTTCGACTTTATCGTGTCGTTTCATTTACTTTACCTCGGCCGTGTCATGAGTGCAGCGTACGGTTCATGAATCTTCTCTCTCGGTTGTGTTTTTAACGCTTTGCCTCCTTTTTATTTTGTCCGGTTCAATTGTCTTCTCCATGTCCCTTCACCCAGCTCCTCCTCAGCCTCCTTTCCTTAAATTCTTTTCCCAGCTCCAAGTCTGTTTTCTTTGGACTTGCCTTAGTCCCTTTCCAGTCTCTCCTTTCCTTTTTTCATCAATCTGCAGCGTTTTCCTTGGACGCCGTCCACGCTGGATAACATTTCTCTATTTTCTCTCCCTCCTCCTTCCATCCGAGTCGCTCTCAGGTTCACCTCTTGGTATTCCTCGTTGTTATTTCTTTTTTTTTTATGCGTCACTTATCTCCGTCTCTGCTTCATGCATTCACCTCCAAACCCTCCTCGCCTCTTCCTGACCCCCTCTATGCTGCTGCTTCTTCTTGTCATCTGTCCTTCATAACCTCACCACTTCCTCCCTTTAATCCGCCTCATGTCTCGCTGTGAAATATGCTTTTTGTGTGTGTCTGAGAAATTAACTGACTGAATGCAATAAACAGGCAATTCTTCATCTTTCAGTGCCGCCATCTGGTTAAAATAATACACAGTGACCCTCTGAATATTTATAACTTAAAATTACAACCCACAATAAAGTCCAAACTTATTTCCTCACAGTATAGAACTTCAAGGCCACTACAGCCAAATACACCTTCTCACCTGTTGCCAAGACGACACCTTTTGTAAAACAAATAGTGTATTTATATATTTTTCTGCCTTATTTGCTATTATCATGAAAATGCAAAGTGCACAGTAGTTAACGTGGCCTCTCCTCTGACTCCTCTGCACTAATAAATCCTCCGTAAATGACTTTCACATGACGCAACCGAGGAAAGCGCTCAGGGCGAGCGGCAGCCGATCGTGACTCACTGTTGGTTTTTTACTGTATTTCTGCAGCGGAGGACAACAAAGTGCACCGACGGATATGAATACAGCATCAGAAAAAAAAAGAGCAGAATGCACAAAGGAAGAAGCTCCACGCATGTTTTATTAGCGAGGCGGATACAGCAGGAAAACGAGCAGGAGAAGCTAAATTCAGAAGCTCATCCTCGGGGTTCGGTTACCGAGTGAAAGGGAGCAGAATGTGTTCAGCAATTAGCTTCATGAAGTCAGCCGCTAATGTGAGACTAAATGTGTCCAAAGATATAAGGAAAAAAAAAAGCAAGAGCACATATTTGGAACGACTGGATTAACAAAAAAACATTTAAAAAGACTAAAATCAAGCTAAAAAAAAAAGCATGAAATAGTTCTGACATAAAGACGGTTGTTCACAAAAAGCTTGTTGACTAAAAGCGTCGCCTCCAACAATCCTCCACCAGTAAGCTCCACCAGAACCGGGCTTTGTTGGGAATAATCTGCAGCGAACGGAGCCGCGGCCTCGTCTTCAAACTACTGCTTTCCACATCAAACGCAGGGATTGTCAGAGCGGGAAAGGTAAAGGAAGTAAGCAGGCGAGCTTAAAGTGCAAGTAATTAAAGTCAGAAAGTTAATTTACTTCCAGACGCGAGGAAGGCGCCGCCGAAGTCTTGCGGCTTCCTGCGGCTTCGGTGGGTTTAAGCGGCGATCTGCAGGTTTTTACGGTGGAAAACAAATATGAACACATGCAGAGGAAGATTTTTACGACCGACATTACTGCAGTTGTTCTCGCATTAAACTGTGCAGCTCTATTAGCATTTATTGGGACCGCCTGCTGTTAGTTCAAGCAGACTTCACTCTGAAAGGTAGTTTAAAGGAACCACTGATTAAACACGTAAACGCAGGTTAAACGTTCTCGTTTACGGATCGCCAAAAACCCTTTTTAAGTTGCACACATTGTTTTAATGACGAGATATTGCAGCAACTTAGGATTGTGTGTGATTTAAACGTCGCTTATTTTTAAACCTAATTTCCAGTCGAGGCAGCTAAATGAAACCGAGTGGAGCGTTTCAGATGTTGCGTTCAAGGGTCTGTGGGACATTTCAGCACGAACAAAAACACAAAGAGATGCCAAAAAATCTGAGTGATCGACGTGGAGCGACTTATTCTTCTGCCAACTTAAATTTGTTTTTGTAATTATGCACATTTGGTGTCATCAACAAAAAACAAACAAACAACAAACAATTTAAATAAAGTGGAAAAACTGGTTGGAGAACTTATTGCATGTTTTCTCGATGTAATCAGCTGACAAACTTGTGTTCATCCTACCAAGCATTAAATAATTTAAATACCTTTTAAGGGAAAAAGCAAAACCAAAAATATAAATTCAAGAAAATCTCATTGAAGGAACTTGTTTTTAATCATTTCTCAATTTAATTTAATCTTTCTTCGCGTCATTTTGTTGCTGCTCATCTGAAAACATGCAGAACTTTGGTCAAATCTGGTGGTTTTAGACGCGCTAAATGAATAAATCAGATGTAATTTTGAGCCAAGTTTCGAGGCGAGGATGGATTTAAGAGATCCTTTAAGTGGTAACGGCATTTTGTGAGGTCAGATCCACTCGCTGCCTGAAACTACCTGCATTTAACATTTGCATAAAAGGATGTATAGGAGTGTGTCGGAGTCTCGGAGGCAGGATAACGAATTGTAAATGGCTTCCAGGCAGCAGGAGGTTTTAAAGGCCGGTTACACTGAGTGAACCACTTAACTCCAGACGCTGCAGCATCAGCGATACGAGCCAGAACCGTCGTCCAGATATCTCCTGATCTGCTCCTTTGCTGAAGCATCGCTCTGTTGTTCATCGACTAATCAAAGCTTTCGGGTACCTGGAGTTGTGTTGAGCAGCACCTGAGGAGGTTCGTTTTAATGTCAGCGCGGCGACCGACACATGAACCGACTGGTGAAGCTGGAAGCCTCCCAGCCAGCGACCATCTGCTCGCCGAGGCTTCATCGGGTCGCTCGGCGGCGAGCTGCTAAACAAACCGCTACGGTGGGCAGAACTTCACCGGGTTCTCTCTCAGGTCCACTTTCCCTCCCGAGCTGCAGCTTAACGAGTCAGCACCGAGCCCCAAAGCAACACGGAGGGAACCGTCCCAGCCAATCACGGGGCGGCGTGGAGTTCTGCTTACTGCTCAGTCTGCAGCCTCCGATGGAGCCACCGCTCCCATTATCACACCCCGATTAAAGCAGCGTTCACCAGAATCCTCACCGGCAGCTCAGCCTCACTATACATCAAACATAAAGGCAACAACGAAACACAAGCAGGCAGCTTTAGAGACAGAAACGCTCTGCAAACAGCTGAACAGAAGAACAGCTGGAAACACTGAACTGCACACTGGACGTAATCTGGAGAAGAATCTGTGGTGGTGACGGATGAACACATTACTGACGACGGCACGGTCGACAACATAACTGGCAGAAGCAAGTGTGAACACATGATTGCTGACAGCACAGATAAAATCATTGGTGACGGCGTAAATGAAGACATTAGTGACAGCAGAGATGAATCATTGGTGACGGTGCATCATGGCGCAGATGAACACATTATGAAGACATTAATGGTGACAACTCTGAAATCATGATCGGTGGCGGCGCACCTTGTGACGGGTGAAATTACCGGTAAAAGGCAGATGAAAACGTAATTATAATGGCACAGATGAACACATTAGTGGTGACAGCGCACCTTGTGACGGATGAACATTACTGGCAACGGCAGAGTTGACAACATAACTGGCAGAAGCAAGTATGAACACATTATTGCTGATGGCACAGATGAATCATTGGTGGCAGTGCACTGTGGCGCTGATGAACACATTATGAAAACATTACTGGTGACAACTCAACTCTGAAATCCTGATCGGTGGCGGCGCACCTTGTGACGGGTGAACACATTACTGATGAAGGCACGGTTGACAACATAACTGGCAGAAGCAAGTGTGAACACATGATTGCTGACGGCACAGATGAAATCATTGGTGACGGTGCACCATGGTGCAGATGAACACATTATGAAAACATTAATGGTGACAACTCAACTCTGAAATCATGATCGGTGGCGGCGCACCTCGTGACATTACTGGCGACGGCACAGTTAGAAACATAATTGGCATAAGCAAAAAATGAACACATGATTGGTGACTGCCCACCGTGCGACAAATGAACACATTATTTGTGAAGGCGCACACAAAAAACCCAACTGGATGAACACATTATAAAAACACTGGTGACAGCGCAGCCTACAACAGATGAAAACATGATTGCTGACGGCAAATGAACACATTAGTTGAGGCGCTAATGAAACCGTTGTTGGCAAAAGCACAGATGGAGTCATGATTGGTGACGGCGCATCATGGTATGGATGAACACATTATTGGTGACAGTAAAGATGAACACTTTATTGGTGACGATGCACCTCGTGACGGATGAAAACGTGATCGATGTCGGCACACGGGCCTCGTCGGATGAAACCGTAGCGTGTAATAAATAAACATCTACTCACATCACAGCTGTCATCTCTGGTCACCATCTTGTAAATGTTCAGGTCCAGTTGGCAGACACAGGAAGGGATGTGGGTCCAGATGAGCTCCGACGGTCCAGTTTGAAAAAGGATCCTTCAGCAAAGTCACCGTTGAAGACTTCCTCAGAGTTTGCAGACATTCTTGGACTAAAGAGGACCAAAATGGCAGATTTCTAAAAACTTAAGAACTAAAAACTCATTTCTTAAGAACACGCGGAGCAGGAAAAATCTCAAATGAAAGCATGGAGGACAAACTCAAACAAAAGGATTTAAAAACCTGAACGCACACGGCAGGAGAAGAAGGAACGTGGAGGATCTCAGGAAGGTGAACGGATGAACTGGGAGATAACTGATTTGGTGAAACGAGACACAGGTGAGAGCAAAGAGGGCGGGGCAGGTGAGCAACCCTGAGGCAGGAAGTAAAACTAGAAGCACACGAGGAGAGAGAGTTGTTTTCAAATTAAACAGGAAGTAAAACCTCAAAACACTGACAATAACACTTTCTTGTTTCAGCTGCAAAAGTCTGTCCAGACCAGTAAATCTGTGTGAAAGGCCAGAAGTTGAAAACAAACAGAAATAGGACTCTGCATCTGCTAAATGTCCGTCTAGACAAAGCTCATTAAAATGCGTTTTTACTGTCTTCTGCTTTTGTTATCCCCCATTTAAGAGAGAAGGTCTTTAAACATCCTAAATCCAGCCTTGGAAGGCGGCTTGGGCGTCACAAGATAGAGAAATGTATTTATTCTGTCCACGGAACACACAAAACAGAATTAATTCAATTTCAGCTGAAAAGTTTCTGTCGAATGTCGTCGTCGAGTCGAAACCTTGGCGATGGATTCTGAACAGGTGACACCATGAAGAAAATTCACTTTGCTTTGCTGTCATTCATTGTAAAGAACTGTGAGACGAAGCAGAACAATCGACGAAAATAGAATAAAATTACATACAATAAATTAGATTATTACATCTCATCCGCTAATTAATCTAAATGTCTTGAACGTATAAATGCAAATAATTACAATAAGTTGTCAAAGCTGAAGTTTGCTAATAATAAAACACAGATTTGATTAATCTAATTAACTTTCTTCTCTAGGATGGAGTCAGAAAGCTCGATGATGTGCAGCTGGATGCACAATCGTGGTTCTTTTGCTTCTTTTTACCAGTAACTTCAGGTACGTCGGCGGCGGAAATACGCAGGATGTTTGATAATAACAAACGGAACCGACGCGGTTGGATTACTTTGCTCTTGAGGAATCGAGGAAGGTTTGATCTACTGACGCATCTCCGACCACGGCTGATGTAACCCGTGAAAGCCGGCGAGGATCTGCTTTGAGATGCGGCTTCTGCAATGGCAGTGGCTGTTTTTCGTTTGATATGGTAGCAAGTCAGTGTCTTTGTAGATTTATTATTTATTAAAGCGCAGGTTCGATGGTTATTGAAATTCAGCGCATGCAGTTCTGCGTCTGACCTACATTACACCTGGTTCTAATAGGACTAATAGAGGTGCTCACAAAATCAAACTCTGGCCTTATTTATCAGGAACTTTTTTTTTTCTCAATTATTTTGTTTATTGCCTTCGTGGATGTTTATCTAAGATTTTTAGTTTTCCCTCTTAATGATAAAGGTGCAACATGAAAGATTTTAAAAGTCAGTTATCTGCGCTGTGAAGATCCAGTGGTGTAATTAGGATGTTCATGATTAATCACTCAGTTAATTTTACTTTTGTACTTTATCATATTCTATTTTTTGTATTCTGCACTCTCGTAGCATTCTATTTATTTTATTGTAAATACCACCAATTTGCACCTTATTGTAAATACAAACAGTTTTTGCACATCTTATGTAAATACTAGGGATGGACTGATACCTCTTTTTGATTTCCGATACCATCTCTCCTCCTAAACTTCTTTGGAAATACCTTATTTGCATGCATACATTTGTTTAAGATGGCTTTATCAAAAGCCTCATACTATTAAAGCATAGACTTTGCTTTTCTAAGAAAGGAAAAAACAGCCAAAAGCACGTCTCAAAGTCAAACTGCAGCTGCTTTATTTGAGCTGCAGTCAGACTACAGTGTGCACTCACAGCCATTCACATATTTACTATAAATAATAATTTACTATAATAAACTTGGTATTAAATAATAGTACCACTAATAGCCGCTCTCGGCTCTGCGCATGAGCAGTAGTAAATGAGGCC
>NW_007577758.1:550045-558996 GCF_000690725.1 Stegastes partitus
GTTGCAGACACTCTCTGACGCTGTAAACTTGTAGCCAATGAGCAGAAGAACACGTGGATGTGTCGGCAGGCAGGATTGTGTGTGTGTGGCGGTATTGATCGACCAGTTACCACTGTGAAGTAAATCATCCCATAATTTCGTCCAGTATCGGATCGGCGCATCTCTAGTAAATACCAACAGTTTTTGCACATCTTATGTAAATACCAACATTTTTGTTATTGCTGTCTGTTTGACCAGAAGGATTTGCACCTCAACTGCATGTTCTTTTGTACATATCCCTCTATCTGTTGTGTGTAGATAGATGTATGAGCTACCAGATACCTTGGATTTCCCCAAGAAGAGTATCCATCTATCTGTAGCTATCTATTGACTTTAATAATATAAACAATCAAAAGTCAGAAGACAAAAGAAAAACAACAACAACAAAAAAAAACCTGTGAAGGTCAGTGAATGTATCGTAGACCAGCTGTAGTACCTGGTTGTTCCACCAGGTGGAGCCTCTCACTGTTTAGTCCTGTAGAGACCAGAGGAGGCGTCACTCAGACTACAGTTCATGGTGGCAGCAGAAAGCATTGTGGGAGTTTAGCAGCAATGGGACCATGACAGAGACTCTGAGGAGGTTCATGACCTCCTAGCTGGCGTTGTTTAATTGTAAGCAAGCTCAACTGTGCTAAAATTGTGACATAGTGGCTGAAATCCAATAAACTGAAGTAGCAGCTGAGTTCAACCTAATTACCAGATCCATAAGTGTGATTACAAGTGGTGAAGAAAGTTGTCCAAAACTGTTGTCCAACTAGTTGGTATTAAACTTGTGTAAATATATATATATATATATATATATAGTATAGTTTAGCAGATGCCAGCTGTGTAACACAGAAACATGCTTGTCTTGTAACAACATAATAGTAAAACTGAGTGAAGCCTCTGGTTAGCGTCTCTTGACTGCCTGCCGCCCAAAATTAATGAAATGCGTTTCCTCGCGGTGAACACCAGGGGGCGCAGTTTGTAAATTACGCAGAATTTCAAACACCAAACAAAACCGTGTAGCGTTCTTCACATGTATAGATGCTGTTGGAGCAGCACACAGAACCTTTAGGCACAGTTTCACTTCAAGTACAATTATCAGACGTTAAATCAATAAAAAAAACAACGTCTGATTCCGATCAGGGAGAAAAAAAAGGATTATACATGTTGGGTTATTTCACTTGGCAAACGAAGCACAGAGCAGAACCTGCTCACAGAAAGCCGAGAATGTCATTTATTAAAAGAGAAGTAGTCCGACATCCTCAGAATGACCCACATCTCTTTACTCTCGCCCTCTTATTTCTCAGTAAGTCGCTGTGTTTTTGTTGGAGCCCGTCCTCGCCATAATTTCCCCTTCTGCCTTTCTTTTCTCCCACTTCTCTTTTTCCATCCCTGCCTGGCTCGCTCTGTCCTCCTGTTTTCTCTGGACGGCCTCCCGGCGGGACGACGCTCTGATGGCTCTCCTGACAGGAAAAAACCCCCACAGCTGACTTCCATTAGGGAGAACTGGAAACCAAGACAATCCCATATTGTCAGGTAGAGTTTCATACGCCAGCGCAGCCGAGGGCGAATGGCGGAGCAGCTGAGGCCGAGTCAGGTCCGGAGAAAAGGCCACGACCGGCAAAGTCGTCCAGAAAAACTCCTGAACTCACTGTAGATGTTTTAATACTTAAAGAAAAGTAGAGTGATTTTGACAAGCAGTACAATTTGCATTATGGGAATTAAACACAGGTTAGACTCCGACAGTGTGATGCCAAATATATCACACATCTCACTGTATTACTGTAATTTTCACCATTTGTCACACATGTTGTTGCTTGGCAACGCTCACAGCCAGGAAGTGGACCATTGGCACAGCTGTTTTGAAAGACTTTTTTATTTACATTTTTTATTTTTTTTCCCCCCAGTTTATTTATTCATCAGACCTTTAGCGAGGGGCGAAACCAGCGGCTTTGGCCGAGCTTCCTTGGCAACGTAATTAATTAAAGTGAACATCTAATAAATCACTGCGGCCAGACAAGAGCTCCATATTATGATTATGATTTTGTTCTTTTGACATTGGCATAATGCCGCGAGTTCTCTGCAGAAGTCAGATAGAGACCAAAACAGAGTCTCCAACCATGAATGAGACGTAACACCGCGGGAAAATCCACGACTGTTCAAGAATATGTTCTTTAATAAAACAATATAACAGGTTTTATCGTGGCTATGTGGTTTAGAATTTACAGATTGGTGACAAATTGAAGGAAAAAAAACGTCTTAGGAAGGTGTTGGGCCGCTATGAGCTGCCAGGACAGTGACAAAGCCTCAAGGTTGTGGAGCTTCTGGAGAAAAAAACAACATTTGTGATGATGGTGTTGAACACAACGGCACCGGATCCCCTCACTTCTGGTCGTCAGAGGTTTTTCCTTTAATTTGTCACCCAAGAAACATGCTGTGGCTTCATAGTGAGCATGTTTTAGGTGATTTGTAGATCAAGTCATCTGGATTTCTAGTTTAGAACTTATTTTTTATTGTGCACAGTTATGACTAACCTGCTTCCCAGTAAAATTTTATAAAGACAATAATAATAAATTATTTATCTGTCTTAAAATCGAACACAGACGTTTGCACATATTTACTGGATACAGTCATGATGAAAGATGAGCTTTTGTTATGTTGGGGTCTCAATAAAGGAGGTTTAAAATCACAACTGGCTTTCATGACGAATAAGAATAAACTTCACAGCTCCTCTTGTGTCTAAACTCAGACACGCACAAGCTGCAACCTGTTATAGCACGAATACGACTTTACAGTAAGAAAACAATCAAAAGCACAAACAAGCCTGGATGAGAAAACAATTTAGGAGATGCAGTAAATACGGTTTGTTTATTTGAGCTAACTTTAGCCTCCAGTGTTGACGTTCTTATCATTTCTTATGTCTGCCGTTCAGATTTTAGCTCAGAAGTTCAAAACATGTTTGATATTATTGTTTCAAACTGGATCTTACATTAAACCACATTAGCAAATAATCAGAACATCAGTTCAGACCAGATTTAACAAAACAATGACCCTCAGCTCCTGTGCAAGCGTTGATCAACAAGTTCCAACATTGTTTGTGGTGTGTGTGCACAAAGTGTGTCATAGTTGTGTTCATGTAACAGGAACTTTCATGAGTCAGGAAGTCACGACACCATGACAACAACATCAGGACGTGTTGGGTGCAAATTCACAGTTTCTCATAGAACTGCAAACATTCACAGTCTGTGGAGATTCTCAGTCATCCAGGTCATGGTTGCTCTCATAGATTAGTCATAGCTTGAGTTCCTTGAAGACGTTCCACCTCTCATCCAAGAGGCTTCATCACTTCTGACTGACTAGTTGGGAGTTCCAGATATCCTTCAGGAGCCATAAACACCTGAAAACACCTTGAAACTGAAACTCGGGTGTTAATGGCTCCTTCAGGATGTCTGGAATTAGTCAGTCAGAACTGATGAAGCCTCTTGGATGAGAGGTGGAACGTCTTCAAGGAACTCAAGCTACGATTAAACTATGAGAATAATTCACAGATCGTATTTTTTTGTCAGTCAGCAACTGAATGATTCAACCTTCACATGAAGAACCATCATGGCGACCAGAGATCATCCACAGGAGAAACAGGACGGCAGAAGAGGCGTAGCTTAACACAGAAACTGAACGAGGAGCGTCGGGTCAGGAGCACCAGGAGCGTGCTCACTGCTTTCTGCAACATCCATACGGTTGTACGCCGCAAATTAATCCCTCAGAGTCGGGCCGTCAAGGCGGAGGTCAACTGTAACGTCCTGAGGTGTCAACATTGGACGTCACTGACCTGAGCTGTGGTGTGACGACACGCACTGTGGGCCCGGTCACAGCACAGTGAGTACGCAACAACAACACAACCATTACTCTTCTTCCTCAAAGCTATTTTTTTAACAGATTGAACCCTCATCGCAGATGGTGCTGACGTGTTTACATAATTGGTACTTTGGGGAGCGTTACAAATGCTGCAGGAGCACGAGGAGCAGATAGGCGACGGCAGCCGGATTAAAATCACACAGGTTGCTGATTTTTACAGTCTTGCATCTTTTCCATCGACCCTTAAACTCTGAACCGGCTTTTATTTGGCAACTGGTGTATTTGGAACCAGAGTTTCCGTCCAATATTTATCACCGCGGCTCAAGAATGAGCAACACTGAAAGCAGATTGTAATTCAAGTTTGTAAGTGAAACCCTCCCGAATGCTCCGTGATCCACGGCCCTTGTGGGAACCTCTCGCCTCCGAGCAGGTTGATTAAGATGGAACAGAGTCCCGACGCTGAGTGACCGCAGCCGTCAGCTTCTCACTTTCCTGCTGCTGCCGCGTGTTATTTGTGCATGTGTTGCAGCGAAGGTTTCACTTTACCACAGGGTTCAGGAAGTCGGGAGAGCAGGAGGGGGGCGACTGTCTGAGACTGTCAAGACCGGCTTATAAAAAGACCCCAAGAGAGACGAAGGGAGTGATTGAGGTGGAGGGGGGGAGAGAGAGGGAGAAAGAGAAGGAGGGACGGGGAGCTGGAGGAGGACAATAAGGCTTTTGATGAGGCCTTTCTGGGGAGCATATGTGGGTCACGGCATGAATAAACAGACTTTCACTACCCTCAATTGATGATTTACACACACACACGGCCATGTTGTGTTGTTTATGTTCCCCATTTCTGCCGCTCACACGCAGGTTTTCACGTATCACACAGACCCGCACATAAGGACAGAGCCACGTTGTCTTGTATTCATTGTTTATGCGACTCCATTTCACTCATTTATGGATGTGGCCCCGCGGTGGCCTCCCTTTAAATCGGCTGGCTTACTCATACGCATAAAATCTGGCCATGTGTCTCTGTTTTACGCACACACCATCATTCCTGCACACACTCGCTCATTGTCTTGCCCTGTGGCTCACTTTCCTGCTCGCTGGCAGAGCCGCGTACAAGTTGCAGCTTTTTTTTTTTCTTTTTTTTTTGGTGCGATACAGATTTCAAGCCTCAGATGTGTTTTAACAAGATGGAAAGCTGCATAACAGAAGAGCACAGCTTCTGTTATGTTACTGTCAGCTGGGAGACGACACTTCAGTCTTGTCACACTGCTGTGCAAAGTACACTTGAGCAAAACACTCACTTCTCACCAAATACTGCTGCTGCTGCTCCTCTGCAGAGCCGGACGACGCCGAACCTACAGGCAGCAGCGTCTCAGACTTGACAAGTCCTGTTTTTTTTTTTTGTTGCTGTTGTTGTTTTTCAATCCTGGTTATTTATTATTTAGCATCTGCTGATACCAAGTCCCAATCTGACACCATTTTCCTAGATAGCACTCTACTGGACAGAATACATGTCAGTATATATATAATAGATCAGCTGTAGTACCTGGTTGTTCCACCAGGTGGAGCCTCTCACTGTTTAATCCTGTAGAGACCAGAGGAGGCGTCACTCAGACTGCAGTTCATGTTGGCAGCAGAGAGCATTGTGGGAGTTTAGCTAGCAACGGGACCACGACAGAGGCTTCCGTGATGCTTAATGCGTAGCGTTTAGCGACCTCAAGTGCACTAACACAGCATTAGCGTCGCCTAGTGGTGAGTAATCTGAGCATTTGAAGCTTCCCTGCCATGCGATTTCATTGTCAAGACATTTCAGAGTACATTTTGTATTGACAGATATTGATTGCTAAGGTTGATGTTTATGGGTTGAGGGATTTGTACGAAACTAGCATCCCGAACTGAAAGTCAAACCGTGCAAGTGTGTAACTGCAAAGAAGCTGGATTGGCTAGTTGAACATATGCACACATAAATGCAGTGGTTTCATAAATCTTGTTACAACATTTTTGTTTTTTTTCACAAAATCAGCCAATCTCCACACTTATTTTTATGTTTTTTTATCTTTAGCATGCACCACTGATCCTGTTTTTTGGTCCCAATATTACTCCTATTGCAGAAAACTAGATGGTAACAAGTGGACCTTTGGGAGTTTAGCCAGCAACAGACACCATGACAAAGACTCTTGTGCTGCTTAACCGAAGCTGATACATCTTGGACTAGTTGTGACTGACTTGGACAGCGACTGCAGTGATTCTTTATCCTGTATCGTATATAACTGAGCTGCCTTTGTGATGAGCACAGGACAGACATCCACTGAACTCAATTTGTGTTTTCATTGTTGATTGTTAACGCTGCTGAGCTCTGATGAAGGAAATTATAATGTTTTCTTCTCTCAAGGCCTGCCACACATTGTGCTCGTCATCTTTATGAAACTATTTCTGTGACAGAAGGTGCTAACAAAAGATCAGGTGCTCAATAAAGCCGATACCGAGCTCTCGAATCAGGACGTCCATATCTGAAGCGATAATGAAATAAATCCTCAGCTGTAGAAATAGGAAAGCAAATAATAATGGTTGTTATCATAGTTGATCAATCAGCAGATCATTTTCTGGATATCTTTACTGCAGATACTGAATGAACACGTGACAAAACTCTTGAATCTCAAATGACAAATATGTTGTTTTGTCCACAACCCAAAGATATTCAGTCATAGAAGAGGAAAGAAAGGAGAAAATATGTACATTTGAGCATCTGCAATCAGAGAATTTAGACTTTTTTAACTTAAATATAGCTCAAACCGACTGATTGATTATCACGATGGTTGGCGATTAATCTAGTAGTTGACAAATAATTGATGAGTTGTTGGAAAATGAGCTCCACTGGGGTAGTTTTCTGAAGTCAAAATGCTAAAATTCATCTTATCTTAACACCACAGTGTGTTTGTCTGGACATCAGTTGTTGTAAAGTCGGATTATTACAGGATTAATATCGTAAAGGCTCCTGAAGCCATCGCGGTTTCTGTTCGATCGCCGTCACTCGATCCTTCGTCGTCCTTCCTGCTGAGCCTCGGCTGCTTTATGGCTTTCATTATTCCTGCGTGTTGTTTTTCTGCAGCTCTTCTCATTGTTAACTTATGAGCTCATTTGTTTTCTGGGTCAAATCCACATGTGTCTGTTGGATTGTCCTTTTTTTCTTTCAGTTGTCTGCATTTTTTTTTGTGTGGAAGTTTAGCCTGTGGGAGCGTAAACTGACCTTAACCTAAACAAATGTGTTGGGCTGCCGTGACGGGACGGAGCTGTTACCGCGCCGTTACATCATGCTGCTCACTATACATTACAGCAGAGTTATTTTCACACCGAGCGGCACAATCAACAAGTCAGCGGAGGTGTATTCGTTCCAGTGTAACCGAGCTACCAGGGAAACCTTCTGAGCACACCGAGGTTAATGCCAGCCAAGAAAAGCTGGCAGCCGGTGAACTTTTTACAGCCATCTCCTCACATTTCTCTGCATTCTTGTTTTCCTACTGGGAGGTTTAGCTTCGCACACAGGACAGAGTGTGTCTGATAGTCCTTCACGGCTTTGAAGGTCTTCACGAAACTATTATTTAAAAGATTACCACAGAAAAAGGCGATGTTTAAAATGGCGGCTTCCATTTTTTGCGATTTTTGAAATGAAACATTATGATAAATGCTCTGCACTTACATAGCACCTCGAGGTGCCACAAAGAGCTTTGTAATGTGTTTCTCATTCACCCATTCACGCACTAATAGCATGCAGGGCGCTCGCCATTGTGACATGTGTATGTATAGCATGTGTAGCCTTGGATTTCAGAGGACATGAACAGCATAAAGAAACTGTCAGCTAATGTAGTCGCTTCATATTTCCAGTCCCGGTATTAAAAGAGCTGCTGGTTATTGTGTGGCAGGTTCCAGTATTGTGAAGCGCACAATGGGGGAAACTAAAAACGAGCGATTCAAGAACCTACAGAAGAAGGTCAGAGGCTAGTTTTAGCACATTCGAGCTTAGAAGCTGGCAGATGGGGAAACGACACGACGGCTCTGCTCGTTCGTCACTGAGTGGATCTTGAAATGCTCGATAACAATGTCTGCATTTATTTAGCAAGGACTGTGATGGTTCCCAGAGCTGGTACGATTTAGCAGTGTTTGTCCTTGGAGCTGTTGGGTAATCAGAACACTGTGTCTTTCTTTTTTTTATTATTTTATTTTATTTTCTGTCAGTTTCACTGCTTATTCCAATGTGATTATTTATTCCTGTCACCCAGCTTCACTTTAGGACCTATTTGTTGATGTCCTATTTAAGTTTTTCCTCCCTAAAATCCATTCTGGGTAATTAAATGTTTAGCATGTGCTGATACTGATGAAATTTTCCTCGATAATAAACACATTAAATATTGCAGATGTGGCTGCAGTACCTGGTTGTTCCACCAGGTGGAGCCTCTCACTGTTTCATACTATAGAGACCAGAGGAGGCGTCACTCAGACTACAGTTCATGTTGGCAGCAGAGAGCATTGTGGGAGTTTAGCAGCAATGAGACCATGACAGAGACTCTGAGGAGGTTCATGACCTCCAACCAGAACTCTGGTGTTCAGAGAAACTTGGAACCAACTCGGATATCTAGAAGTAATAAAGGGTTGCCTTGATAAAGGGGTTCTGTGTTGGTGGAGAGGTTGAGGGACACCATGATAGAGTTGTTAGTGACATCTAATGACATCTGGACAGAGCGTGTCGACTTGGATGAACTAGTGTTTCTTTAGCTGCCATCATTGTTATTCATGTAAAAAATGTATTTAACATGATTTGCATGGGGCTGCAGGGTGGCGCAGTTGGTAGCACTGTTGCCTCGCAGCAAGAAGGTCGCCGGTTCGTGAGGACACCCGGGATCTTTCTGCGTGGAGTCTCCATGTTCTCCCCGTGCAGTGTGGGTTCTCTCCGGGTTCTCTCCGGGTTCTCCGGCTTCCTCCCACAGTCCATGTTGAGGTTAATTGGTGATTGTAAATTGTCCGTAGGTGTGAATGTGAGTGTGCTTGGTTGTCTGTCTCTAAGTGTAGCCCTGTGATAGACT
>NW_007577758.1:561411-568615 GCF_000690725.1 Stegastes partitus
CTTTTCTTTCTCTTGTTTTGCTCCCTTTCCCCTTCTTTTAACAGAGGAAATAGTTGCTGGGATATGAACCATAAGCCTTCTGCTCGCTTCGTCTGTATGGTCGCTGCCGACTGTCAATCAAGCCAGCCACGCCCCTTGCCCCGCAAATGTTGACGATTTTTAAAAAATTCAGTATTGATTTATTTTCAGATTGGCCACCTGATCTCTGGATTTGACCATGAAAACGAATTTTTTAAAAATCCAGAGCTGTAGGAATGCTGTATTTCATGATCTGTGATCACTTCTTTTCCAATTCAAGTCTATGGGAGCCAGGGCTTTGTGGAGCCAGCAGCTAGTGGACGTAGGTTCTGGGTTGGCTTCATTTTTCAGGGCCGGTTGCTACGTCCATCTTTTATACAGTCTATGGATGTAAAGTCACAGTTATAGTTACAGATCCGGTTTAAACCCTGCTGAGCTGTTTACAGGCTCATTAAGGCTGCCCCCCCCCAAAAAAAAAACTAAAGATGCCGGTTTTTCAGGAGGTAAAATCTGGTGGCGTTTGCTCTCTGCTCCAGTTTGAACCCCAATTTAGAAATTTTAGTCTGTAGATCTAATCAAGGTGAACACACGTCACACCAGACAACACACCTGACACGAAGCCCGCTTCCCAGATCAGCTCTCCTCCCAAAGTCTCTCTACACAATGAGACCTGAGTCGTGTAATTCAGGGAATTCAGACGTCAGTTTTTCCTCTGTTTCGTCCTTCGTGCCCGGCTGGATGCCAAACTTCTATTGATGTCGGCTCAAAGCAGCAGCAAACTGTTGTTGTTTGGGTTTCAAAAAGGGCCACAACACAGTATGTACATTACAAACCATATGGAGACACCTGGATTGGACTTGTATGTAAATGTCTCAAGGTTGAAATGGTGTTTTTTGTTTTTTTTTCTAACCTTTGAATTGTTTCTTTGCTCGCGCTGGAACATCTGAAGCAAATGTCAGCATGTGTGAGAAGGAAACAAAAAACCACATAAATCAGCGGCTGATATTTCCGCCCGTGACAGCTAATTACTATGCAGGAAGCGTGAAGGTCCATCTGTGGAAGGCGATACGCCGCCGCGGGTTCACGGGGGTTTCTCACGTGGGACGCTTCTGTACAGGTTGTTTTACTTAAACGGAGGCGAGAGGAAAGCCGGGGATGAAAAATGTGTCGTTCCGAATCACCGTCACTTTGCGGCTCCTGACTCATCCTCCGGTACTCCGAGGATCCCTGAAGTCCGGATGAACTCTGTGTTACTCTCCACTTCCTTCCACCCGAGTCGGCCTCGGCTCGTCCCCGCCGCTGATTGCCAATCCCAGCGGCCCGACCGGACACGCGATACCTAAAAAGGTCGTCTCCGTGGTGACGCCGAGGCTTTGATCTGACAGCCAAGACAGCTCTGATACGTGCTTATCAGTGGAAACAAGGTTCCTCGCCGCTCTCCTGTCGGCTCTACCTCCTCATTTTCTCGGTTTCATCCCTTCCTGGAATATCCCCCCTCTTCGCTTTCTTGTCTTCTCAATTCCCAGCATCTCCCCGTCCTCCTTTTCTTACCCTTCCTTTGCCCTTTTCTCCCTCCATCCTCTCCCTCCTCTCTTATCTCCTCCTCCTTCCCGGCTCTTTTGAACTCACGTTCTTCCTCCCCTGCTCTCGTAGACCTCCTCATCTCCCCGTGGCCTCCACACTTCGACACTGGTTTGCACATGGACACACTCAGATTAAATTTAAGTTGATTATCTTCTCGGCCGGGGAGTTGGACGGCGGGCAGAGGGAGCAACTCCTCTGTTTCTGTCTGTCTTCCCAGTCTGGATTTGCACCTCCTCTCCTCTTTAACTCGCTCTCTCATCCAATCTCTCTTTAATTATAAAGTAGTAATAAAAAAAAATAAAATAATCAGAGCAGACAGTCCTGGTCGGTGGCTTGTCTGAAACTCCCAGAGGGTCTCAAACTTATTACTCAGGTGAGATTGTGATTTTTATTCGAGGTCAGAGGTCCACAATGATTGGCGATAACAAAATCTTTTTTCAGCAACTTAAGTTCAAGACGGATAGTCACAATATATTCAAGCCCGGTGGGAGTTTTCAGTGAGTTTGGATGCTGCTTGGAGGTTGCTGTTTGAGGAGACGAATGGGATGTTTACAACCGGCAGCCGGAGAGTCAGATGATTGTGCCACCATGAAACCGAGGCAGAGGCGTCTCAGAGAATTCGTCCACTTTTATTTCTGACTCGGCAAGAAAACGCAACGCTCTGAAACCCTTTGGTTGGAATCAATGGTGCATCGAGGAAAGCTTCTGCACAGATCAGTTTAACGCTGTGCAGAGTGACGTACCTGGAAAACCTCACGTGTGTCCGAATCACCTGGATTATTTTATTAATAATAATAACTATACATTTTATTTATGAAGCACTGCACAGTGAATAAAAACAACAGCAGAAAGCAAAAAGCATTGAAACAATCACACATTAAAAGAATTTTTGTAGAGGTGAGTTTTGGTGACGACTGTAGGGTGGGGCAGTTGGTAGCACTGTTGCCTCGCAGCAAGAAGGTCGCCGGTTCGCGTCCCGATGGGGGTACCGGAATCTTTCTGCGTGGAGTCTCCATGTTCTCCCCGTGCAGCGTGGGTTCTCTCCGGGTTCTCCGGCTTCCTCCCACACAGTCCAGAAACATGTTGAGGTTAATTGGTGATTGTAAATTGTCCGTAGGTGTGAATGTGAGTGTGCTTGGTTGTCTGTCTCTAAGTGTAGCCCTGTGATAGACTGGTTACCTGTCCAGGTGAACCTGCCTTCACCCTGAGTCAGCTGGGATAGACTCCAGCCCCCCATGACCCTGGTGAGGATTAAGCGGTGTATAGAAAATGGATGGATGGATGGAGTTTTGGTGAGTGTTTTGAAGGTGGACAGGCAGATGTTTGGTGGTGAGGACTTCCAGAGGGTGGGGGCGGCGACAGAGAAAGCCCCAGGTTCTGTGCTCGGTGTCAGGTGGTTTGAAGAGGAGGTGGGCATCAGAAGATTGAAGGTTGCGAGCGGGGGCGTAGTGGCGGAGCAGGCTGGTGAGGTAGGAGGAGGCCTGGCTATGGAGGGCTCTGTGGGTGAGGAGAAGGATTTCAAAATGGATGCTTTCTTTGATCGGGAACCAATGTGGGTTCTGGAGGACGGGGGTGATGTGGTCAGGCGGGCGGCAGAGTTCTGGATAAGTTGTAGTTTGTTGAGCTGTTTGGTGGGAAGATGCTGTTGCAGTAATCAAGTCTGGAAGTGATAAAAGCATGAGGAGCGATGTTCTTCAGGTGGTAGAATGCGGTTCTGGTGATGTGATGGATGCCGTGTTCCAGATTGAGATGGGAGTCGAAAATGATTTGGAGGTTGCGGACATTTTTACTCAAATTTGCATTTGCAATAACCTTACGACCTTGACAACCAGTTTCCATCCAGGTGTGCTCACTGTCAGGACGACTTTATAACAGATGATGGTCGACGTTTTGCTGTTTTACCTTCCCTCCAAATATTTCTCCTCATGATCAGTCAGCGTGCGGTATGAAGTGTTCTTCTCTATTATCCGCCTTTAACAGAAGGTGTTGTTGTACAAGAAGGCGGCGGACAGCTTGAAACTTCTAAACAAATATTTCAAGAGAACTTTCTCTTGCTTACCGAGAGCTCTCCAAACAGCCTTTTTTTTTCATGTTGCGGCCCCTAAAATAATGGCGTCGCATGTTCGGTTTCTGTGATCACATGCGGAGTTGTGTGTTCAGCAAACGGCGGGACGTCTGTTGAAGCGGCGGCAAGAAGATGTGCTTTTAAAGCGATACCATATTGTCGTCCCGTATCAGTGCGGCGGTAATGACAGGTCTTCATACCAGCTGAAGAATGGATCTGTCAGCGCCAAAATGTGCCTCGTAGATCTGCTTTGCTCTTCCACGTAGTCGCAGAAAATCAGCCGTTATTTATGAGTCCTTTGTGTGGAAAACACCCCAAAGACTCTCCTCTGTTTGGCCGCTAAGTTACACATCAGACGCAGCCGAGTGGGGAAATAGCGCTTTATGCTGATGGATGGCAGCTCGCAGCGGCTCCGGTACAAAATGTTCTCTGTGCTTTTCACATGATGTACTCTGAAGACTCGTCGAGCGGGAGGGCCTGGCTTCCGCCGGCATTAAAACGGGATCCTAAAAAGCTTTAACCGCTGCTTCCCGTGAACCGTCCTCTCCCGCTCCGCCTCGCTACGTTTCACTTAATGGCCTGTGTTTTTTGGACTGCCGCTGCTGCTTTTGATGATTCCTCTCACACTCGCACACACAAAAAGAGACATTAAAAGAAAAGAAGCTGTTATTTCCACCTACCTATCTCCACACACTGAGCCGGAGATGCTTATCCTCTTACTGTAGTTGGAGAGGAAAAAAAAAAAAAGGCTCAGGCTTGTTTCTGCTTCTTTAAACCACAAATCACAAAAACAGTGTTTAAAGGAGGTTTGTTTCGGGGGGGAACGTGAAACTTGAACTGGATGGTAAACATGCAGGAATGTCCCTGTTTGACAGAAAACAGATTCTTTGTTCAACCAAACAGGCCTGTCAAACAATTATGGGCGCAATTTTCCAACAAAAGTCACATCTGTATATGTGCAAGTTGTACACTGTGTGCAGTCTTTAATACCTCAATTATCTTCAGCTTTATTCGATTTTTGTGTGTTTTGTCTTGAATCGTGCATAATTTTGATCTATTGCTTTTCCTTTTCCTGCCTCTGTAATGTGTGACTTCTGTCGGTGGGGGATGAAAAAAGTCGGTTATTGTCTTTACTGCATGATCTAAATCTTCATTAAAACTCTTCAGCATGTAGGCTGCTGCTCAGAGGTTATAGTTGTTGTTTTCCAGTAACATGCAGTCAAACAAAAGCTCCTACAGGGTTTAGAAAGCAGCAATTTAAAGCAAAATGGTTCAGTTTTCAGACTGGGGGGATCAAAATGATGTTTATGTTACATGTTATTCCTACAGCTGGTGTTTCTGCAGGACGACGTTTTACAGTAAACAGTAACAATAAAACCCCCAAAAACTACGTTACTGTGCATTTGTGCCACCAACATGCAGGAATAGCTTCCCCTTCCTTCTGCTTTATTAACGATTTAAACACTTCCCATTTATTGTCTCCAATGCATTCTGGCACTGACACGTTTTCTGCTTCTTATTTGCATAAAGTTGAGGATTTGTTGCTATTCAATGCTCATCAGAAGCGCCCAGCCGCCGCCTGACGCTGCTACAAAATGCCAAAAACTTTAAAGCTAAACGTTGTTGATCTGAACTGAAGAAAGTTTTTGCAAATGCAGGATTATTTCTGCCCTCGATTGATTTTTTAGAAGCATACGAGGTGTCAGAAAAGTTCCAGGACTGTGCTTCAAACCCAAACTACAAGCTACCAGTTCTCCCCTTCAGACGATCAACCAGCACGTCTACGAAGAGATCCTCAGCGTTTGCTTCGCTCGAGAAGAGGTGAGAGTTCTGGCCGGACGAGTTGTGGCTGCTTCACCGTGACAACGTGGCTGCTCACAGCGCCCTGAGCATCCCACAGCTCCTGGCTGAGAAGAACATCACCGTGCTGGAGAAACCCACCTGGCTCTGTGGGATTTTGTCCTCTTCCCCAAGCTCAAGGAGACCCGTTTAGAAGACGTGGACGACATCAAGACGGCTGTGATGACGGAGGATCCCAGCAGAATCCTTCCAGGAGTGCATGGCGGTGTGGCAGAGACGGCTGGGGAAGTGTTTTAGACTCCAGAGGGATTACTTGGAAGAGGAAAACTTGTACTTGCTGTACTTTTGTGACACCAGTCCTGGAACTTTTCTGACACCTCGTACTTTGTTTTGTAATGAAAGTAAAACTTTCCAACGTTGGTCTGCTTTGAAATCCAGGAGCAGACGACCAATGAGGGAAGCATTCGTCCAATCAGATGCAGCCGATGTTTGCAGGAGAGTAAAAACCTGCGATGGATTTCCATAAATCATCTGCTTTGTTTTGCATGTTGAAGTTCTCGTGTCTAACAAGCCGCTGCAGACGTGCGTCATAAGTGGGTCATTCAACTCGTCGCCATACCAACCGATGCTGACCAACAGGCCAGTCACCGTGAAGTCACAGCACACTCAGATGTTCTTTTTCTTGTTTTTCTTTTCAGGATGAAGGTTTGAAAGAACGAGAGAAAAAACTGTAATTGAAATATAGGAGGGACGGTGGCTGACAGCGAAAGAATGGAGAGAAATGGGAGGACGGATGTTCAGGCGAGAAGCAAACGGAGAAAGCGAGGCTGAAGAAAATGGGAGTTTGACAGATTGAGACAGAAGGGAAGAAAATGGAGGAAAGAAATAAACGAGGTTCTGTCACAGTTTGGTGGCGTCCTGGACGGCGGTTCCATCCCGTAGTTGGACCGAAACTTTGTGAGAAACTACGACTTCTTCTCAGATTGTGTTTGAATGCAGGAGACACAAAGAGTTACTATGGCTGGACGGTGAGAGGATACGAAGACCAACGTAAAGTTTCAGGGTTTCTGGCTGCAGCTTGGCACCAGATGTGCTTCAGATCAGTCGGAGGCTCTTCATCGTCGGTTACAGGCTGCACGAACGGGACAGAAACTCCATTTAATCCTCAGATACACTGCAGCACATGCAGAGGTTTAGGAACGATTCTGCAGGAGCCTGAATCTGTGACGGCCTCGTTTATGACTGATTGAAGTCCAACACAATCATTTTTAGGGCATAAAGTAATAATAAAACGCCGAGACGCTGCTCTGCCTTCGTCCTGTCCTGGTTATGATTGACAACAGCTGGACATCGTCTGTGATACATGCTGACGGATGAGAATCTGCGCAGTCGGACGAGTGCAAGAACTCCTCATGACACATGTTTTGATGTTCTTCAATCAGGAATTTCTAGTTTCCAGCCCAAACACCTGGCGTCCAGACCCGATCACATGACCAGAAGCCACATGTGTGTGAAGCAGAAGAAGCTTCTAGTGTATTTATCTGGGTAATACCATCCAGAAACGTATAAATTCCAGCTCTGTGATGTGAAATAGGAGCAACCGTACTCTTCAACTGTAAAAAACCAAACAGATTTCTAATGTTTTTACCGAAACAGAAACTCAGCAGTTAAAGCGCTCGTCACATTCACCATCTTCTCATTAACTCTACTGTCCGGTACAGCCAAACTGCATTCTGT
>NW_007577758.1:569295-577277 GCF_000690725.1 Stegastes partitus
GGCTTCTAGCATCTCCAAGTGCTTCACTAAGTGCATATATTCCTCCATCAAACATGTGGTTTTGGTGCCTAAACTGAACCAGAACACAGTTTAGTTGGGCAGGAACTTAAAACTGTGAAGATCAGGTTATATTAACTCCCCGTAAGCCAATAAAACAGAGGAAGATGTTGCAGCGAAACTCTTCAGACGAGCCGAGACGAGAATCCACAAATCTCCTCAAACATTTAGTCGACGTGTTCGCTACGAGTGTTTTCTAAAATCAAACCCTCACAGCGATGCTCTGAGTCTGATTCAAGTCTTTAGATTTACTGTAGTTTCAGCAGAAAATAACAAACTGAGGCCGGTTCATGAACAGAAACTGATTCTGAGCTGAAATTCAAAACTTACAATGTATAAAAATTCCAGGTTTCCAAACATTCTGGTCATTTTTCATCGTTATTTTTTAATTTCTAAGAATTTTTCGTTATATAAGTATGAGTTTAATCCACATTTTTTTGAGAAAAAATGTGATTTACTAAGTTTTGTTTCCTGATATATCCTTACATCTTTTTTTTTTTCTGCATGTCTTTTATAAATCTGGATTTCCCAGAATTACTGATCAGGTTTTGACCATCAAATTAATGTCTGCAAATGACAAACAGGAAGCTTCAAACCTTTGCAGTAAGAGTCGTATTTTAACCCATTTTTCCTAAACTCATCCAAACAGCGAGTAAAGGTGAAACTTACAATCTAAGAATAACAGACTCTGTGTCTTACATTCGCTTGCTTTTCTCTCATAAACGCATGCGACAGATTAAACATCCACATCACAAGTTTCGTTCGGTTCCAGCTGCTTCGTTCTGCCGCTAAAGACGGAGTGAAGCAAATTAGCAGTCGATGACAGGAATCATCAAACGTGAGAACCTAAAGACTAACGCCCGTCTGTTTGGGGGAATCGACTTGTTATAAAAACAGCGAAGGAGATGCCGGCGTCTCCGGGGCCTCAGTCGATCATCTTTCTTTAGGTTTGAGCCGGTTTTAAACAAAGCGCCGAGGCAGAAATCCTCCCCGAGGCTGCAGAGGAGGCGCAGAAAAGGCTTTGCACCGCCGAGGCCGGAGCCAAGACGCTACGATCGAATGCGGGACGCGTTTCTTCTCCTCGAGGAAAAAAAAAGCGACGAGTGAAAATGCACAAAACAAACCCACCCCGTAATCACGCTGCAGAAATCGGCGTTTTAATCACAGCGGAGGGAGACGCTACACCTGTAGAGAATTATCCAAAATGACTGCTGCATGCTGCAATTTGCACAAACACTCGTATAGTCTGACTGCATCACAGGCCGCTTTAATTACCTGTGAAAATTACAAAGTGTTGTAAATGCACGTTGCTATTTAAAGTGCCGTAATGTGTTGAATTGCAGAGAATGTGGGAGGCGAAATTACTGCTTCAAAAAAAAAAAAAAAAAAACACTGATCAAAGGCAAATAGTATGAAAGACCTGCTGAGATTAATCTTATATTGTGCGGTGTGTTTTATTAGCTCGCTTAAAATACGAAGAAATGAAAAAGAAAAGAAAGAAAGTGAACCTGTGCGCCAGAGCAGCTTCTGCTTCTGAGACTTTCATGACTCCGGCTTTTGAAGAGGAGTTTTAGAGCACGAGCTGTTTCAAAGGAATCTGTTTCTGTGGAGGATTTCGGTGTCACTCTGCCATTTTAGTGCTTTTCTCTGCAGAGGACTGCTCTTTCTCTTGAAACATAATACTCTGAATCCACACTGTACAGCGCTGCTGTGTGTGTGTGTGTGTGTGTGCACTGCAGGGATGGCAGCTTATGAACTTTCCTAAAGGAGGTGGAGGAGGTTATTCTCCCCCTCAGGGACCGGCTTCTTGTAAGTCAGTCCAGGTTTCAAATCTGCAACCTTCCAGTCCAACACTTACTTTTTTTTATCCTCTTGTTTACCACCATTGTTTAGCATTTCTAGGAGGAACCTCCAGGGCATAAAATAAACCGCAGGAAGAATATTGTTCTGGAAGCAGCGCAGCGTGATGCTAATTATACTGAAAGGACGAGAATGCAGAGAATCACTTAATCTGGTGAATCATCAACGCGCCGCGGCTGTCACATGAAAAACACCTGTCAAGAATGAATGCCTGAAATTAGGTTAAACTGCTATTTTTAAATCGGCAAAACCACGTATTTTAAATTGTTGTTTGCATCCGAAGCGTCGTCACATCGTTTGCTGTTAACCTGCTCTGAAGCGGTTGAATGTGACGGCGGGGGATGAGCAGCGATGCAGAGTTTTACACAGTAAATGCTCCAAAAACAAGCTTTTTAATGTATTAAATGTCAGGTTCCAGGCATTATGCATTGTGTTAATAATTTAAAAAACACTAAATTAAGACTCACTGTGTCCACTGTGGATGCATTAAACAAAAAAATACTTTAGGATTGATTTAAGAGATGCAGTTGAAGCCGTTTAGTTCATCCTGACCTCCACTGATTTGCTGAAATCAGGATTTTCAGGCTCTAAACAAGCTTCTAAACAGACAAAATCAGAAATATGTGCGAGTGCTGCTGCATCCAGTGGTTCTGATTCTGATTTAATGTTGTAGATCTTTGATTTTTAGGATAAATAGTCGACTTAATGAATGAAAATCTGACGAGACTTTAATGAGAACAAAGGTACTCGTGTCAAAATGTGACTTCCATCAGCGTAAATCACATCAGTGGGTTCTAGTGTCTTCGGACACACAGAGCAGCTCTGCAAACATTTGACGTTTTCCACCTTTTGCTGGTCAGTGCAAAGCTAGTTGTTGGTAATTTGGTGAAAATTGCATCTTCAACTCTTCACATCGTCATCACAGAGTGCAGGTTTATGTGGGTGCAGTTTTGGGACTTTCTGATCCTATTTTGTGCAAAACAGCTGATGGACTGTGCTGCAGACCAAATTCTGCATTGTGCTTGTTTCATAGATGGAAAGAAACAGTTTATTGATCCTTGGTATGAAATTGTGTCGTTACAGCAGCTAAAATCACAGTTAAGACCCCACATCTGACAATGAACAATCTATTCCCAGACATTGTAATTTGTACAGCGTGCAACATGTAAGAAGAAACGCAAAAAATACACAAATATGGTGAAAAAAAGTTGTTTATATGTAGTGTACAGAAATGACAAAAAAAGTCTTAATGTAAAATAATGAAAACATTTTATGAAATTAATGCAGCACATGTATAATCATTAAATACAAATGCTCGTTTCTACACATTTTATGTATATTTCAGTTTGAATGTTTTTCTGTAAAATCAGCCTTTTCTCATTCAGTTCACTTAATTATAATTAACAATAAAGAAGGTGATCCAGTATTATTCTTTTATGTCGGATTGTCAAGACGGAGGTGGAGATACGAGGAGGGCTTGATGCTGGAAGGCTCATTTGTTGTTAATATTCATGGTTCATAGTTGTTGTAATAAACTATCTACGTATACGATATTGTTGTGATATATTTGAAAAAATTAAAGATTCATCATGAACCACGTCGGTCGCTCCATGACGGTGGTCGGTGACTTCTGGAACGCTGGTGAAAACTTAGTAGATGCAATTTTACGTCTGATGTCTGGCGTGTAGCAGCATCGAAGCAATTTGTTTCTATTAGTGATGCATGATGTTAAAATGTCTGGCCGATACCGATATCTGACATTAAGATTTCTGATATCGGCAATAACCAATATCACAGATGTCGATATTCAGGTTTTGCTCACACTGAAAAATGAGTATAAGTAGCACTGTGAGAAAACTATTCAAAAGAAGCCCACATTAGACCATGTAGTCTTCTTTATTACATAACAAAAGTAAAACATATTTAAACATATTTAAACATATTTAACGTTCAGTCCAGGACCATTTAAGTAAAACCATCTGTGAAATAGCAGCGATATCAAATGTAGAGACAAAGGTGCTGATGTTAGACAATCATCGTTTTTTCACATCGGCTAAATTTGTTAATTGGACCGAAATCAACACTAATATCGGCCGATACCGATGTGGTCGCTAATATATCGTGCATCCCTAGTCTCTATGATTGATAAGCCCGATACAACCGCAGTATGTTAAGGTCCATAGAAGTGTTCAGGTGTCAAAACATGTCACATTGTTTAATACTTCAAAGACAACAATTTCCCTGAGGTTCTACTAAAGGGATCAATAAAGTTCTATCTATCTATCTATCTATCTATCTATCTATCTATCTATCTATCTATCTATCTATCTATCTATCTATCTATCTATCTATCTATCTATCTACATTCAGAGCACCAAACCTCCTTCCTGTGTTCCACACATGTAGAACTGTTCACTAACCATCTGATGCAGACCGACTGGTGGACTAGTGTATTGTTAGACCACGACCATCGCTGGATTTCACAACTAGCTGACCGGTGCGCTTGTGTCTTACATCAAAGGAAAGTAAATCTGTCGGATTGTTCAGTCAGATAATACGCCGTTATCTTTATTTGTCGGAATCAAGGCTGTCGGTATGTTGAGGCTGTTTTTCATGGATTCCCTTCGTTTTTCCTAAAAACCTGTCGGATAGCAAGGTTTAGGATTGTTAAGGGTCGGATTATCGAGTCACGACTGTGTACTGGTTTCCTGATCCGATCTCACCTGTCGGCCGTCACACAGGTGCAGAGATGTTCAGTTGTCAGACATGCTTTGGACTGATTCTAATAACTTTAATGAATTGTCCTCCTTAACAAAAAAAAAAAAAAAAGATCTTAAATTGGAACTGAGATCGAATTTAAATTTAAAAAACGAACGACTGGAGGGGATGCATGTGCTTTAAATGCAGATGTATAACTTGTTATTTTCTCAGCCATATGGTAGATTTCAGTATTCACAGTCGTATCATCGCAAACACACATGTAAACCCGCACCGACGGTCCTGCATCAGCTTCCAGAGACAGATTTATGAAGCAATAAAAGCTCATCTCTGCGAAACAGTCGCACATACGAGAACACACAACACCGGCGGGCCAAGTGCAGAGCTTTGCATATCCTTCCCCCCCCAACCCAACACACCAGAGACAGATGTTCTCTGTGATATTACATCTGTTTCTGCAGCGACACACGAATCGGGGCGACACACGCAAACAGACACCAACACATTTCCTCATTGGAACGAGGGCCGGCTTCTCCGTCCAAGACTGTACGGCAGATCCCGACTGCTGGCTCCGGGAGAGGGAGGACGGAAATACAGAGCGAGGATGAAAGAGAGGCGACCAAGAAGAAGAGGAAGAAGAAGAAGAAGAAGAGGAGCTGTGTGTGTGTGTGTTTGTGTGTGTTTGCCGTTTAGGCCTCTTACATGAGCTGTTCAATTAGTTTTTGGAGCCAGAATGGATGGAGGCTGGCGCGCTGGTTCAAGGACTCCTTGGCTCTCTGGCTGGAAGGATGGATGGCTGGAAGGATGGATGGATGGACGAGTGCCCTTGAGCAAGGCACTTAATCCCCATCAGCAGCGTCCTGGCTTTGTGGCTCGAGCTCTTAGGATAAATTCTGACTTTAAAAGATTAGTGTCAGACTGTGATTCATGTTTGTGCCGGACGCAGATGTGTGTTTGTACCAGTTTTAAGGATGTTGGAAGCACATTTGTTGTGATGTTTTGAGGAAATAATCTCGACACTTTGGCTAACTTTGAGGGTGCAAACAGCTAAAGCAAGTCAAAATAAAACACGTATTTAAACCACAACTCTTTTCCAGCATTGATCCATCCATTTTCTTCCATTTATCCAGGCTTTGGCCTCAGCAAATCTCTCCAAACGTCTCTTTCCTCTGCAACATTTTCCAGCTTTTCCTGGTTGATCCTGAGGTGTTCCCAGGCCGGATGAGATACATAATCCCTCCGTAGAGGTCTGGCTCGCCTCCCCGTTGCAAGAAACCTCGAAGTAAAGCACCTTAATCTGAAACACGCCCAACCTCAGCTGGTTTCTTACGACGCAATCCGATACGTAAGGCTGAATCCAGTCATGCACGGAGGAAACGCTTGTTTCTGAGATTTAATTCAGTTCAATTCAGTTTTATTTGAACACTTATTCAACGGCACTCACACAACCTCGAGCAGACAGCAATCACACAAACAAATGTAAACAAGGAAATAAAATAATGGAAACAAGCAACACGTATGTTTTCTTAAATTAAGATTGTTTTTCTCTCATTTGCAATAAAAATAACCAAATAAAGTTAGAAATAAAGGAGAAAATAAAAACCCACATATCTATATAAACTACTCTGAAAAGATCATACAAAACACTTCAGGCACATTAATAAATGGTAAACATAGAAGAATATGGATCTGTTGGGGGCTGCAAGGTGGATCGGTGGTTAGCACCGTTGCCTCACAGCAAGAAGGTCGCCGGTTTGTGTCCTGATGACACCCGGGATCTTTCTGCGTGGAGTCTCCATGTTCTCCCCGTGCAGCGTGGGTTCTCTCCGGGTTCTCCGGCTTCCTCCCACAGTCCAGAAACATGCTGAGGTTAATTGGTGATTCTAAATTGTCCGTAGGTGTGAATGTGAGTGTGCTTGGTTGTCTGTCTCTAAGTGTAGCCCTGTGATAGACTGGTTACCTGTCCAGGTGAACCTGCCTTCATGGATGGATGGATGAATCTGTTGCTTCATCATACTTGATAAATACAGTTTGG
The DNA here is from genome assembly GCF_000690725.1 of Stegastes partitus. NCBI lineage: Eukaryota > Metazoa > Chordata > Actinopteri > Pomacentridae > Stegastes > Stegastes partitus. The sequence goes on from NW_007577758.1 coordinate 575,966, forward strand.
ACACAAATCTCCAGTGTCTTTGCATCTCATTCTTTCCAAGAACTCCTGGCCAGAGATGAGAATGTAGACCAACTGGTAAACCAGGAGGTTGATCTTCTGGTTCACCTCCTTCTTCACCAGGATGCTCCACTTATTCTCCTTCGTCACTGATGAAGCTGCATCAGTCGTGCATTTTCTCAATAACTGTGATCTCAAGATAGTTCAACTTCTTCACTTCAGATTTCCATCAGACAACAATCACATCTCAAGTGAAAGTTCTGCAAAGTTCTGGAGATGTTTTCAGCGGGAAGTATCAAGAACATCCTTCCTTTGTTGTCGCGTAACATTGTGGGAACGTTTTATGGAAGAAACCGTCTACAATCCCGAGAACATTGCAGCCAAAATGTTCCTCCTTTAATCATCTGTCACATGACAGGAATGTTCTATGAAAAACATTTCAGGCCTTGATCATGTCTTGAAAACACCTGAGAACGTTCTTCTTTTGTTGTCACGTGACGCAGCCTCCAAACATCCCGGAAACGTCCCAATTAAAGCACTTTGTCTTCGTTAAGAGAATTTACAAACCGGCGCTGCTCCCCGTGGACCACACATCAAAAAAACCGTCACACTTCTTTCAGCATCGACACACTCAAAGCTCTGAATTATGGATATGTCGTGCATTTAAAAACTCTGTAGATATCGAGTTTTCTGCTTACAGAGATAAAACGTGTGCAATATTAATGCGTCTGTCTCCATGTTTGAACTCATGTGCAACACCACTGATATGTGTAATGTTGTCTTTTCCACATCCAGAGGAATCTGGACTGTCTGGACCACAGTTGAAACCAGAACATGATGCTGCCACCCCCGTGCTTCACAGCTGGTGTTCTCAGGCTTCAAGCTTCCCCCTTTTTCCTCCAGATGCTCATTATATAGTGCATGTAAACTTCTGGTTTAACTTTTCTGTCCCAGATGTTTGCAGCCTCTCCTTTGCTGCTGTGCAGGTTTTTCCACTGTGGGATTATTGGAGGTTGATCGTATTAATGTTGAAATGGGAAATATCCTTTAAATATTCTGCTAACGTCAGATTAAAACCGCGACAACAGAACCGTGACTTGTTCTCCATAAACCAACTACCTCGTTAACCTTTCTGCACAACTAAAGTAAAAAATTAAACGTATTTTCCTCCTGAAAGGTAGAACTGATGATGCAGAAAGGCTTCCAGTTCGAAGGAACCACATGAATTCCATTGGGACATATTATTCTGTAATTCACATTTTCACACATTTACGTTAACTAATTGTTTGATTGGGTTCACGACATACCTACTTAA
>NW_007577758.1:577592-579134 GCF_000690725.1 Stegastes partitus
AAAAAAAAAACTGTCAAACCGAGCGAGAAGAAACCTTCAAGAAGCAGCCGAGACAAAAGTTCTCCGGAAGACAAAGTTTAGATTATACGCGCTTTTTATATCTTCTGTTGGTTAAATCAGCCTCGGCAATCAAGCCATCAGTCAGCGGGGCTTTAAATGGGCTTCCTGCTCCCCTCCCTCGGCCCACCGCCTGTCACTCTCAGCAGCATCTACAAGCCGTGCACAAAAAAGACCCCCCGCTCTGACAAGCAGCGCTGCACATTTTAACTTCACAAACGGGCCCTTTTTCTTTCTCTTTCTCTTTTTTTTTTTTTTTTTGTGTGCAGCTGTCACGGAGCCATCACACCCTGGTTTAGTCAGAGACAGAGGACTAGATTGAGAGAGGAGGGATATTGACACAGAGAATGAGTAAGAGTGAAAGAGTGTGACAGAGCGAGATGTCACCCACGCTCTTTTGCTCTTTCTGAACAAGTCGCACGGTACCGACTGAGTGACGCCGCTCCCACGTTCGACTTTAAAAAAAAAAACTGACTTTTTTTTTTTTCTCCTCCACTTGTTAAAAGGCTTTCAAGGTCTTTGTAGACTTTGGTAAAAGGCAGCAGAAGAGCAGAGGTGTATGCAGCTTCCCACCGGAGAAAGAAACAGTAATTCAGGTGTCTGGGGTGCCGCTGCTCGACTCGAGCAAAGTCTTGTCAGCGCTGAACCGTGTGAACCGCCACGGTTTTGCATTTCAGAGCCGGAGCCGTTACCTTTTCGGCAGCCGGTTTGAGCTAAACAATAGAAAAAAAGTTTCCACCTTATATTTTTACAGTTTGGTGACATCATTAAAGGCCGACAAACATTTTGATCCGATGCGTTCCGGCTGGTGGACTTTAAAATGACGAGACTTTAAACCAGCGATCTGTATAATAAGGATTAATCGCCTCCTCTGGTCCCTCTGGATGAAGAGTCCTGATCAGACAGATGCTGCTGCCTGACAGATGTTGATGACGGAGGCCTCGGGGACCCTCGATGACTCACCGTTTGCAGCTTCGTCTCTTTTTTCATCCAGGACTACCTGAGCAACCACAAACTGTAGCTGACAGACACGCGGAGCTGGAACAATACAAAGCTGATGGTCTTGTTGTGTCTGCAAACATGTTTTAAACCCGCATGTCTGTACCTTAAGCACTGTGAGATGACAGGTTGTGAATTTGCATTGTAGAAATAAAGCTGAAATGAATTGAACTGAATTGGCTTCACAGTTGAACTGAGGTATGGAAGATTTTTTTTTTCTTTTGCAAATCTGGTGCAAACGGTTTATTTTTTGGCAAATCTTTAAACCAGGCGGTGGTTTTATTGAAGTGTCACAATTTTAAGCTCAGATACGGATTCATTTCTTCGTAGGACACGTGATCAGTTTAAGGACCTTTTGAGGATTTTTAGATGTTGAAAAACATTTTTTTAAATTATTTTCTATATCTTTCCATTACCCCACAATTTTAGCAAAAGTTGAGAATGTGCAGCGTCTTTCATTTTTATAAAAAACTCAAACTAGCATGA
>NW_007577758.1:580272-603273 GCF_000690725.1 Stegastes partitus
TGTTTAAAAGCAATAAAAGGGCAAAACGTCCAAGGGGGTGAATAATTGTACATACATGTGGCTATTTCACTGTATTTCTTAATTCTCTCTATGCACACAACCATACATTCCTACCTATCAGTGGACGACCAGAACAAGTGCGGCCCTTCATTTCTAGTTATTTTAAAGCAGCCACAATGAGGAACGTCATTATTTTCTTTATACGTCTTTGCTGTGAAGCCGTGTGGGAGGACGTATCGACGTGATTTAGCTTTCTACACGAGACTGACATCAAAATCGTTCAGTTAATCCTCCATCGTGTTCAACTCCGAGGACGTGGCGATGTTATGATATAGCAAATACATATAGCGGAATAAAAGATTCAATCTGGGTCATGCGGTTTATGTGGCAGGGATTTCTGCTGCTGAGTGAATGCAGCCTTTATGAGGAGGAGTAGCTGTGTTTAAGATTCAGCGCGTCTCTGCAGACTGTCACCCACACAAGCATGTTATATATGAGTGTTCTGCACTGAAAACCCGGTTTTAGCCATCACCCAGGCACTCAGTCATCCACAATTTCATCCATCATAGATGTGGCGCTCTAAAATGAAAACCTGTTTTTTTTTTTTTTTAGGTCAGTCACACAAACACACACACACACACACACACACACACAGACACACAACAACAACACACACAGACACGTGTTCCTGTTTGTGAATGTGCGTTGAAATGGTGAAAACCTGCTTTCAACAGTCAGCAAATTACTCAGGAACGCGTTTAAGAGGCTTGTTAATTACTGCCAAAATTTAACAAGCAGCTTAGCCAGGTTCGGTCCCTGATTTATTAAGACCACTTATGTAAATGGAGCCGGTTGCTGTTTTCCAATTAGACACTTGAGGCACAATAGCGATGCAGCAGAAATGCTACGTGAAAGGAAAAGCTCGAATAGAGCAGCCTGGGATGATGCTAACGCGTGTTGCACAAAATACTGATTCATAAAGATGGCTTGGACGATATTCTGTACGATAATGGCCACAATAGTAATCATAAATTATCATGAGAAACATCGCGAACATGTTTATTTATCAGGATTATCCTCAGTGACAGATGCTTCCACGTCCATGTTGAGGTGCACTTTCAAAAATTACAAAACTTTGCATCAAATTAAGACTTAAAATAATCCAAATATGCGAATTTAGTGCATTTCTTAGAGGCAAAATATGAATAAAATTGTACAGGAAATGCCTCAGTTGAACTTGCAGGTAGGATCTAACTGTTGCTGTGCACGGAGAAGCTTCTAGTCTCCATCAGTTACTGCAAACATCTCACTACTGTGTGGCCAAATCAAATCAACTTGAAAAGATTTACATAAGCGATTCTGGCATGAGATTTACCTGAGTTGAAATCAAATTATTTTAGCTGCATTTCCTATAAAATATCAGTGTTTCAGTCTTGAGGGAAGCCAAAATCGGGATTAATATTAAATTAACTGTGCAAACCTGCTGGATGGATATTACCAGAAGAAATGCTGTTAAATCACTTTTTGTGTCTCAGAAGAGAATATAAAATGACGCTAACAGACTAATAGTTGTAGTTAATCTGGGTTTACAGTCGGATGGTTGCATTTTCCAGTGAGCGTTTTGTTCTTGTTTGAGACACTGGTTGAATGCAGGATTAATGTTTTACTTTTTGGACCGAAAATTACATTTTTTGTTGCATAAATATGCAACAAAAAACACTGCAACCCATAATTTTAGGACCACATCCTTGTTTTCTGGCCAATTTTTGTTCGACCTAAAAATAAATCAGCAGTTACGACTTCCTCAAAGTCAAAGGTCGCCAACCCTGACTCCAGAAAAACTGTGTTCCTATACATGACAACTGCATTTACACCTTGAAAGAAACATATTTTCTCCTTTCTCCGCAATAAAATAACCAGCAAGGATATGTTGATTAGGAAATATGGTCGCGACAAAATGTGATTAAGATGCAGTTTAGGAGCGAGACAGAGCTGAAAATATCACCGTTTAAGATGCACCACCTGTACAATCTCCTCCGCTGATCGCTGGTGCTCCTTTAAAATCCCTTTTATTTGGGTCAGATGTGTTCGCAGCTTCATGTGAAATGTTTTCACGCCACTTAGTTATTATGCACACAGGCTGGAGTGGCTGCATATTTAGTGTCTGTACTCTTAATTGGTGATGACAGATTCGTTACAGCTCTCAGACTCGTTGTGAGGAGAAGATCCGGGGCTTTAAAGGAACCGAATTCACCACATTCACCTTGTCTGAGGACGTCCCCATGACAAAACCAACATTAATGCACGTCTTCAGCTGTTAAACCTCATTGACTGCTCCACTGATCTCCTCAGTAAAGGTGTAAAAGCGATTTAGCTGTCAATAACAACACTACCTGCTCATGTAAAGGCTCCGCCGCTTCCCTGAGAGCTGCATTAAAACACTCATTCATGTTCAGGGGCAACTGCCAGGTTGACTTGTTGGTTTATTTGCATGCAGCAGTCAGTCACGTATAGATTCACCCACTGAAAACAAGAGCTCTACACGGAAAAGCTGATTTAGTCCATCAGCCAGCAGCTCTGACTGCCTGCCAGGCTGACAAACACTCAGTCATGTTCTCTACCTGCTGCCCACACACTCACCTGTCAGGTATAGGCGATGAACACGAGAGCTGAACACTCGAGCTGGGTTTCAACTCACATTTCCAGCCTCCGGACCGACGGCAGATTGTTAATGCAGCTTTTGCTAAACGTGCAGCCGACTGTTATCTGATAGCAGGTTAAAGCCATTTACGTGGACCAGCAGGAGGCTTCGTTTAGCCCAAGGCAGCGCTGAATAGATGAAACGTTTCATATCCGAGGTTTTCTGCAACATTCATGGAGGTCAAGCTGAAGAACAAACATCTTGTTCTTGTCAGTCAACAGCTGGATGTTCATGTGATGGATCGTCATGGTAACCAGAGGAGGATCTGCAGCTACCATCAGGAGGAGAAACAGGAAAATTACCGTAATTTCCGGACTATTAGCGCACCTGAATATAAGCCACACCCACTAACTTTAAAAAGAAAACCAGGTGTGTACATATACAGGCTGCACTTGTCTAGAAGCTGCAGGAACATGAGATGTTTACACAGAAAGATGTTTTAAACTTTTAATTAAATACGTACCGGTTACATACACAAATGCTTTTTTCTGAACAGTTCCTGTAACACGACTGGTTAAGAAAATAAAAACTACAGCAGCCTACCAGGAAAAGTCATTGATCGCTATCTTCATCTTCCTCCTGCACTAAAACCACTAAAGTCGTCTTCTTCAGTGTCTTCAGGAGTTGAACAGCCTCAGAATTACTTCATCAAACATCTTTCTTTCGCTCTCAATGTCACTTTTGCCTCAAGGAAAAGTCGTAAAACTTGTAAAAATCCATAAGTTATCCATATCATTGTTTAAGCTGTGTGAAAAAAGTAGCGGCTTATAATCCAGAATTTACGGTAGGTCAAAAGCATCAGGAGCACGCTCATTGTTTTCTTCCAAATCCATGTTTCTTGTAGACCGTGAATTGATTCCCCCAGAGCTGGACTGTCAAGTTGTACCGCAACATCCGGAGGTGTCTGAAGGAAACCACAGGTTTTTAGCCACAACAACACAATCATCACTTTCCACCTGTCCTACTCACTAGACTTTAAATCCCTGTGACTTCTCTCTCTCTCTTCCCCGAAAATGAAATTCAAGTTGAAGCATTGCAGTTTTAAAACAGTTTTCCGCAGACTGAGCTCATTGCTGATGGTGTTTGACATGTTTACAGAACGGGACTTCAAGGAGAGTTACGAGTGGTGCAGGAGGAGAACGCCTCAACAGGGATTTGTAAAGTTGTCATTCTAAGTGATTTTGTGTCCCATTCATCTCATTTGTTTCATTTTGCATCTAATTAAGGGGATTCTGTGTCTTGCTTTTTGTCATTTTGTTTCTTGTTGAGCATGTTTTTGTCATTTTGTGGTCCATTAAGGGTGGTTCATGTTGGCAAGCAGAGGAGCGTCGTCGGGGTTTAAGCCAGCGACGGGACCGTGACACAGAGTTTGTAACGCTTATTGACCTCTGACCTGCTTGTAGGATGAACTGGGATCAACCAGTTAAACCACAGCCACTTGTGTAACAGAGCTGTGGGTCAAATCACGAGACTAAAACAGCAAAATTGACTTTAAGGGACCATTAGAAGTGCTGTAGGAGCACTGGGAGCAGAGCATCGCTGCACCAGGAGAACAGGGACGGCAGCCAGATTTAAATCATTTTTAATTTCCCTCGGTGCAGGACTTTTTGATCAGCTCTTTATTGTTTACACATCTCAAGTCGTGGAGATCAGTGTTTTGTGAATGAAACTTGGACAAACGTATTCCACACTTGCAGGAGCACTGGGAGCAGAGGATGGAGGAGCAGTCTTGTAGCTTTATGATCAACTCCTGCATATGTATTAGTAGATACTGGGTCTTTGTTTAGTTTTTCAGTCAGTCATTTAACCTTGTTTATCTGCACAACTGGAATACAGCATATATCAAGATGATGCAATTCGCTAAACTTTAAAACAGCCCTTTGTAGCCATATTCATGATAAAAAGATGTATGTTTTGCATAATTATTCCTAAAAATTACAGTAATGTTGCTTCACAAGCAATCCAAACCATAAATGAAGCTTTTGTTTCTGTGACGGCTCGTGCTCTGTGGCTGGACCCAAACGACAAGAGGGACAGGGAGAAGGGTTAAAGGAAACAGGTTTTATTTAGGGTAGGTGGGGGAGTGATGGGCACCAGGAGGCAGAGGGGTGCCAGTCCTGGAGGAAGATCCCGGTGACGGTGCTTGGAGGAAGCGGTGCTCAGGGGACGGTGCTCGTGAGTGGTTTTCCCGTGGAGGTTCCCAGGTGGAGGCGATCCTTGTAGTGAGGGTGCTCGTGACCATGAATTCCCCTCGTGTGGGCTCGTGGACGAAAGGGCTGGCGTGCAGGACGAAAGCTGGGTGCTGGAGCCGAGGAGGGACGCTGGAGGTACACAGATACAACAAGATTAACTCGAAACTCGAATCACAGACTTAGCAAAAGGCTCGACATAAGTGCAGCAGCTAGGCGGCCTGACTGTACCACTGGGGAGGTAGCACAATCATCTGGCGCTGGAGTCCTGTGAGATGATCGCATTTAAGGTCATCTGCTGATGAGCAAATGATCCACAGCTGCCAGCGCGAGAGCGTCCTTTCCCGATCGGCTCCGCCCAGCCTGTAGGGAAAAAACCCACCCACCAAAACACAAAGAACCAGGAAAGAAACCAGAAACACAGTAACATAGTCCATGACCCTCACAGTTGTTCTGTGTTTCTGCATTGGAATCCCCCGACCTTCATCCAAGTGGGGATGAATGTGTGTAAATATTCAGCTGGACGACAAAACACCTGAATCCTTAACCCCAAAAGTAAGGGGATCAGTGGCTGTTACGCTGGCTGTTTAAAAATGTATATCAAAGATTGGTCTCTTTATATGTCTGTAGCACACATCTCGCTTCACTTAAAACGGAAAATTCGTCTCAAAATGCTCGTTTCTGAACTGACACACTGACTTCATTCTAACTCCGGGGGGAAACTCAAACTCTTCATCTTTATTGTTTGACTGTAAATGATCCAAAGAATTCAATTAAACGTCAGGCAGGTGCGAACGTTAGTTTATTTTTAGAAAAAGGTGAGCAAACGTACAGTTTTTTATTCCTACATTTTTGACTACTTTTCCATTTTGCATATATCATATTTGACAAGCGGTTTCCATTTTCAAAAACCGCCCTGTGTCTATTTTTAGCATGTCTAATTGTGGATTCAAAGAGCTCTCAGAAAAAAAACGGCCACTGGGGTTTGCAGTCGTCCGTTTCCTTTCATATGCATGTGGCCCCCATTAATAACACCAGGCTGCCAGTCCGTCTGCTCTTAAAAACTGACATTTTTAGTTCCAGAGTTTATGTGAAAAGCGAGCAGATGAACATTTTAAACCTCGAGAATGTAAATTTCACCGACGAATGCGGCCGAAGCGTCCACCGGAGAACCCGGCGGATGCTGCTTCCTCTGCTTGAATGAAGGACTCATTACATGCACAATGTTAGTTAGTCGAAGCCAGATCAAAGAGCACGTGAGCCACCCAAAATAAAAAAAGTCAGCCGGTGCTCCATTTCATCCCCTTTTCCAGTCAGTCAATCAGCCGTCCAACCTTCTAGTCAGCCACACTAATGTCCTTTGGTTGAATTTTTGAAGGTCTGTTATCAGTGAGGACACGCACAGTTAATCACATTAATTAATCTGACAGGCTTTATCAAAGACATTATGAGCAGAGAAGAATAGAGGGGAGGAGAGAGCGGAGGAGCAAAGTGACGCGCCGGCGATGGAAGCCGAGGTGGGGAGGAGAAGACCGGAGAGAGGCCGAGATGACAGGTTTATAAATTTGTCATCACAGAAGCCGGGAGGCTGAGGAGGAGAGGAAATTAAAGAAGGACAAAGGAGGCGAGCGGACAGATGTTGCGACAATAGATGTGAATTGGGTTACTTTGTGGTTAATCCTCCATAATGCCGCCTCATTTCACAGGCGGAGGGTTTCCATAGGAGCTCATTAAAGGCTTATGAATCTGCGGGGGTCATTTCCACGGAGCCGGCCGTGGTCAGCGTGTGATTCCAGAAGCATTATGTACATAAAAGGGTTTCATTCGGCGGAAAACACGACAGATTAGGCCGCTCGGACGGTGATGGGAGGAAAAAATGAATGTATTGTTGCACAGTACATGATGTGGTATTGTACTTCTTGTATTACACAGAATGAGAGACTGACACGACCACTGGAGCATCTTGACATTTCAGTGCAGCAGCCGACTTGACAAGTCCAGGTGTAATTTAAGGTATGAATAATAGATAGAACCCATTTAGATCCTCCATTTAGATTGTTCTGTTTAGCTGTTGAGCACTTATTTAGATGGAGCCCATCCAATTAGAAAAAACCCTACCAGTGATTTTACAGCCAAAAACCATCCATCATCATCCATTTTCTGCTGATCCAAGGTGGCAGCAGGTCAATCCAGACATTTCTCTGCTCATCAACGTTTTCAAGCTCATCCTCGGGGATCCTAAAGTGTTCCCAAGGCCGGATGGGATATGTAATCCTTCCAGCGTTCTGGGTCTCCTCCCAGTTGACTAGAAACCTCTAAAGGAAGGCGACCCAGGAGGCCTCCTCATCAGATGTTCATCAGCGGCCTCCATTCGACTCCAAGAAGCAACTTTGCTCCGAGCTCAACCTCCAAAAACAAACATTAAGCAGATTGACTAAAAAAAACAAACACTCTGAGCTCCTCGGTGCAACTGACAAGTCATGGTTCACTTGGTTGCGAAAATAGTCAAAAATTTAGGGACTTTTTTTAGCAGAACATTTAGAAAAGACGCGAGATGGGTACGGAAAAAAATGAAAAATGTAAGTACAGAAATATAATATGTAGCGCCAGCATTTTGTTGTTGTTGTTGTTGTTGTTTTGGTAACACCTGTTACATATCTAGTACGTGAAAAAGACATTTAAAGAATTTCAACTTTGGTTTGAGTCCTTTGGTATCTGCAGATATGGTTTCCCAAATCAATACCATTTTCCTGGATAATACACACTTCAACTACATTAACGTTGCAAAAATCAATGTGAATGTGTCTTAACAACTGAATATCTTTGCAATGCATTAAGAAACAAACTGCATTTATGCCTCCAGTCTGTTCCTTAATGTACTGCAGGTGGAACCTTGTTGTAAAGCTCCAGTAGAACCCTGTTAAAATGTAGAGTTAGAGGGTAGATGTAGAGTCAGAGGGTAAATGTAGCATTAGGGGGTAGATGTAGGGTTAGAGGGTAGATGTAGCGTTAGGGGGTAAATGCAGAGTTAGAGGGTAAATGTGGAGTTAGAGGGTAGATGTAGAGTTAGAGGGTAAATGTGGAGTTAGAGGATAAATGTAGAGTCAGAGGGTAAATGTAGAGTTAGAGGGTAAATGTAGAGTTAGAGGGTAAATGTAGAGTTAGAGGGTAAATGTAGAGTTAGAGGGTAAATGTGGAGTTAGAGGATAAATGTAGAGTCAGAGGGTAAATGTAGAGTTAGAGGGTAGATGCAGAGTTAGAGGGTAAATGTGGGGTTAGAGGGTAGGATGTTCTGAGACTCCAATAGATGGAGTAAACCTGTATTCTCTACATGATGTCAGTAAACGTGTCGTAGACCAGCTGTAGTACCTGGTTGTTCCACCAGGTGGAGACTCTTCCTGTTTAAGACTATAAAGACCAGAGGAGGCGTCACTCAGACGTTCATGTTGGCAGCAGAGAGCGTTGCGGGAGTTTAGCGGCAACAGGCACCATGACAGAGACTCTGAGGAGGTTCATGACCTCCAACCAGAGCTTTCAGGGATCAGCTATGACGGTAACCTAAATCCCCTTTACATATGTACCAGAGCTGACCTTGTGGTTAAAATCCCATCTGTACCACCAACACCACAAAGAGACACAAAAGGACCACAAAGAGACTATCCACAAATACAACGAGACACAAAACAGCCACAGAGACACAAAAGGACCACAAAGAAACAAATACATAGACCTACAAAACACCCAAAAGGGACATAACATGACCACAGAGACGAGGGTTCTTTTTTCTATATTGCAGTGAAAACTGAGCCCACAGTGAGGAGGGGAAAAAAATGTGACAGGATCCAAAAACAAATGAAAACTGATGCTTCAAAGGGTTAACACATCACTCCAGTGGGCCGGTTGCATAGATATTAACATTATTACGATATTAAGGTGTAGATGGGGCGCCTGGTTCAAGGACACTTGCAGACAGGTGGATATTATAAGGATCAAATATCTCAGCTTGGTGATAAGAGCCAGTCAGCTTGACTGATCTGCTGTCAGTCAGCATCACCATCAACAGCCAACAGGCAACAAAAAAGAAAAAAACCATCTTCCAGTAAGTCAGGCGAGAACTGTGTCATTATGACCTTAGCTTAAACCAGGTATTAATGAGCGGACATCATTACAGTGTGACCCACGCAGGGTCAACACACCGCGGACGTAGCGAGGCCGACGGGGTTTCGTCGTGTCGCCATAATGGGGACATAATGGCGGGGTGTCACAACGAGGTGTCTACATGGAGACTGACCTGCTCTGAGTGTTTACCCCAATTAGACATGAGAGACTGACGGGACGGAGGGCGTGGAGGCAACCGCAGGGCAGAAAATATAAAATAAAAAGGAGGGCAGAGAGAGAGAGAGGGGAGACATATGTGGAGGGAGGAGGCGGCGGAGTGAGGAAGAAAGATGAGGCGAAGAAGAGATTGAAGGGGCAGAGTGCAGTGATTAGAGTGTGATGGCCTGTGTAGAGGAGCTGTGGATGTATGTGTGAGCGCTCGCAGGTCCTGGAATTAATGAGAATATCAGATGAGAGGAGAGGGCTCGTCATGACCTGCATGCAAATCGCACCAAACACACACATGAAGAGCTCACGATCGCGCACACCCGCGGCCTGTTTATCTCACAATGCGCTCGCATCCCGATGCAGATGCAAATGCGCCAGGCGACACCCTTATCTGCCTTTTTTTGTTTCGTCTCGAGGCGGGGCATGCATCAACGCGCCGCCGCCGCCGCCGCCGTCTGAGTGAGTGGCGTCGGGCGACACAGCTGCTCTGCCTGCTGTCCTACATGACACCGTGTCATTCGTGTCGAGATTTAAAGAAATATGTGCAGAACGTCGGCGCGCCTCCATTCGCTCAGCAGTCAAACAGCGCAAACAGCCTCCAGACGATGTTTGTTTATCAGAGGAGGGGGGAAGAGGTTGACTCTCAGCTCAGATTCGACCAGGAAATAATATTAATAAGGAAAGAGCAGACGGGGATGCAGTTATTATACGGTGAAGGTCTCAGGAAGAGAAAAGGTCTGAACGGGACGTGAACTGGTGTAATATTAACAGTTAACCCTCACCTCCTTTAGGCCTGCATTAAAACGGCTGACGAAATACCATTAGCTTTGACATTTAATGTAATGTCCTGCTCTATTTCCATAAAAAAATCCAGCCTGGGAGCCTCTCTAGGTGGTTCAGTTGGCTTTGACTCGGTTTGTTCGATCTGGTTGCTGCCACCAACGAAGGAGTTCAAGTATCCCAAGTTCTTGTTGGTGGAAACAGCATGATGGAGCGACGGATTGGTGCTGCATCGGACCAGACCATCATGGTGAAAAGGGTCCAAACCCTACCCATAGTCATGAGCTCTGGGATCTAAAGAATGAGGTCAAGGATACAAGAGGCCGGAATGAGTTTCCTCCTGAAGTCGTCTGGGCTCATCCTTAGAGGCAGCCTGAGGGGTTCGGACGTCAGAGTAGAGTCGCTGCCGGTTCAGTGGTTCAGGCACCTGGCTGAGACGCCTCCTGGATGTTCTCTTTTGGAGGTAACTTATGATGTTTGTGCAACATCCTCTACATATTTCTGGACAACTGCAGTAGTACATGACTAGCAGCTACTTGTTTAGTGTCCATACCTCAGCTGAAGCATTCAGATTTATTTATCATATGTTTTGTATTTTATCTTTTATGACTCTTGTTGCTAGGTGCTTTCACTCCACTCCAGGAAAGCCCTGAGCAAGAATACCAATGTGCCTGGACTGTCTGTCTGTGCACAAGTGTCCAATAGCGACCTTGAATCCAACCGGGAGGACACCTTGGGGTAAACCCAGAACTCTCTGAATATGTATCTCATGTGGCCTGGTAACGTCTTGGGTTCCCTCAGGAGGAGATGGAAAGCGTTGCCGGTTGGAGGAACGTCAGGAATTAACCTGCTGCCACCACAACCCGACCTCGGATATGAGAACATAAATATATGTATGGATGAACAACCATCAGAGGTTGGGCTCACCTGTTAAATGTCATCTAAACATTAGTGAAATGATTTTCTACCTACACCTCTGCTCACTGTCACGTTATTAACCGAAGCGACTTTTATACTCGGTGGCTCCATGTTTCCATAAAATGTTTTTTTTTCACGTTTTGCAAGTATTGCATTCGAAAAAGGGAACAAAAAACTGCTAAATTCTGCAATTTGAGGTGATTTTTGACTTTTTTGGAAACAGATGGAAACACCTTTTTGAACAACTTCTGATGTAGTAAATACATTATCTGTTGTCTTTGTCAATGGAGAACATGAATTGTTGAATTGAACATGAATCTCTCTGTGGATGTCTCTGGATCTGGAGCTCCTGAACTACAGCCGCTGGCCTCACCTTCTGCATCCTGCTGCCCCGCCGTGATGCCTCCTGTTACAAAAGGGCAGTAACTTCTAATAAGTTGTTTAACTGTAAACTAAATTTTAGAATTCATCCTACATCCAGGGGCTGCAGGGTGGCGCAGTTGGTAGCAGCAAGAAGGTCGCCGGTTCGCGCCCCGGTGGGGGCACCGGAATCTTTCTGCGTGGAGTCTCCATGTTCTCCCTGTGCAGCGTGGGTTCTCTCCGGGTTCTCCGGCTTCTTCCCACAAGGTCCAAAAACATGTTGAGGTTAATTGGTGATTCTAAATTGTCCGTAGGTGTGAATGTGAGTGTGCTTGGTTGTCTGTTTCTAAGTGTGGCCCTGTGATAGACTGGTGACCTGTTCAGGGTGTCCCCTGCCTTCACCCTAAGTCAGCTGGGATAGACTCCAGCCCCCCCGCGACCCTAGTTTGGATTAAGCGGTGTATAGAAAATGGATGGATGGATCCTACATCCACCCAACCGGTGGAGGCAGATGGCCGTCCCTCCCTGAGCCTGGTTCTGTCGGAGGTTTTTTTCCCTTGCAGGGGTTTTCGGTTCCTTCCCACTGTTGCGGACTGCTGAAGCTTATAGGGAATCCAAATGTTCTGGATTGTTGGGTGTTTCTGCCTTTGTGAAGCGCTATGAGATGACTGTTGTTGTAAATACGCGCTATACAAATAAAACTGAATTGAATTCAATTGAATTGAATGAATTCCTTACATGTGCACACGATTCTAACGCCGTTTAATGAAGCTCTGTTTCCACATCATTTCATGGCAAGGGGGCCATAATTTAGCACCTACAAAGAATAACTAAAGTCAGCAGAGTTTCACCAAGGAGCCCAGAGTTTGAGTCCCATCTTGCACCATAGTTAGCTATATATTATTTTTAGTTATGTCTTGTTTTGACTTTTGCCACTTGGTGTTCACTTCTGTTTTCAACCAGCTCGACCTTAGCATGACATATTGCTAACATGCTCAGCACTAACAGGTTGAGGAACTCGTAGAATCTGGTCCTGCGTCACATTCACAAGTCTTCTCTTTGCATATTCCTCCTGAAGCCAAACATCCACTCCAGCGTTCCCCCCCGCCTCTGATTCCCCGCTACAGTCATCAGCTGTCGGCCTGCGTTTCTGTCAGCAAAACAAAGTTCTGATCTTTCACCAGCTGAAAGTCAGGTGACAGTGAGGAGTGTCAAATATGATGGTTGGCGCTGTCAAGGTGACCGACCGTCCGTCAGAAACACAAATGTGACGTTCCAGGAATGCACGTCGGGGGACGACGAGCTGCAAACTGCGACGGTTTCTGTGTACGCAGGCGGCGTGTTTTTCTTCATCCCACCTCTCCTTCGGTACCCATCGGAAAGAGCTTCCATCTATATCTGTTCATCCATTATGCATGACCAATTTACACTGAGATAGAGGTGGAGAGAGAGCGAGGAAGGTGGGGAAGGGAGACGGACGGGGAGGAAGAAAAGAGGTGGAAAATGGCAATTTAATAAATCTGCAAATTGATAGAGTCTATATCTGTATTAGCAAGGATGATCAGGATATTGGAAATGTGGAAGCTTGTGTGCGTCTATTCATAATGGATGACCCATTTACACTTTTATTTACACAAGGGGAAAGAGAGAAAGCAGAGGAGAACAAGTATTGCCACTCTCTGCCCGGAGGCGATCCTATCTTGGAGCATCATTGGCGAGAGTGTGCTGTTATTGCTTACCTCACACACTCCGGCGTGCGCTTGTGTGTGCATTTGCGACAGTAATGGCCTCCTCTCCTTGGAGCGGATGCCCTTAACAGCTGTCATTCAGCCGCCGACAGAGACAGTCGATACTGCAATGAATTGTGGCCCACCAGCCCTGTCCGCCCATCCATTAGGGCTTCACAATTAATCGAAGAAAACATCAAATCGTAGCACTGACTGTTGCAGTTTTTGCAAGAGGCGGAAATGTCTCCTTATGGGAGAGAGAGAGAGAGAGAAAAAAAAAAAAGGTGATTCTGCAACCTCACAGAGCATCGCTGTGCAGAATGTCAAGCAATTTCAAAGTTCACCTCTTATTCAGTAAAGAGAAATCAGAGCAGAAAAAAAAGAAAACAAATGACAGAAGACATGCAGGGCCTAAAGAGGAGAAAGCATGAAGATATAAGGACGATACAGAAGCTAAGCTAAGACTAGAACAGAACAAGTAATGCCGGTAGCAAGTAATCCTACACATGATAATGAAATAATAACGCATCTGAAAAATATGTCGAAAATGAAATATTGCACATTAAATCCACAATGTTGTCCGTGAAAGTGAAATATTAGATCTGAGAACTGAAAATCGTTCGCCTCATAGCATAATTGCCTCAGTCATTTTTTGGTCAAATTGAGATATTTGCCTAACTTTACTCTCCTATCAGTTCTGCATCATCCTGTCTTTCTACCGATGTCATTGGCCAATCACATCTGGTTGAATGTACTGTTAAAAAAATCAATAACAAATACCAATGTCATTTCTAAAAATTGTGTTTTTGTCATTTCCCAAAAACATGAAAATATGACTTAGGTAAGTATGCTATGAGGCTAACGAAATGTTGCACATTAAACATTAAGTAAAATGCTAAATATGATGCAGAGAAGTACCTCTACGTTTTGTGGCCACTTGTCATCAGATTATCTGCCCGGTAACAAAATAATCTGCAGAGCAAACAACCAACACTGGAGTCCTCTGCAGAATGTGCATCCATCCGTCTCATATTTTCTCCATTTTCACCACTGCACAGCTTTATAAAAGTCATTTTTAATGCCTATATTTATTCTTGCCAAGAACTATATTCATTACGTGTTTAAACGTAGGTACGTCCGCCCCGAACACCCATCAGCGTTATGCTCGTCTTTACTCCTCGTCCCTCTGTGGATATATGAGCAATAAATCCAGCATCTTTCTGAGCAAGCGCCCGCCCCGCGTTCCTGTGTGTGTTATTTATTAAAAACAACTGCTGCTGCTATTTACCGCTCGTCCACAGAATGCAGCAGCTGCAGGCTGTCAGCATGTACATTACAAGTGAAGTGGGGGTGTTTGAACTGCGCCTGGAGAGGATATAACTTTAATATTAAAACCACAGCGCCGCGAGTCAACGAGATATCTGCACACAGTTGCTCCTTGTCGAAGCAAAGGGACACCTGAGAAGCCCCGCACGCCCACACAGGTGTTTTCAGTTACTGCTGCAGATTAGACGTCTTCTGCTGGGGTTTAAGGCCGTTTGTAGGTTTTAAAGCGTCGGGAACAGGTGCTGTTAAAAGTACCAGGACAGTTTGGGATGAAGCTGCAAACGCCCACGTCGTTCTGAGGAGAGGTCCGATCTGCTGAAACAACCGAGAGGCGCATAGGTGTTCGGGATCGAATTCTACATTTACAGTTTCTTATTCAACTCATGAGGAACGAAGGGAAATAAAGGAATAAATGGAAGATAACGGGTGAAAACTTTATTTTATTGCTAAGCTGCTTCTCTTTTTAAGCTAACCAATCACATATTAGACGAGGAAGGACGTGTAACACGGAGGAGAAGCTTCAGGCTTGTCATAAAACATCATATTTTACCCAAACTGTGCTGTTTTCTTAAACTTAAACGAGATGTTTTTGAGCCAGTGAAAACTTGTGGTGCTTTCACACAAGACCTCCTCAGTACCAGGAACGTTTGTGTGTGAACAAAACTGTTATTAATACAACTGAGAATCCAGTTTAGCTGTATAACAATGTAGTTTTGAGGGTTTCATTTTAAACGAAGCAAACTCGTGACCGCCCACGTTGTATGTCTGTCAGCTTCCTGAGTTCTTTCATTAAGAGCGCTGGAAAGATGTGACTTTGTGGTATTTCACAAAATGCAAGAGATTAGAAAAAACAAGTGAATGTAACTCTGAGAAGCGGAACTTGTTTTTTCTATTTTATTTTTTTTTTACTTCCTTCCAATCTCTAACCCTCTTAATCCTCTCACAGCCCCTCAGATTTATCTCTCGGCTGCCTGGTCGGATGCTGAAGTACGGTTTCATACTTCTGAAGATTAAGTTGCTCCTCACCGGCACCAGAGACAAATATCACGTTACTTCTCGTCCGTCTAAGCAACACGAAACACAGCGGAGATAAACCAAAAAGCATCTTTTATCCGCTCAAACCCGTCATCGACCCGTCCGTCCGTCTCGCTCGCAGCTTCCTCCTCAAATAACCCACAAATATTATTATTATTGGTGATGTATTATGGATTAGCTGAAAATTGGCTGCAGCATTTCCATTCCCCTTATTAAGAAATGCAGATGCAACCTTCTCTCCGTCCAGCTGAGATCTCCTGCAGGTACGTGAACCCGGGACAGCACACCTGGGCCTCGGCCGGCTGCAGAGCGGGTAGCAGCAGCAGCAGTGTTGGAGTGAGCGGTGTGTCTTAGTGCGTAATAAGGCCCGTGTAAAATGAATAATTGAACGGTGTTGATGCTAGCCAGGTCGTCCCCGCCTGCAGGCTGTTTCTCGGTGATGGCATGTTAGCGCCGCCGCACACACAAACACACACACATGTACACAAACTCAGATGCAGCGAGAGCTATGAAGCGTTATCGGCGTTATCTGCTTCACACATGTGAGCTAACCCATGAACACAGTCACATGTAAACACCCTCTGGGGCAACTGGGTTATCATTTCAACCAGTCTGAGGTAAACAGCATCCCAGTTTCCTCAAAATACAAACAGAAATCACTCATTGAAGTTTAAGAGTGCTGCAAGAGGAAGTAAAGGTTAACTGGATTACAAGAAAAAAAAAAAACAAAACCTGGAGATTCAGTTGCACGCTTTCACCCAAATACTGCATTACAGATCATTAGTTCGTCTAATTAAAACATTTAAAAGGCATCAGTTTTGATTGGCCCGCATCTACTTTGAAAATGTCAAGAGGAGCACAGCAGGCCGTCGCTAATAAATGACTACAAAATACTTTAGAAATTAATATCTTTTAATTGCTGCTGCAATCAGGAAGGAAGACGAGCTAGGTTGCTAACTGGTCCCTGAGATTTCAGCGCAGCGCGATAATTGATGATGAGTCGGTTTAGACGCAGAAGGAAAAGCATCACTTGGACCGAAGCTAGTAGAACCACTGACTGTATGGAAAACATGGATGTTGGTTTGCTGACTACAGTTTTAAAGGCTTGACCATGGATTTGGCCATCACCATGTTGGGCTTTTTAAAGTGAACCTGATTCAACACGTCCATTTGGAAGAGACAACCAAAAGCATTCTCTGTTTTATCATCTACGTTCCCCTAAATATGACCACAAATTACAAAGTGAGCAGCATGACGGAGGAACTTCTCCATCAAGTTGTTTCTCCACCGACTTGATTTAGTATTTAGTATCTGAGTCCCAATCCAATGCAGCAAAAACTGCATCTGTGCCTCCTTAATGTTCTGTAGATGTTCAGGAACCTCGTTGTAAAGCTCCAGTAGAATAGTTATTAAATGTAGAGTTAGAGGGTAAATGTAGAGTTAGAGGGTAAATGTAGAGTTAGAGGGTAGATGTAGAGTTAGAGGGTAGATGTAGAGTTAGAGGGTAAATGTAGAGTTAGAGGGTAAATGTAGAGTTAGAGGGTAGATGTAGAGTCAGAGGGTAGGATGTACTGAGGCTCCATCAGATGGAGAAACCCTGTATTCTCTATATGATGTCAGTAAATGTATCGTAGACCAGCTGTAGTACCTGGTTGTTCCACCAGGTGGAGCCTCTCATTGTTTAGTACTGTAGAGACCAAAGGAGGTGTCACTCAGACTACAGTTCATGTTGGCAGCAGAGAGCATTGTGAGAGTTTAGCTAGCAAGTGTCAATGTGGTTTTGAATCATTTTGGTAGAATATGTAAGTAATTTTTGACGAGTTTTAGGTCATTTTAGACGAAAGTTTAGCAGCAATGGGACCATCTTCTGATGGACTTCTGAGGAGGTTAATGACCTCCGACCACCATAGTAGGATCAACTACAACAGTCGAATAATGCCAAAAAAAGAGTATTAATTAGGAAAATGTATCTAAATCCACTGTATGGCACGTTTGTGGCAGCATACGTAAACAAAGATCTATCTCAGGTTTGTGCTGATCAGATAAAAAAAACAAAATGTTTTGATCGGCCTCATTCTTGAATTTCTCCAACAAAAACTTAAACAAGTGATTGAGATCATGAAATAGTTCTGAAAGTGTTTGATGAGGTAACAAATCAAGTGAAGTCTCTGCTCATTTTCTCATAGACTTCTATAGAAGCAGACTTCTTTGTGCGACGAGAGGAGGCGCCCCCTGCTGGCGGTTAGAGACGACGCAGGTTTAAGGAGGCTACGTCCATTTTTCATACACAATCTATGAATTTAAGTTAACTACCCACCTCAGTGCAATGTGTGAATTCACCACAGCACTTAAAACCTGTAGCTCCATGGAGAATAGTAGCTTCCTTATTGGATTTTATCGTATTGTTGAAGGACATGTTTCAGAGAACTTTTATACAGTAATTCAACTTGCATGTTTTGAGAATTGCAGCGCTACTTTTGCTAGCTGCCAAATAAAGTGCATTCTGGTGCTTAAAGTCGCGTCAGGGCGACTAAACCTCTTGATGTAAATTATGCAGCAGAACATTTGTCGGATACGTATACGGAGCGTCGGACTTGTTTACCTGTAGAGACACAATACGCCCCAGTTGTTATTGCAGACTGGAAGACAGTAAACACAACCGACCTACCTGCCAAACAGAATTATTATTTCTTATATATGTCAATAATGATGTTTAGCAAGTGGCTCTACCAATTATTTCGGTGATCTGTGCTTTAGCGGCGGCGGTTGGGTTATAATTAGTGTGGATGAGGTCAGTGGAGGAGGCTGGTGATCGTTCTCCTCGTCTAATGCGAACATTTACATTTATTCCACATTGTAATTTGCCACTTTAGGATCATAATTGGGAAGTGGGCTAATATTATTCAGCTAATCACCTTTTTTTTTTTTTTTTTATACACATGCAGGTTTGTGTTTTTTTTCCAGTGTTTTCTAAATAACGCCGCAGATTTCATCATATCATCCGGGGCGATTTCATCATGTTCTAACTGCCAAGAGGGATGCTTTCAAGCGCCGGTAATAAAACCAGGCCTCAGCACTTTTAGTGTCCCTGCCTTTCATCCCGGCCTCTTTGTTTCTGCTTCTTCCTGCCTGTTGATGCAGCCTTTGAAGGCGCAGAGATAAATACGAAGCGAGAATTTGTTTTTGTGGTTTTGAAAGACAATATGAAAGTGCGGTGGCCGATGGCGCCGCCGTCAAACGTCCCCGTCGTCCCCGAGTGTGTGTGTTTGTTTGCGTGCAGAGAAAAATTACCTTGACTTTGCTCTGCAGCTGAATTATTTACACATAACTCATCTCCTCGCGATAACAGCAGACGCTCAACACTCACAATCGCTCGCAAACTCACAGAATGTTAATTAACGCCGGAGACTTCTGGCTCGTTGCATTATGTTACAAACGAGGCTTTTACTTCAAAGCGGCTGAGAGGTGAAAGAAAGGTTGTCGTGGTTTTAATATATGTGGTGTTGGACCACTGATTCTGCAGATTTCTGGAATTCTCCTGGAGGGACGAACGCTGGTTCACTTACAAAGGACGTTCCCCTGTTTGGTGTTTCGATGATTATAGGGACAAACTAACATGTTGGTCAGAATGTGGGATCCGTAAACTGTAAAGGCCACATGTTATGAGTTTCTATCAAACCATTCAGAGACCTTCAGGACAGAAACATTTCATCACAAGGTAACTGTGATCATTCAGAGTTTGCTGCAAGTGTCACGATGAGGATCAATGATTCACTTCCACGTTATGGACGTCCAGTCAGGGCAGCTGTTAACTGATCCATCTCAGGCTGATCCTTTATCTAAATCCATTGACATTTGAGTGTCTAATTGAAATGGTTTCCAATAGCAACTGGACTTGCTTGACTTCCTTGAAGACGTTTTCACCTCTCATCCAAGAGGCTTCATCAGTTCTAGTTGGGAGTTCCAGATATCCTGAAGGAATAATTAACACCTGAGCTTCTGTTTCAATTCAGGAGCAACAAACCCCCAATTGAAACCGAAGCTCAGGTGTTAATGGTTCCTTAAGGATACCTGGAACTCCCAACTTGTCAGTTAGAGCTGATGAAGCCTCTTGGACGAGAGGTGAAACGTCTTCGAGGAACCCAAGCAAGTCCAGTTGCTACCATTAAACTACAAGAAGAACCCTGACCTGGATGACTGAGAATCTTCACAGACAAATCACACATTTAGCTAAATATTCCATCCTTACATTTCTGCTTCAAGCAACAAACACATGAATAAGGACATAAAGGCAGATGTTCCACACAACATTTGGACTCAGGTATGGTTTTCTAGCTCATTCCTGCCTCAGTTGACACTAAAGCTCTGGTTGGAGGTCAGGAACCTCCTCATTAATCTCTGTCATGGTCCCGTTGCTGCTAAACTCCCACAATGCTCTCTGCTGTCAACGTCTGAGTGACGCCTCCTCTGGTCTCTACAGGATTAAACTATTATCTTGGAAAGTGTGGATGCTGAATATTAAATACTAATAAATAAAAATTGAAATCCATACCTAAGTGAAACTAAGGAATCATCTCTGTTGTATGTTTTCTGCTCTGACCGGTTGAAAATATTGTGACCTTTACGGGTTCGTTTTTTAATCCTGACCCTGTAAATCCAAAATAAAAGATTAAAACTTTACTTTTTTTTTTTTTTTTAAACTTTTGGTATGAGTGACATACATACATATTCTAGGATATGGTAAACATCAGTATATTTACTTTCCCATTAAAACCCTTTTTTTTTTTTTTTTTTACCTCTCAGATGTTGTTGTCGGTCAATGCAGATGTCAAAGTGTTGTCAACTTTTTGCATTTTAGAAAGTTTTAGGGGAAAATTGCAACGCTAGCCCACGCTGGCAGCAGAATTTCTGTCATCATGAATCCAAATTCTTCAATGAATAGCCATTAACTAATAAAAATTAGGGTTTAATTATATTTTTAAATGTTATTTAGTCCCAGTGTTCAGTCCCAAAGACGGTGCTTTTGTCTGAACGGCGTCGGTGTCGTCTGATTCCATCCAAGAGTCACTTTTTCCATTTTCAGTGGCATCCGTCATTCTGCACGTTGTACAGAAAACCTCTCTTTAAGCAGAAATGGAAAAAAAAGCAACACATTCCCTACTATTAGGTTCAGCCTAATACAACAAGCAAAACAACTACAATCAGTTAAATGCTGCAACAGGAAAAAAACAAACAAAAAACAGAGAAATTAGATTGAATCTTCCAAGACTTTATATTCCCCTGCGACCTTCGTGAGGATTAAGCGGTGTATAGATAATGGATGGATGGAGGTTTTTTTTTTCTTTTCTGTTTGTAATGTTGCAGCTGTGGGCCTGACAGCATTAAAGGGTTAAATCAAATCAGCTTCTGCACTAATATTCAACAGCATGAGTCGGCTTCTTATCCACAAGTTTGCACTGAAGCTCAAAAAGTGAGATGAAGGAGTCCGACTGGCAGACTTTTGTAGGACTCGTACAGTTTTTACTGGAGGCTGCATCGACTCCTTTGAAACTTTTATTTACGTTACACAGGGAGCAAGACGGAGGAATGTGGATTCTGTTTGTGTTTTTTCCTTCAGGCCTCGGTTGTGTTCACTTTACACACAAGAATAATGCGAAACGCGCAGCACAACTTTTCTGTTGTGAAAAAAACCGACTCTACAAAATAAGAAAAGAAGAAATCGTGACGCAGTGTGATGTAAAAACACCGGCCAAAGAGAAAGTTGTTCTGTAATTATTATTGTTTGTGTGACAACAAGTATAGCATCTGTAATTAATACGGTTCTGACAGGATATTAATCAGGTGGAAGCGACCTGCTATTTTTTATTTAATTTTGATATACTTTATTAGTTTACTAATTAGTTTTTATTTAAAGTGTATTTTGAAGACTATTAAGACATCCTCAGAAATGAATCACTGCACTATTAAATTATGCTTAAAGTGCTTTCAGACTGAAAAACTTCTCCTGCTCTGGATTAAATGGAGCTTTTTGTTTACATTGAATCGTATTTTTTTTTTGCTTTTGATCCAATTTCCTAAACATGATTCATCCTCTTGCAGCTCTCCTCCTTTTATTTCCTTTCAACACTGGATCATGTTGATGTTTTGTTGTTGTTTTTTAGAAGAAGAAATTCTAATAAAAGATTCTTTCATGTCAAAGTAAAAACACTTTTTCAAAGTAATGTCAATAAATATAATATTTTAAATCCACACTAGAGTTCACCAGAAGTTGTGTGAAAGATTCTGAAGTCAACTAGAAGAAGGTTTTTTTTGGTCTAGTGAGACCAAAATGGAACTTTTTGTTCATCAGACTACATGCGATGGTTGGAGGACACCAAACACTGAACATATAAACTACCATCTCCACTGTGAAGCACGGAGGTGGCATCATCATGATGTGAAGCACGGTGGTGACAGCATCATAGTGAGAAATCCTGGAGGACAACCTGATGCAGTCTGCAGGAGAGCTGAGACTTGGAGAAGACTTGTTTTTCATCAAGACAACGAGCCGAAGCAAAGCTCCACAGAGATGGTTTAAAGACAACAAGGTGAATGTTCTGGAGGCCCAGTCAGAGTCCAGACCTCAATCCAACTGAGAATTAGTGTCTGGACTTGAAGGTTCTGTTCACTCATGATCTCTGTGGAACCTGACAGAAGAAGAATGAAGTGAAGCTGCAGCGTCCAGATGTTCAGGCTGATGGAGACCAACAGGATCAAAGATGGACCTGAAGGTTCATCTACTGAGGAGAACATTCATGCAACCACTGATTTTGCATTTTATATTTTAAATCAGTTAATAGTTTGTAGAAATCTGTTTTCACTTTGACATGAAAGAGTCTTTTTTTAATTTAAATTCTTATCAAAAAGTACATCGACCACGATTCAGTGCTGCTGGTTCTGCCTTGGACTTTTGTTTGTCAGATTCTTGCTTTAAAATTTTCCAAAAAGCTCCAACATGTGTAAAACCTGGCTGATTCTGGTTCTCTGGTTGATCCACAGAACTTAAAACAACACATATCTAATAAAAAACACGAGGTCTCTTCATGCATATTTCAAACTCCACCGCGGGCGTCTGCATGTCCGTCTGCGCTTTGAGTCCTTCAGGGTGGGCGGAGGCCTGCTTTCTAGCCGCTAATCTGTTTTGACAAATAACTGGACGGGTCAGTCAGGGCTGCAGAGTGCCGTAACCTTGGTCCCCTCAGTCCCGAACAGATTGTGTCTGACAGTCGTACGGGTCTGTCGCCTCGGCTTCAGCTGCTCATTAACGTGACCTTTGCACACCAAACACTGCTCTCCAGACACTCGCCACCTAATTGGATGAATAGACAATGTTTTCCTTTTGCTTTTACATTTTCCATAAAAAAGAAAAACAACAAAGCAGACACGCAGCTCCATCTCAGGATAAAGAGACAATAAACTGAACTTGGCTTCTTTCCCCTTTTTGCCTCCAAAGACGCCGACGTTCCTCTGAGCTGCAGCAGAAGCTTGGTTTTGTTCGTCTTCCTGCAGTAAAGGTTCAGGACTTTTTTTGTGTGTTTTCTGTGATCGTCAGTAAAGGTGCTTCAGCTGTCGGATTATTTTCCAAATCACCTGCAGCATC
>NW_007577758.1:605818-608708 GCF_000690725.1 Stegastes partitus
CCGATAGACAGTACATCAAATATCCTGATAGATTTTGAAATGTTGTGACTGTAGAGCTGAACTGGACTGAACTGCAGGCTGTGTTTGCATTAAGCAGGAAAATGTTAAAAGTAAAATATGAGCAGTGTTTAGAGCATCTGGGAAAATGTTGCACATGCTGATTCCAAGTTGTTCCAATTTGTATGGAATAAATAATCAAATTAATTCCATTTTTTTTGTATTTTTTATTTTATTTTTTGCATCTAAAGAGCGTCGTCCTGCACAGACGACTTTTTACTGCAGTTAAGTGACAAAAAAATGTGACAGAAGCAAAAAAAACCAAACCGATTGGAGTTGAGAGGGTTAAAACACGAGCCGACCTGAACGACATTCGGCTTGACGAGACGTTTGTTCGTCGCCACTCGTGGTTGTATTTTTTTATTTTCTTTTTAAATCTCCTTTTTCCTCCAAACTGAGAGTCAAACGTTGCACCGCGAGATAAACTTCAAACAGATCTGATCTGGTTTAAACAGGAAGAACTCTATTTCCAGAGCTCACAGAAATT
Organism: Stegastes partitus; assembly: GCF_000690725.1. Taxonomy (NCBI): domain Eukaryota; kingdom Metazoa; phylum Chordata; class Actinopteri; family Pomacentridae; genus Stegastes; species Stegastes partitus. Next base: position 606,363 of record NW_007577758.1, read on the forward strand.
CAAATGAGTGTTTGTGTTGCGCTCCAAATGTCAGCGCTTGAATCACACAGAGACGCTTCTGAACTCACTGATACCAGCGCCGCGTTATTGTTGTTGTTGTTGTTGTTGTTGTTGTTGTTGTTATATATGATATAGCAGAACCCTGGCACAGCATTGTTCCACCTTGTATGAATCACTTCAGACGTTAACTCGCGGTTTGATTTAATAAAACCGAGTTCAGACTGAACCTGTCGTTGGATTCTTGACTGTTAAAAAAAACACATTTAAATCAAATTCTGACCTTTATTTAACAAGCAGCCCTGTAGATGTGAGGCCTGTGGTGCATGTAAGGCCAGCAGAGCGTTTTATACAGTAGAGCTCCGTCACTATAAATAGATGGAACAAAGACCTCAGTTCAGCTCTCAGTGAGTCGCTGCTCCTTCGAGTCAAAAGGATCCAGCTGAGCGAGTTTGGGCCTCCTGGGCGACTTTCTGTGGAGGTTTTCAGGAGATCCAGACTCTCTGGAGGGATTTTACATCTCATCAGGCCTGGGAGCAGCTCAGGAGGAAACATCACCCAGGAGAAGACCTGCTGCCTGATGCATGAAAAGGAAATATTTATGAGACTGAAACAAATGTGCAGATGTATTTGAACACTGTTTTGATGTTTTTCAGAAAATAAAAAAATGAAAAATCACAAATTTCTTAAGAAAAAAAAATAAAAGCAAAACTACATTTTATGATTAACAATTACACNGACTGAACATCATTACTTGACCAATTTACAGTAATGTGTTTCTTAGCATGCAGGTCCTGCTGCCTCTGTTTACAGACATGTTTATGATGAAAGCACGCCCGTCCTGCATCCATCTAAATCAACCCACACACGTGCATTAATACGGCCTTGTGTGTTTATGCACATGTAAATATGACGCTCCTATAAAACTAATATTGAGGGAAATGCATTTTCTTCCAGATTACATGTTTGTGATGCTTCACACGTCTCGTCATTTATTGAACTGATTTACTGTCGCTGAGACGTTTAAATCTGAACAATATTACCGTAATGTCTGGACTATAAGACGCTATTTTTTTCACACGCTTTGAACACTGCAGCTTCCTGAAGACGACTTCAGTGGCTTTAGTATTCAGGAGGAAGATGAAGATAGTGATCAATGACTTTTCCTGGTAGCTGCTGGAGTTTCCTTAACCAGCCGTGTTACAGGAACTGTTCAGAAAAAAGTATTTGTGTACGTTACTGGTATGTATTTAATTAAAAGTTTAATCTTTCTGTGTAAAAATCTCATGTTCCAATGTGGACACCTGCAGCCTGTATATGTACACACCTGGTTTTCTTTGTAAAGGTAGTGGGCGTGGCTTATATTCAGGTGCCTCTATAGTCTGGAATTTACGGTAATAGAATTTGTACTATTGTGTTTTCAATAGTTTGTGCAATATTTTGATTTTATAAGAGATTTTTCCTCTTCTAGCCTTATTTCAGCTGATGATTATAAATGTTTTAATGTGATATCATGCTCACATTTCACTGCTTTTCTGCTCGGCGCTGTATTTATCCTCATGGTCATGAATGAGGATGCTGTTGGAATGTAATTTACAAACCCTGCACATGCTGCTTTACTCAGTTTTCACACTTTTTATCTCAAAACTTTTAGCAGGAAAAGTAAAAAAAACTAATAAAGGAACAAACATCCTGCATTTTAACCACCTATTTCTGTATCTTTCACCCTTTAAAGAGCTGATCCACAACACTGAGAACAAACAAACAAAAAAAACCCAGCTGTTAAAGAAAGAACCTCTTCAGAAGCAAAACTGTAAAAGTCAGTGTTGTGATGTGGAACTATAGAGAGATGAAAAGGTTTATCAGGTGAAAGGTGGCTGGAAGAAGGAAGAAGAGGTGAAGTGGGCTCCAGCAGAACGTTTGAATCATCTTTGTGCAGCACAAGAGGAGCTGGAGCACAAAGACAGCGTTCAGAACAAACAAAACCAGAGTCTTATACTGAGGAGGCGATCAGGATCAGGTGAGCTGGATTACAGGATTCAGCGCAGGTGAGGAAGCAGCCAATCAGAGGAGAGACACACCTGTACAGCAGCACTATTAGAGTGGTCCCAGCTCATCATCAAGCTCTGCAGAAGCCTGATAGCGATCCTGATCATGTGAATCAGGTGTGTTGGACGAGGGAAACATCTAAAACATGCAGGATTGCGGCCCTCGAGGACCAGGATTGGACACCCGTGTCCTACAGGTTTACTATGAGATCTATAAACATGCTTTTAGCTTTTCTGAACATTTTGCAGCAAACATTGAGGCTGCAGCTGTTGATCAGTTTAAATCAGGATGATAGACGAC
>NW_007577758.1:610619-611583 GCF_000690725.1 Stegastes partitus
ATTTTAAATAAAGTCATGTGTCTATTGTTGTAATTTCAGTTTACCATTTTTCTGTATCTCAAAAATATGTAAAATCTAAAATAAAAAAGATAAAAAGAGCAACATATATTAAATTAAGTTTTAAAAGAAATAGTTTCAGACTAAAATTATGCAAATGTGTTTTAATCTTTACTACTGTTTGGATACTTTTGGCATTTGGTTTAACAACTTAAATCTATAACTCTGCATCATATTTAGCAAACAAAACTCATTTTCATATTTAGCTTTTAGCCTGTATTTAACGGGGAACGTTTCCTAAACATTCAGTTATTGGAGACACGCTGCAGCTCGACAGTGATGTTCTTAAACTGTGATGTTTTCAACTGTCTTTATTAAAACTTTTACTCAAATCCTTTGCTTTTTGTCAAGAATTAAATCTAAACGTGGCCGAGGCTCAGTGCAGCGCGTGAAGCAGGTGTGCGTCTGCAGCCAGAATGACTGATGGCTGGACCGCCGCTTCCTCTGATTGTTATGCGGCTGCAAAACTCATCCATTTGCATGTTTGAGAGACGGAGGTGTGCGTCTGCATGTGTGTTTGTCTGCATTAAGGAACACAAAATCCACACACGCTGCTGCATAAACACTCTGATCAAACACAAAGACTCCACCTCACACGTACACTTCAGGACGGCAATCAGCAGCGTGTGTGTGTGTGTGTGTGTGTGTGTGTCGTCGGGGAGATGCGAGGTTGTCTCCGGTATAAAGATATGGAGATGTATGCGGGCATCAATTTATCACTCTGAAACGAAGAAGAACGAGGAGGAGGAAATGAAAAAAGAGGAAGAGACAGGTGTGTGTGACCATCTATCCTTGTGAGGACCGGAGAGCCAGCTGCTGCTCCTCCAGTCAGAGGTCACGGTGAAGGTCTCAGGGTTAAACCTACAGGAAGGCATTCACCTCCTCACAACATCAGTAATTGATTTTC
>NW_007577758.1:613319-652572 GCF_000690725.1 Stegastes partitus
AAGCAACGTATATATAAAACCGCTAAAGAGGACTTTCATACCATCTGTCGTGTTTTAAAGTGAAGGAACAGTTGTGTGGTTTTGGGCGAGTCCACCCCTCCGTCGCTGCTCCTCTTCAGGTTCCTGCTCCTGCCTCTGGGCCTCCAGCTGGACCTGCAGGCGCCTCCTCTGGGAGAAGCCTTCACAGGTTGAACTCCTGAGTCTCACATGAGGGATTCAGAGTCCTGCGCCTCCCCGGGGACGGGATGCAGCGTCTGGGCCGGAGCTGCTTCACAGGCAGTTTGCTGCGTTCAGGCTCCTCTGAGCTTCGTTTCTCCTCCTCGCTGACCTCTGCTCGGGAAAAACAAACTCCTGTCAGCGCGTTTGGACGCTTTCAGCTGATGGAACGAGTGAAATAAGCCAGAAAGGCGACGATGTCGCTCAAGCTTCCGGTTTAAAGGAGCCGCCGAGTCCACGTCAGGAAGATGATGCTGGAAGTCAACAACCGAATCTCAGACCTGAGTTTTACTGGTTTAAAACATTCTCACAACATGTTCTAAGCTCCTCCTCCATTTATTGGGTTACCACGGCAACAAACACCTGATTGGTTGGTGAACACACGGCGACAGTAATTAATCCGCCCAATCAGAAACCTGCTTTCCTCATTTTATTCCTTTTATTTCCTTCCTATTACGTCTCTGTTTCATTTAAGTTGGATTTTCATTATTAATAATAATATTATCATCATACTTCTGTTATAAAGAGGTTTACTGGAAGCTGTATTTGTAATATGTTACAGTAATTAACGCTTTCCGATGGTTTTTAACTGTTTACAGTCAATTTACAGTTATTTTACAGATTTTTCCAGTTTCGTTAAATCACAAATAACATCTAGTAAAATCACAGAAAATAGTAATTTGTTCTTTTATATTCTTTGACTGTTTTACTGTATGTAAATCGGCCAGAAATATTATTATTTTGTATATAGAATGCCTTGTAAAATTGTCATCATACACAAAGGTACAACGAAATTTAAATATGTAATAAAAAATAAGAAAATATATTTATTTTATTTGTTTATCATTTCTTAAAATTACAAGCTTCTTGTAAAAATCACTAAAAAAAAAGGTTTAATTTAAATGTAACAAAAAAACTGACCTAATTTTTTTTTTTAGCAAATAGCAATTTTTTTTTTTCCTTCATAAGAGTTTTACTGAAATTAAATCTATTAACAATATAATTATTTTTGATGTTTTAACAGATGTTTCTTGCTGCTGGGTTTCTACATTTATTTTTTAAGGGATTTTAAAAATCTCTACGCCACAAATAAACTGCATCAAAATCCCTCGAAGCAGAATTAAAAATGTTGTTAATTTGTACAGGAACATGTTTTTTTTTTTGTTTTTTAGACACAGCTGGTTCTTGCACAGTCTGCTGTACGTTAAATGAGGATAAATTCACACATTGAGGGTGCAGATAGATTTTTTTAAAAACTGCATAAAATAAAGACATGAAGAATCTAAAAACCTTCGCCTTCAACCACGAACCAACGGCGCTCAACTTCCAGCCTCCTGGTTTGACTGAAATAATCTAAAACTTCCTCGAGCGGCGGCGACGAACCAAGTAATCCTTATCTCTCTTTCAAAAATCCAAAGTTTATTCCTTTGTTTTCGAGGCGGTTATCACAGCTTCTGACTCCTTTTTTATTTGTCCCGCCGGATGTCTGATATCAGAATTAGGAAGTTGCCCCTGACAGCCGTCCCCGTCTCCGTCTCCTCACGCCGACATGTCGGCGTCTCTGCAGCGACGCATTAAAGCAGCTTGTGAGGCTGCTGCTGCTGACAAAGACGGTTTGTGTTTGTGTGTCTGTGCAGCCTCGAGGCGCCGCCGCCGCCGCCGTCGTATCTTTCCACAAACACAGCGTTCCTCCCCGAAAAGTGAAAAAAAAAAAAGTGCCCGAAACTCCTACTTGAAGATTAAGATGGAATAAGTATGATAATCTTTGGGAATTACAGCAAATCCTGTGTTTTAGCTACGAGGATATTTATGCTAATATCCACGCCTGTGCATTTGTTTGTGTGCGTTCGGTTCTGTTCCGATGATTAAAAACAGATTAGTCTCATTACCCGTCTCCGGATGTTTACATTAAACACACAGATTTATGAATCACTGCCTTGTTTTTTTTTTTCCTCCATCTTCTGATGTTATTTGTCCATTTGCAGCCTTATGATCTTCCACAACGTAAACTCGTTACTCTGTGCAAGATTGGATCCTCGAATCTTTTTCTGTGTTTGTCACTCGCACACAGTTTGACACTTTTTTGCACCAACAGAAATCTCCCTCACACACGACCTGACGTCCACGCGTTTGCATAAGTGACTCTCCATCTCGGCCTCTTTGCAGCCTTTCCGAGCGTCGCCGTGTGTTTTTGCATCCCTCTAACGGAGCGATTTCGATTCAGGAGGCGTCGCTGCTGTTCCAGTTCGTTCAGCATCGAGGCTGTGCTGCTCGTGGAATCATTTCGGGCCAGTTACCGTGACATCAAGATGCTCTCTCCTCCTGGACATCGCTCTCGTCGAGCATCTCGAGCAAATTCATTTTATTTGCAAATCTCGGCGGCCTGCTCTCCGAAAGTTGCTGAAAATGTTCGTGCACCCTGCGAACCCACCGAGCCCCAGAAAGCCACCTGCAGGTTTGGAAAGTGTTGTTGTTGTTGTTGTGGTTTTAAACTGCACCATTTATCAGAACCTAAAACTATGAAAACTTTCTGACAGTCCTTGAACTACTCAGCCGTTCCTTTGGAGAAATGAACCAAATCTGATTTAATATTTAATTAAAAAAAAAACTTTATTCTATATGTCTTATTTTTAAAAATAGACAAAAAAAGGACTATTTTCTGTAATTGCATTCTTTAAAACACCATTAGTGACTAAGCAGTTCAAATCTGAGTCGTGTCTACAGATGGTTCTGGTATCTTCTGGAGGTAAAATGCTCCTTCCATCGTCTGTTCTGACCAACCACCATCACACATGCTGGTATGAGCCTGGAAAGTTTACCCAGAATGCATTTTTCCTCCAGCCCCATATTATGATGCTGCCACCTCCGTGCTTCACTGTCAGGACGATGCATCCACTGTGGTGGTCAGAAGAGACACAAAACCACCACAAAATGACCCCAAAAAGAGACAAAAGCAGCTGTTAAAGTTTACCCAGAATGCACTTTGTAAAGTCTTCTCTGGTGAATGATCAGAAACCAGAAACACATCCAGGGTACCGATGAAGGTTTCTATAGACATTAAACTGTTCATGATACATCCCATAATACTGATGCTACCAGAAAAGAGAAAATAGTACCAAACTCTTCCCAAAAAAATACTCAAACTTTGTTCAGAATGACTCAGAAATATGTCAAAATTGTTGAGTCTGTTGTCAAACTGGCCAAATCTAGTTCACAAAAATGGCTTAAAAATGTTTATAACGGCTCAAAATGTGTCCACAGTTACTTAGAAATTGTCCAAAATGATTCAAAGTCAAGAATAATTCAACACCATCTCCAAAATAATCCAACATTAGTTCAGAATGACTCATGAATCGTCCACAGTGGCTTTAAAATGTGTCAAAATTGACTAAAAATGTGTTCAGAACGACATGGAAATGGTCAAAATGTAATCCTGCTGAACAGAAACCAGATCCAGTGTTCAGACTGAGACACCTGGATGGATGTAGAACTGATCTGGTGTCAGGTTCTACCAGAACTCAGATGTGTTCTTCCTCCTAAACGTCACGTGTTTGTCTGCTGGACTGATGAAGTTCTGAGGCTCAGAAATGATAGAAGAAGTCCATTAAGTTGATAAATCTGGACCCTCCTCTGTGGACTCCAATGAAAATATCCACAGTGTGAAGGTAGAACTCTGGTCAGTAGATAAAGCTACTGCAGATACAGAACCAGCTGATTGTGAGGACACACAGACTGTATTATATAACTGGATTATTGTTGCTCATGCATTAATGTAAAAGCAGGATTTTACTGTTGGAGTAAATCTCACCGCCTGCAAACAACTGAGAGTGATTAAGACCTGAATGGACTCAACACTCGCTGTACTAGAACTAGAAAAAGGTTCTTTAGGTTCTTCTGATCAGGTTTCCAGATGATGTCAGCTGCTTGTTTCCGTCATGACTTGTCATCCAGCACATAAAAAATCACCAAACAGGCATGTTTACAAGGTGAGAAACCTTCATTTTCCTGAATCGAGGACAGTCTTTTTTATAATGCATGATCTCAGGTGAAGTTTACGGTCAAAGATCGTCCTCAGCATCAAGCGATCGGGATGCACGAGAGAGGCGATGCGAGGGAGGAACGCTGCCTGGAGTGGCCTCTTCCTCGCCCTCCTCCGCGCTGTTTACTCCGGCCTAATAAAGTGATAGTTATGCCGCTGCAGCTCGTCATTTAGCCGACGAGCACCACTTGACCGACGCTAACGGCGCGCGGGCTTCAATTAAAGCGAGGGCAGATGTCCGCCCCAGTCCGGCGCACACGGGGGCAGGAAGCAGCACGGAGACACACATCAGACGGAGGCTTTTCACCGACAGCTGTATGAATAAAGAGCCGCACACGCTCATCGTCAGAGTGCTGCCTCTTGACGAGGAGTAGTATTACTAAAAGGTTTTCCCTCCCACACGGAGCACAGAGCGGGTGAGAGCTCTTGTACCGCCAAAGTCATCGTGCGTTCACGTACGCTCGGTCGGACGTGTGCGTCTGACGGTGACGTTTCTGGATTAATAAAAAGTCTGACGATAACTCCGTGTTCAGCCTGTGGGCATGTTTTTGTGTTCGGCTCAGTCTTGAAGTCCAGAAGTCTGATTGAATCTCATCCGGCTCTGTGCTGGTGTTTCGTAGGTCAAACGTGGACCTGCAAGAAGAAAAGAGTTCTTTGAGCTACGCTTGATAATCAGATCACAGTTAAATATGATTTTGAGACGACATGAAAAGACTTTTTTACTGTCAAAGTGCAACTCCATCTTCTTCCTGTCCAAGGTTTTGTCTCCGTGGCAGCAGACTGAGTCAGGATGTTCCTCTAACCAGTGACGATCCCAGGCCAGATGGGATGTACAGTCTTTAACCAGTTTATTATACCTGTATATTACAGTTTACTGTTTCACTTAGCTTAGACGTATATTTTTGAGAGTAGATCACATTCATACACCAGTGGTTACAGAGCTGCCATGCAAGGTGCTGCCTGCCACTGGGGGCAACTTTTGGGTTCAGTGTCTTGCCCAAGGACACTTGCACTGTGGAGGGGCGGGGGATCGAATCACCAACCTTGCGATTTAACCATTTTGAGCAGGAATGAGGAATTTCAAACTGAATTCACCGTTTTTTAATCTTCTCTGAGAACTCAGAAATGAATCAAACCTCACATTCAACCACTGAAACTCATTTTTCTCTTCAGGAATGCAGGCAAATGACTCTAATTTGACGTCTTAATCAAGAAATAATAACATGCTTTTTTTGTAAAACTCGTGAAAATTCATGGATAACGATAAATATTTTTTAACATTAAAAACATTTAGGTTAAAGATCTTCTACATGCTGGTCTATTAACCATTACACAAACATATGAAATTATTTTGGTAATTATCAGTGCTGTTAATTTAGGGCAGCTGCGGCATAAACCTGATGTTGGGTGGTGGTCTAACACATTTGTTAAACTCTGTATAAATCTTCCTGGACGTTCTGTTTCTAACCTCCTGGTGTGCTTGGAACCAAAAAGAACCCTCCAAGGAAGCATCCTGGTCAGACCGCTGAACCACCTCAGCTGGATCCTGGAAGTCCGATCCAAAGGCCTCAGACTTGGACGTGTTGATTCTCCACACAAGCCCCAAAACAAACTGAAGCCAACAAACTAACATCATCTGCAAACAGAGAAACCCAGTGTGGTGACAGCCACTGTCTCCATCTCGACATCCTGACTCCTCCTGACTCCCAGCTAATATTGAAAGAGGTGGAGCTGAGGCAGGAATGGACGACTATCCACCTGCACCCTTAAATATGGAAAACTTTAAACCCTAATACAGCTGAGATGGTTTAGTTCTACTAAAATTCACAGGACAGTTGTTATAAATAAGGAAGGAATTAGCTTTAGAGACCAACAATGCTTCTCCTACCGGGCAGTAAACATGTTTATTTCTGCTGTGAAGTTGGACATTTTAACATGGAGCTCTATGGGGATGGACTCGCTACTGCTGCCAGCCTCTAGTGGGCATTCAAGGACTGCAGCTCATATTTCTGCACCTACAGGATGTCGGCTGCAAGTTTAAACCTGCATTTCAATGCTTGTTTCCATTCCTTTCCAAGATGTGTGTGGTATTATTTTAAAATTTTTATTGGTGCATTTCACTCTGCGACAAACTACCAGAATGAAGATTTCAAGTTTTGCATTCGATCATGCAAAGCAGCAGTCCTTTCTATGTGTGGAAATATTTACTATTTTTACATTTTAAAAGAACACCAAAGTGATTAGTTTAAAGAAATACAAACAAGTTTCCAGGAAGCAGAATTCCAACAGAGGTGCAGGTCGGGACGGACACCTCGCAACCTGAATAACACTCTGACCGTAACCCTTTCCTTAACCATAAATCAAACTAAATGAAAAAGCTTTAAATGTGATGTTAAAAACGAGCCTGTAGACCGTATAATCCCCTCATATCACACAACACTTAATACGTCTACGAGGATTTCAGATGTGGTGATAAAGAAAACCAAACCTGAACCTTCACGGATGTCAAAATGGGTCACAGCTCCCAACAAGTGTGTGTTTAGAAACTACAGAAGCTCTTTACTGGGCTGCAGTTTGCTCTTTGGCTGCAGAAGCTGATAAACTGTAAAATGACGGATTTATTCACAACATTAAAGCGACCACAGCTGACTCAGTGTCGTTGCAACATCTCATGTCGGAGTTTCCCTGAAGTCGTGCGAGTCGCCGACTTCCCGGCGTGTTTCGTCGGCTACACGTTTCCCATCGAGCCTCCGCCGTGCCGCACTTTGTTCCATTTTAACCATAATTAGCTCCTCTCTGGTTCTTGAGTGCTTGTGTGGGCCGCGTGTTTGTATTGATTAAAGCCGAGCGGCGCGCGAAAGCAGATGTGTGCGTCCGTGCACATCTGTGAGCTCCAGCGTGTTCCTTTGTGTTCGTCTGTGGGCTGGAAAAGAAAAAAGAAAAAGAATCCACATGTTGTCCGAGCGATGACCGCATTGTTTTAGCGGCTTTATTATTTATTCTGGAGAACATGTGGGCCGTGAGGACAGTAAAAACGCTGTGTGTAGGTTGTTCTGTGATTGTAATTGTGCGGTTTTGTTTGGTTCTGTCCCACCACAGCAACGTTCTGCTTTTGCAAAGCGAGTGTTTTTGTGAAGCTGGAAAATGTTTGTCATCGTTGAACAGACTGGTGGAGCAGCGACGCTACAAATCCCTCTAATCTGACTTGAGTCGCACAAATAAAGACCCGAAATTGCACAAATTAATAATATTTAAGTGCTGAAACCTGAAAATGATGAGATTAATGAACGCGTCCTGTGACAGATGTACCGTTTATTTTCATAATTGATGTTTAAAGCGAGAAATGTTGAGTTAAACTGTCAAAAACTGCAAGTTAAGCTCGACTTGTGTTTATTTTATCACATGTACGGCAGCGTTATGCCTGCTTATGTAGCTTTAGCACATCTAAGCTAACTAAACACACGTATAGGTTTCATTCGGTGTGACTTTGGCCTCTGTGCTTTTGTAATCCTGTTAAAATATCGACGCATGGACCGCTTGTGGATAATAAAATGACTCGAATTCCATCCCGACTGCATCAATTTAGCTTCAATTCAGCCTCAAATAAAACATTTTTTTAAGGTGTTCGACTCCGTATTGTGTTGAGTTTCCATTATTGGAACAGAATATTTGTAAAGAATTCAGGGGACGGATTTGATCCACAGACAAGCTGATTAATTTTTCATTCATGTTTCATGTTGTTCCTCAACATCTAAACAATTTCACACTTCTTTTCTTGTGGATGCATGTTTGTATTCAGGGAGCTTGTGTTCAGATATTTAATCATGCTAGTAATGATTATTTCAGTTATCTGGACATCACATTCTCCATAAATGACCGTGTAGATCTCAGTCTAGATATTAGAAAGTAATGATCAAAATCCCCTAAAGGCTCAATATCAACTCTTTGAGGCACTAAATTTACCTTGAAGAGGACAATAGCTTACATTTTAAAACACTGTTGTCAAATGCACGAATATAAATAATAAGAACGATAGAAATCCATCGCTGGTAATTAATTTAGAATCATCGACGCGCCTCAGAGTGAAGTTTCACTAATAAACTGTATATAGACAAGAATAATAACACAGTCTGTGGAACCAAAGAGAAAAACAATAAAAGTGAATTAGAGGCTCTTTTTTTTGTCATTTTCATTCTTTCTCCTTCTTGTTCTTTTTCTTTAGATTGCAGTAAAAAGATAAAGAAAAATGTGATAAAAGCAAAAAAACAAACAAACAAAAAACTGCTGCTTTGAGTTCAGAGGGTTAAAAATGTTCTCATAAAATTTAATTTGACTTTTCTGGGTTTTTTACCTCCTGATCCAAACTCACTTCACCAACAGAACAAACTGCTGTTTTACAAACACTCAAAATACATACATACATACAATACAGATGCAGCACAAATAAAATGAGATTATAGATCCAAGAGAAGAGGTGCGGAAGCCGAAAGTGGTCATGGCCGCACATTTTTTTAAACGGCATTTTCTCGTTTTCTCGAGACAACGAGATAATTATCCCGTTGACAGTTCCGGCTGTCACTTCAGCCTTCATCAGAAGTTGTCGGACTTCCTGGTGTGACGTATCTTATATAGACAGCTGACCGGGAACTCGGACATGACGTGTCATGAGAACAGCTGACCGGGCAACTTACAATGAAGTGCTCGTGCCCGGTCTCGTCTGTCCTCCGGCCCCCCGCTGGTGACTGAGGATGGAATCCATCCTGGACCGGGCACGAGCGGGCAAACACAAACACCAATTATCTCGTTTTCATAATGAGAAAATTAACTCGCTATCTCGAGAAAACGGCGAAAAAAGAACAGTAGCGGAAAACGACTGCTCTCGGCTTCCGTAAAGACGAGGTGGAGTCATAAAATATTAATAATTAAATAATAATAATATAAAATATTTCTAATTTCTCATTAAAGATTATAGAATATCAGCAAGAGCCAGAACAGGAACGTTTTTAACTCTTTAAAGCAGGAATTTCAGAAATCAAAGGAGGATTTTTTTTTTTTTGCTTTTGATGCTGCGTTAGTTTTCTATATTTTATATTTGTTTGTCGTGAAAATGAAGACTTCATTTGCAACTCCATCTTCACAAACCTTCATAAACCCACTTTTCCATCGTCTACCTGAGACAACATCAGTCAAACTTAAGTTGTCTCTATTTTTGTCATTTCTACTGAGTTAAATCCACTCAACTTCAGTTTGATTGATATTATCTCAAACAAACAACAAAATAAGTTTTCTACTTCTTTACCTTCAGTGCTAAATTCCCCGTGACCAGATTTAGAGTTTTCTTTGCAGCCCCGTCCTCTGAACACGAGCGAGCGCCGGCTGGATCGTACTCGTCTCCCCGCTGAAGCAGCCGTGTGAGGGCGGAAGTGTGCGATGGGGATCTGGTGTTGTCACGCTGCTATTTGTGCAAACACACATAAATGAGTAAAACCGCCATGAGAGCAGGAATCACACCTCGACGAGTGGTTTTATGGCGCACACGCCGCTGGAAGAGCAGCTGCAGCCCCTGTGCTGCTTCACTCCAGCCCACTCCTCACCTCCACTCGTCCCCGTCCTCGCCTCCCACTCGCCTCTTCTCCCTCTTCACGCTGCTTTTTTCATGTTTTTATTGTTTCGCTCTGCCGTCCTCTCCTCCCCGGTGCACCTCTTCCCCGCGTCGTACGTGCTAAGCAGCGCATTAATAAAGCATGCCGCAGTTTGCAGCGAGTGTGTGTGCGCCAGTTTCAAGTGCAAACACTTCCCGTCCTTATCGGATGAGATAAAAGCAGCTCAGCGCGACTACAACCTCCTAATAGCGCCGCTGACCTTCATCGGTGCATTAGCGGCCTGCAAGACGAGGAGCGGCCAGATAAGAGCCGCTGTTTCCATACATGTTAACAGGGACCCCGCAGACGAGCGTTTTCTTATCACGCCGGCGTACGAGCGGCTCCGAGCGGCTGCCGGGGAATCTTCTGAAACGTGATGTTCGTCTCGGCCTCGAGGCGATTTTCTCCCGCTGTCTTCAGGTAGTTTGTGAACACGTCTGCTGATTTTATTCTGTCAGAATCTTCAGATATCCTCCGTCAGGCTACAACTGATGTGTCAATAATCCACATTTTAATTATGGATGATGAAAGCAGCTGCCATGTTCTGCAGCATCTCAATGTTCTCGTCCTGTCTCGTGTCGACTGACTTTCCTAAAGGTTAAATCCTGAACCCAAGCTGGAGGAAATAAATGCAAAGTCTAATTTTTAAACCGAATCCTTACATTTTTAAACAGTCTGCCCATTTTGTTAAATTGCAGATACTATAAATTGACAGAAATCTGTATTTTATCACCTGTTCATTCATCCTTTTGCAATGCTGGATTGTGAATTTTTTTTTTTTACTGTATTTAAATCTATAAAAAAAAAAAAACATATATTATTTTATAGATATTTGCCATTATTTGAAAAAGTACATGAAATTTTAAAATGGCATATAATTTTAATAGTTATTGTCCCTGTTCTGTTAAATTATAAAAAAATTTCTAGAAAATCAAGTATTAATTTACATGCTAGCCAAAAACATCTCAGGTCTGTATTTTTATAAATGCTAATTTATTCTTTTACGTCTGGTCTTTAAAACGATGCTATTTTTTTTAACTGTACTTAAATCTTCAAAAAAATATGATTACTGTAAATATATCTGCTGCCTTTTGACAGAAAAAATTACGTATATAAGGACTGAAAATGGTGAATAATTCCTCGAGCTGTTATTTTTCACATTCTGTGTCGGTCGGCAGCTGGAGGATCCAACCTCCGAACACGCTCGCCGGTTTCTCCAACATCCACACAGTTATTCACCACAAATTTATTCCTCAGGGTCGGACTTTCAAGGAGAGTTCTGATGTGATGTCCTGAGGTAGGATGTCAGGAAAAAAAAAAAGTTTGTTTTTTTTTTGCAGCCGAATTGATCCAATAAGAAACCATTTCCCTCGATGTATCGTAGACCAGCTGTAGTACCTGGTTGTTCCACCAGGTGGAGCCTCTCGCTGTTTGATGCTGTTGTATTGTGGGAGTTTAGCAATGGGACCACGACAGAGACTAATGTGGAGGTGAATGACCTCCAACCGGAGCTGATGTGATGAAGATGAAGCTGGATCAGCTCTCTAGTCTGGTCATGGCTCATTTCATGTGTCTAAAACAACTGGACTCAGTGGAGGGATGGAGTTGCTCCCGCCAGCCATGATGGCACCAGGAAACCATTAAAACGTCCAATATACCCTAAAACGTGCTGTTTTCTATCACTAATCATGGTTGGCTGGTTGTCCAAGGTGAAATAGGTTCTATCCATGTACACGTTACATTTAATGGCAATAGCAACGTTAGCTTGACATTAAAAATATCATCCAAGATCAGATGTAGCACCACCAACAGAAAGCCCCGACACGGCTGCTGATCTGAACCAAACACCACAAATCCGTTTGAAAGGATACTGTTCGGAGTTGACTCCTAATTTACCGGAAGAGGACCCAAAAATGCAACAAGGGAGGTGGCTTGCAAGAAGAGGGTTTTAATCAGGGGAAGGACTGAGGACACCAAGGAAACAGGAGGGGGAAGTGCTGGTGCACGCTGGAGTTGGGCTTAGGGTGCTCCAGTGCTCAGGGGAGGGAATCCGTGGTCCGGGGAGAGGGATCTCGTGACAGCTGGGATCCAGTCGGGGGGAAACCTGGAGATCTGGTGGCGGTCGCCTCGTAATGGCTGGGCAGGAGAGTCGTCAGGTCGGGGAGGCTCTGCAGAGGATGCAGACACGACAAACGTCAGCATAGAACTGACAAACAACAAACATGAGAAGGTTAAGCGTGGCCGATCTACCGCTCGTTGGGGAGTGAATCCTCTGGTATCGCATCACGGGGAGACGCCAGCTTAAAAGCTGATTGCGATGCGGGGCAGGTGTGGTGGATAATGAGCATGGCCCCGCCCAGCCTGAAAGTGTAAAGCAAGTCAAAACTAAAACACAGGAAATGCAACCAAAATAAAAGCACAAGACCAGCATCCCAACAGATACAGGTTTTTTTTCCCCTTTTTTTTTAAAGTGGCCTCTGACTTCTAGTGGAGCTAATTTTGCACTGATTGACCCCAAAATCAGATCATTCCAAGGAGAAGCTCGTCCTAGCTCACCTGTAGAATATGAGCACAGGACAAACGTGGAACTTGTGCTTTTTACAACACCTGTGTGACAATGGAAACAAGCAGCTGATCAGGCTTAGAATACAGTTAATACCGTAATGCCTTGAATAGCATCTTTGAGATCCCTGCTCTTTTCTTTTCTTGGCCACAATGACATCAGTGTCACTTTCCTCACGCCTTACTCACTACGTCCAACTCCTGTGACTTCATCCTGTCATCCAAAAGTCTTAAAGGTTGAATGTTATGACACAGTTTCTGTGAGGACTGTGATGTTATATGTGGGTTTTTTGGTTATGTCTGTTTTTGTGCTGTGGTGGGCGTGTGTGTGTGTTTTTCCTTCTCTTGCAGTCTGGGCGGAGCCAATCCAAGGAGAACGCTCTGGCGCTGGCAGCTGTAGTTCATCAGCTCATCAGCCGCTCGTCCTTCAAATAGGAGCGGCTCACAGGACTCCAGCGCCAGAGGATTGTGATTTACCCACTGTGGTACAGTCCGGCTGCGTTTTTTTCCCCGGCACGCCTGCCGAGTTTCTTCCACGAGAACCTTCAGCCACGAGCACCATCACGGGTAGACTCACGGAGTGCACACCACCACGGGTAAACGGACTTCTTCACGAGCCCCTGAGCACTGAACTCCCCTCACGACGTCCTCCCTGCGCCTCGGCACCGACGGCCACCTACCCGGATTCCCCCACCACGACTGGAACCCCTCCACAGGACCCCACACCTGGTTCCCCTCCTCTAAAACCCTCACTGTGTAAATAAACCACATTCCTGTAACCTGTTTCCCTTTGCCTCCCTCCTTCGTTTGGGTCCACCATCTGAGCTTTTGAGCGTTGGTCGTCACAGTTTCAGGGACTCATTGCAGACGCTGTTTGACACGTTTACAGTTTTCAGGTGTTGCAGGAGCACTGGGAGCAGAGCATCAGTGCACAAGCAGATTTTTCTTCTTCTCGCCATCATACAAACATATTCAGAGAATTTCCTAAATAGCAGCTTTTCTCATATTGTGGAGATTTTTGAGGCCGTAGCTTAAAGAAGATGTTTAAAATGAGATTCTAATGCAGAGGGATGTGTGCAGCTTTCCACATGAACGGGAAACCTTTTTTTCTTCAAGTAAGAAAAAGATGTAAAAGAAAAAAAAATAAAAGCCAGCGTGTGATTGACGGGTGATCTCTGGGAAATGCGGTGGAAAAACACCGGCTCAGCCTGCGCCTCACGTCAGTTACTGCCTCGGCGGCTCTGTCTCGAAGCCAGTTTAAACAAATATAATCTGGCCAATCGACTGCAGCCGTACAGTTTGAAAGGATATTAACTGCGTCGTGAAAACATCAGTCGAACCTGAGGCGACAAACACGCACCCACGCAGCGGTTGTGGAGGTTAAAGGGCGGAGCTCAGTCAAGCAGCTTCGTATTTATAGAGACATAATGAACGGCAGCGATTAGGACGGGATTAGCAACACGTGTGTTTGTGAGCGCCGTGATGTGAAGCAGCAGCAGCAGCAGCAGCAGCAGCAGCCGCTACTCCCCCAACTTACTTAGCATCGCCTCAGGTGCACATCAAACACACACACAGTCATTAGTAGGCAATCCACATTTTTAACAGCAGCCACCTACTCGACACCGGCGGAGAATTCTCTTCTTCTCCGCTGTAATCCATCTTCCTCTGCTCTGCCGTCTTGCCTCCATCGCCGCTGCTTCTCCTTTGCTTCACCTTCTTTCTCCCGTTCGCCGCCTCCCTTCTTATCGTCCCCCGCTTCAGAAAGTAAACAAAAAGAGTGACAGCGAGCCCAGATTATGAACGGAGGGACGCCGAAATTCATCAAAATGTAAAATGTGTTCAGCATTCCAGTCGCGTGCGGATTTCAGTGAGACGCACTCATTCATGCACGCTGCCGGATGCGTTTTTGTACCTCGACAACAACATTTGTGTCCCTCAAGTGACACAGTCCTACCTTTATCTTCATCGTCTGACAAACTCAACTGTTGTGCTGTGAATTCAGAGGTATTTCCATGTGAAAAAATCATTCAAAACACAGTAAGATAAGTTAAAACTAAAGCCCAACAACAGAGGCCTGCACCGTGGCGTGAGTTTGACATATCCAGACTTTCTTTGCGTAAGTCGGCTCGACTAAAATTAAAGCTCCAGTCGGAGATCACGGGTATCAGAAGGTGGTTGAACTTTCTTTGTTAACGTAGACTTTCTGCTTCAGACTCCGTTCACATAAACGGAGGCGTGACTCTTCACTAAACGAATCAGCTGCAGAGTAAACGGACCAAACATAAAACCATATTCATGTTTTACAGTGTGTGATGCTGTAACTGCACGGCTTCATCCAGTGATATTAGTAACGTACAACTCAGCATGTTTGCAGAGAAAACACATTCCCTCAGCTGAGAATCTGTATCGCTCATAAATAATAGTCAGGAAACGATCTGGTTAAAGGGAGATGATCCTTTAGCTGATTTAAATCTGAAACTCTGAACATAACCTGCTCCTGACCAGGTTAGATCCACAGCATCAGTTACCATGGAGATCTAGCTCCACATCATCAGTTATCGTGGAGATCTGACTCCACATCATCAGTTACCATGGAGATCTAGTACCGCAACATCAGTTACCGTGGAGATCTAGCTCCACATCATCAGTTATTGTGGACATCTGGCTCCGCAGCATCAGTTACCATGGAGATCTAGCTCTGCAGCGTCAGTTACCGTGGAGATCTGGCACCGCAGCATCAGTTACCATGGAGATCTAGCTCCAGAGCATCAGTTACCGTGGAGATCTAGCTGTGCAGCATCAGTTACCATGGAGATCTAGCAGGCTAATAGAGAGCCACCTTCTTGACACTGAAAACTCTGACTTTAGGCTCAACATTCCTGATAACCCACTAATCTGGCTTCGTAGTTCAGCCCTCAGAGATCTGTACTACACAGCCAGTTCAACGTATCCAGGGTATTTTTTCCTTATCTGGCTTCACCTAACCAAACAACCACAATGGGGTCAAACGGTCGACAAAGCTGGTTATAAACTCAGTAAGTTAACCAGTTCAACATCACTGTCCTCTTTTGTACAAACTGCTCAGATGAAGATTTCTTCTTTAAGATGCAGTTTAATTATCATCACAAGACTGTAGAGCAACGTTTCCCTTTAATGCTTCTCACAGAAAGACTAATTAATCAATTATTACATAATCGAGACATAAAATTCTAATTATTTTCATGGTGACATAGACGATGAATCTCACCTTTAGTGTCATTTTTGTGGCTGTAAGTTAAATTGGTTTATTGAAGGTCAACAATCGGCTGTTTCAGGTTCTAGTGTTTCTGATCAGCGTTCACATCTGTCAGTTGCTGTGGGGTCAACCACGAATGCAGGGAGAGTCTTCTTCCTGAAGGGGGCGGGGCCAGCAGGAGCTCAGATAAAACCAGGACTTATACAGTTGTGGGGAAATCAACCATCTTTTTGGTGTTTGGAGCTGAAAATGTGATCTTTAATGCACTTTATTTTGCTATATGTCAGTTGTTGTGCTCAGTGTTGTAATCTTTTGTGACTTCTTGGCCAGATCCCATTGCAAAAGAAAAAAAAAGATTTTATTCTCAAGAGAAATTCTGGGTCAAACAAAGGTCTCATGAATGAATGAATATAATAAAGGGCAATATATAGTTTCCTTTAAAACCTATTCTGGTCACATTTGCAAAACAAAAATGCAAAGCAAATCCCCAAAATGCACGTCCAGCTCAGTTATTAATGAAGCTCATGAAATTATCCCCGGGCCACATCCGCCAAGAAGTGGATTTAAATTCGCCTGTAGCTTGTTTTATTCCAACAAACCCAACCTGCTATTTAAACAAACAACATAACAGTAATGATTTTGCACCTTTACAGTTAAACAAGCACCTTTTTTTCTGACAAATCAGCCCAGAAACCACATTTCTGTCTCTCTCTGTGTGTGCATCAGCTGGCTTTTGATTACTCGGCGTCTTGCTGGGTTTGTGTACGGACCTCCGCCAGCTGAACAATGATCCATCTTTTGTTGTAGTTTGAAAGTTAGCGGCGTAATGACCCTTCGAGTCGCTGTTACAGGCTGAAAACGTTAAATTGTGTGCGCTGCCGTTTGCAGCGAAATGTCAGAGCGAAGGGCTTAATGTAGCGCTCCACATAACGGAGCCGCGGCGTAATGTTGCATTGAAAACAAGTGAACTGATGTATCGCCGCGTGTTTAAGAGCACTTTCTGTACCTCGCTGGTCCGAAAGCACCTGAAAACCAGCGAGGAGGCGCCTGACGAGAACACAGGCGACAGGAAAAGACAGAAGACGTCTTTCGCGGCCGGAGAAACGAAAGAGAAATGACAAGGAGACGGATTTTAAAGGACGTCGTCTGCACTTCCCCCCCGACGCCCCGGCTACACTGGAGCTCCTCTGAAAATGTGAGAAAGAGAGGCAGCCAGAGAAAGTCACGGAGAGGTGGCGAGGAAGCAGACGATAATGACCGAGACAGTCAGAAAAGTCCACAAATCCTGACTGAGTGTCTCGTCGCATTTGTTCCTGGAGCCACTCGTGCCAATCAGGCCCATGCAGCATCCTCTCAGGCTTTGTCGCTGTCTTGTTTCACTGTTTTTTTTTCCCTCTCGACTCGACTGTACCTGAAAAAAAAAAAAAAAGCGAAACACGATTTAGAATACATCAGCCGTCACACAAGCCTGGTTCCCGGTTCGCAGCCTCAGAGCTCCTAAAGAGAGACTTCAGCTGTAAGTCTGAGACGAACGGTTTAATATAATTAATATGATATTTAATATATTCAAATACACAAACTACCAGCTTTGTTTAATCCTGATTTAATCTCCAACAAATTACACTCCTACCCAACTGAACTGTTAATTTCATTTTGAGGGAAACTTATTTTCTGCCAGATTAGTTTGTTTGTGATCAAAATATATTTTTTTTTTATTGCAAACCAATTATATATTAGATGTGGTGCAATTAGCTGCAGACATGAGAGTCAAAAAGGTCGTATTTTAACCTAAACTGTGATATTTTATTAAACTGAACTCAGTAGTTTCGGTGCCCAAAGAGTGAACACATTAACCAAAGAGCCACATTTTCTTAAACGTGTTGTTTTTGTGCCTAAATTTAAACAAACAGCAAAAAGGAATCTTAAAAATAAAGATAAGGAAGTTTTCTTTAGTAGGAGTCATTTATTTCTGACACTGTAGCTGAAGGTCAGTAGCACCTTACAAACATAAACTAATTAGGATGAAATATATGCTAAAAGGAAATCCTTCCTGATTCTTTAAAAAGTTTAGATTTGTTCATGGAAGCGAAGAAATTTAAGAAAAATCTAAATTGTGCAGTTGAGCAGGTTCGGCTGGGAATAAAAATCTTGACTCATAAAAACTAAAAACCAAGATTAAATTTCTTATAAATTCTATCATACTGTTGTAGAAGCAGGTTGGCGACTATGAAGACTATCACGGTAAAAGTCATTAATTACAGGTGAAGTGTTAAGAAAAATGCAGGTTTATTTTAAAGGGAAAACACTGAAGTCTCTACCTGTAAAAATTCATAATTCATTTTTTATTTCAGTATTGTGACAGAAACGCATCAAACTGCAAAAACGTGTGCAATCAAATCTGTTTTTTTCATTGTCACTCTGCTATTGTGTGTTATATTCTGTTAGTTATTTTATAGATATGAGACAGCAGTAAAGGAGTCAAACTTGCACAATAAAATAAAACCTGACTGTGATGGAGCTCAGAATCTAACAAATGATTTACCTGCAGCTCACCTGTATGATGTGAGGAAAAGTCCACAGTGTCGGTTAACATTAGGTCCTGATCCATCCTGCCTCCATGCTGAGGATAAATCTTAATTATAAGTAATTAATTACTGCTGTGTTTTGTTGTGCTTAAACGGCAATAAACTCAGAGGAAACACTCCTGAACAACCAGAAGCAACAAGCTCATCTTTAGATCCTGTTAACTTTTTCTTGTGTGTCTCCGTCAACTAAAAGCATTGATGTTGTCTTTAGTGCTCTGTGATGTTTGTGGAGCTGAATGCTTGCTCTCATTGGTGTCTTTTGTTGCACTTGTTGCTAAAACTTGGACAAAAAAAGGTTCAGCAGGTAAACTTGATCGACCAGATCTGGAACGGCTAATCATGTCTGCTATAAGATGTTAAATGCAGATGGACCTTTAATAGAGCTGTGAGGTATAAGAGAACGTAATGTGGCATCATGTGGTGGTTTGTGGTTAATGAGTTACCGTAAATTCTGGACTATTGAGGCACCTGAATATTAGCCACACCCACTGACTTTAAAGAGAAAACCAGGTGTGTACATATACAGGCTGCTCTTGTCTATAAGCTGCAGATGTCCACGTTGGAACATGAGATATTTACACAGAAAGATTTTTTAAACTAGAAAAAAGTAGCTGCTTATAGTCCAGGTATTACGGTAATAAATAACAGCACTCGCTATTGGGTGAAGCACAACAAACCATGAAACTAAATGGCTAAATGGTTCTTCGTTATCCGGGCAGGTTGTCTGAGATCATTTTGAAGAGCTGGAGGTGTTTGTTGGACCTCAGGTTTGGACGCTCCTGCCTTGCTCGGCGGCACCGCGTCGCCAACCGCGGAGCAACAACAAGTCTTTTCCACTTTGGGTTTCCTCCTCCGCCGCCTCTGAAACGCAGCAGACTCCGTGTACACGAGCTCTCCTTTGTAGTCATTAAACTTCCGCCGCCTCAGAAGAAAAATTCGACGGCACAACTTCACACCTCTGTTCCCCCCCTAAACATTCCTCCTGCAGCTCCTCACCTCGCACTCCGTCAGTAGTCAGTTAAGATTGTAGTCTGCCGGCTCGGAACTAAAGGCATTAGCATTTAAATTCGAGTGCCTGCAGGTATCATAGATCAGAGTCTTGGATCTGCCTGTTTTGGAAGTTTGGGAGAGACTCGTTCATTTTACATCGACGGCGAAGTCTCCAAGGCCGTCGGAGCAACACATGTAAGTTGTGAAAGGATTTATCGTAATGTGCATCACATACAGACCCGGGGACGTTGTTTCAAGGTGTCGACATACATCCCGGCTATCAAATCCAACGTTTTCAATGGACTTTTTTTTTTTCCCATGCAGAATCGCAGCAGCAGCACCGGGGTAATTTTTTCTGACTCATAAAATTATATTTCCCCCGAGACGGCTGTTTACTGTGATCACGGGCAGCGAAGTCGGCACATGATACGAGCGCTGAGCAGCCCGTAATGACGGCGAATAAAGAGGATCCTCCAGGGGGTTATCGTCGTCGCATAATAGTTAGCGGCGTACGTACGCTGCCTGCAAACGCACACGAGGGTAAAAAAACAACGGGAGGCTTCGCTAACTGGACCCAAAGTTACCATAAAGACGGAGGCTGAAGCTGAAGCTTTGATCGCAGGCTGCACGGCTCCAACAGATCCGGATGAAGCTGATGAATCGGTTGCTCAGAGCTGCACATCAGCGCTTCAGCCCCCTTTTTCTCTTTTGTCTATCTTCTAAATCCCACTATTTTTTCCCAGACTAATAAATATCTGAATTACTCACTGAAGGACATGAGCGCCGATCCCTCAGCGAGACTAATTTCTCGGCCTTCTTCGCCCTCCATCAGTCCTGCTCCATGTTTGTGGCGACGCTAAAGAAATCTCACAAAGCAGCTTCTAGACGAGCTCAGACATGTTCTACACTCTGTTATCGTCGGTATCGGGCTGGTTTAATATGCGGCGCTGCTGTGTTTTGCAGAAGCCGCCTCGAGTGAGTTATTATTGTTATTATACATTTGTTGTTTTACATTATTTATATTTACCTGCTGCATAAGACCCTCGACACATTAATCAAGGCTACCAAAGTCAGTAAATCCACGCACAGTCCATGTATAGTTAAAGTCTGTGAAACTTAAATCATAGATCGGATGTATATATTTATTTGTTTTTGCTATTTCTGACCCTTCAACAAACATAGACATAGACAAAACTGATTTAAAAAGGTAGAAATTAAGGTTTTTATTTGAAAAAAAACAAAACTAAAATGAGACAGAAGATCGTTTTACTGGTTTTAATACAAAAATTAAGTCTGTTGACTTTCAAAAGCAACGATTAAACCACATGTTTTTATCAACTATTCACTTATTTCTACCAACATTCTCATCACATTGTCAAATCTTTTATTCTCTCGTTTAGATTTCTTAATTAGTTTTGTGTACGTTTAAAGAGAAATAAAGGAAAAGCACATTTCAACGACAAGGTGTCCCCGTAACAGCTGTATGAAGGGAGCTTTATTTTTAATGGACAGGATGCAGCATTTACACAGTTTGATCCTGAATATAAAATACTAATAGTGACCGCAGTAAACCGGCCACAAGGTGTTATTAATGATTAGCTGCTCAGGTCTTATTTATTACAAGGGATTTAATAAATACAAAAGCTTGTATTTCTGCATGTTTATGTGTCCGTTGGTTGCTCCAAATAAGCTCCGTTGGGTAAAATAAGTGTTGTTTTTATGCAGCATTTGCACAAAAGAAGACTTTTACCTGCTGCATCAAAGCACCGACATGAAAATCTACTTTTCAGTCCTCGTGTCTTTTCCGCTAAAACTTCTTCCGAGCGCAAAAATTTCCTCGAAAAACCCTAAATTCAGTGTTCAGTTTAGACTAAAGGACAGGTTTCCTTTATTTTCCCATCAGCGCTGACTCATTGAAACAACATTTGCGAGCAGGTTTCCGTTCGAGGCGCTCTTTAGTCGAGCACCGTTGAGCCGCCGCCGATCAGCTTCACTTCCGTGGCGTCAGGTTTAATCATTTTCACGCAAAGCCACAATAAAGCGTACGAGGTAATCGGGGCAACATATGTGTGTTTTGTTCTAAGGCTGCGGAGTGGAGGCTGCGTGTTGAGCGATCCTTATTGGCAACCTGTCTCCTCACCCGCTGAGTCAATCAATCTGGGTCTGTCTCTTTGTTAACAGGTTCTGTTTGTGGTGCTAAAAGAGACGGGAAGGGAGGGAGAAAGGTGGGAAAAATAAATAAAGGGAATAGCTGAACGAAACCTGTGTTTCGGTTAACTGGACCGCACACAAACAATGTAAAGCTGCAAAACAAAAGCAGAGACGGACAGAAGCTGTAGAAGTGATCGTAATGTTCAGGTGTGTTCATCTGGACTGAATCCGTCTCACGTCTTATGAAAGAAAAAGAAATTATCAGTAAGTTAATGCAACAGATTTGGGTGTAAAACCAACAAAACCACCAGAGAAGTGTTTGGTTCAAGTCTTCTTTTTGCTTCTTGTCCCTTGTTTGTTTCAATGGAGTTCATTTTTATGTATCTGTATAATGTTTTGTCATGTGTTTTTCGGTGTAGATGATATCAAAGGAGAGGCAGCATGATGGGAAATACTTGGAAAACTTGAGAGAACGTGCATGTAAAATCAAAAACCGGACTTTTTATTCTTCCCCAAAATAAATTAATAAGCTGAACGGTTGATGTTTTGACTCAGTTCAGGAGGTTCGGCTGTCAGACAAAGAGCAGGGACAGACCACAAATAGACAAGTGGCAGCTATTTGAAATACAAACTCCAGCCAAAAACAGAGGTACAGAAACAAAGAGGTGAGCTCGGGATAAATAATTCTATTGGTGAGGAAACTAACCCGAAACATTAAAACACGAGGGAAGCAAATCGATTTAAAAAAACAGAATCAGACGAAGAACGTGAGTCAAGTCGACGGGAAAGAGCGACAGGTGGGGAACAATCCAGGAGGTAAAACAATCAAAAGAGGAGGCAAAGACACAATAAAGAGAAAGTCGAACTAACATGTTTACAGAGCAGGACCTTCAGGAAGTGTTGCAGGAGCTCTGGGAGCAGAGTATCGCTGCACGAGAACACCTGTAAAATAACATCAGGTAGAAGTTTTTTTATACCACCTTTACGCAGTCCTGCAACTTTCTGATCAACCGTCGTAGTGAGCAGAGTGAGTGAGGAGCACCGAATGTGTTGAAAAGCCGCGTGATCGCTTCAGTTCAGGCGGTTTGCATCGAACATTCATCCACAAACACCTCGAGGTGTTACAGCAGAACTCGTCAGTCCAACCCCGCAGGATGAAGTCCTGGTGAAGAACCATGTGAATGTTGAAGAGAATCCAGCTTTGGAAACTGCAGCTCCTTCTGTGGATGGTAGCTGTTGTTACCATGGTAACAGAATCTAAACACTCATGTACGCTAATATTTGATAAACGTAGAACAGACCCTAAATAATTGACCATCATCACTCTACATGTTTTTTGTCATTATGGTGTATAAAGAGCTCCAGAACAAAGCTGCTGGGAAAGAAGGAACCAGTGACGAGTGAGTCCAAAGTTACCGTAAATTCTGGACTATTGAGGCACCTGAATATAAGCCACACCCACTAACTTTAAAAAGAAAACCAGTTTTGTACGTATACAGGCCGCACTTGTCTATAAGCTGCAGATGTCCACGTTGCAACAAATTAATAAAAATCCATAAATTAGCCGCATCATTGTTTAAGCCGCAGCGTTTAAAGCGTGTGAAAAAAGTAGGTGCTTATAGTCCAGAATTTACGGTACACGAAAAAATAGGTTTTTGAATTCCTCTTTGTCTGAAGGAAAAACTAACCAAAGACAGTTTTTAGAAGTCCATCCACCAGCGACAGAAGCTGTGCTCCTGCTGCGACAACACAAACGCCTCATCGCCGTGTCACACTCACATTCTGATCTGCTGCCGCCTCACCACTCGTGTTTTATCGGCCGTCAGACTCCTCGTCACGCAGACCCACGCTCTGCAAACACACTAAACTACAAACTGGCTACAAGGCTGACGTTCTCAGAGCTCCCGTCACGTCGCGCCCACACTGGTCGCCTCATTCACAGACCCACGCTGACCGTGGTGTTCCTGCTCGCTGATTAAGGAAGTGTGACCACGTCGCACATGGAGGCTCTCACAGCCCACTGAAGACAAGGAGGTGTAGTCCGGAGGTAGTTGAAGAAAATCACATGACCTCACCCGTTATTTCAAATGAGCACTAATATCCATCTTTTTAATCAAGAGACAGACGTGAAGGATGCTGTTTAGTTTCACTGAGAGCCGATTAAATCAGTCACAGTGAATTTAAAAGCAGAACAATGGTTTTTAAATTGTAGGAACTTTGACCAAACTTTGGCATCACATCCTTTGATTATTGGAATTCACACTCAGAGACTGAAGCTGTGTTCATTACTGACATTCACATCAGAATCAGAAACAGATTTATTGCCAGATATAATTTACACAATACGAGGAGTTTGTTCTGGTGGGTTGGTGCAACAATAAATACAGAGTAAGGTCCAATGTTCAAGATAAAAATATAAACATAGCTAAAAAATAAAAGTAACTAAAAATAAAAATAACTGTAACGGTGCAAAGCAGAAGCAAAAAGTATTGTGGAATGAAGAATTAAAGTTGAATTTAAATAAGAACCATAAACAGATTATCAAGAGTGCAAACTGAAGGTGGGAGGTGCAATATGACCAATAACAGTGCAATCTTCATATGTCTGCATTTATTTTTGACTCAGAATGAAGGACTCTAGTGTCCACAGATTTCTGCAGAAGATGTCCTCACATTCTTTTCTTTCTTTTTTTTAGCTTCTTGTTGCTGTAGGGTTGTGTTGCTTTACCTTTATTTTTTTTTAAATACCTCAAAGACGTTCTGTTGGACACAGACTGCTGAGGTAGTCAGTATAGGAGGCATCTGGTCAGCCAGTATTCTGGTTTATCTTCAGACATTCATCTATAAACGTCATCAACACCTTCTGCCCTCATGCAGCCCCATATCATGATGCTGCCACCTCCGTGCTTCACTGTCAGGACGATGCATCCACTGTGGTGGTCCTGGTCAGGTTCACACCAAACATCTGGACTCCATCTGAGCCCAACACATTGATCTTCATCTGACCAGAGAATGTTCTCCAACATCCATCAGGCTTCTGTTCATGTTCTTTGGCAAACTTTGATGTGGAAGTTTAGCTCTAAACAGCAACACCTATAACAATTATTTTTACAGAGGTAATCGAATACTATTTAAATTCTCCTGCATCAGGTGCTGAATGTAGACTTTAAAGCTCAAACCCCTTTGAGGGACAATGAAGTAGAACAACCAGAACATTTCAAACTTTATTACTAGTTTTTATCCACAAACTTATTTATTGGCAGCACTTCACACCAGAAGGTGTTCTAAGCAGTGTTTGAGTCTACGGCACATAAGATATTAAACTTTTAACTTTTTTTTTTCTTGTTTGTTTTCATAGATTTGATCTTTAATTTCACCCTTTTAATTTCCACTCGCTGCCCGAGGATCCACAGTAATTGATTGGTATGTTTTATGATGCAATCAGGGCGAGCTGATGCGCAGGCCTCATTAACGAGCCCGACAGAGCCGATCAGGACAACAAACATGGCTCACAAAGCAAAAGCATCAAGCGCCAATCAGGACAACTGATCCTAAATCAGTCCCGGTGAGCGATATCCTCAAATATGTGCTTATTTTATCAAACGTCTCACCTTTGGACAAAGTCACGGCGTGAGATGTTTTATGTGCTCAGTGTCGACGGCCCGTCAGAGGAGCTGGCGCTACGCGGAGTCTCTTCAAACGCCGACCCGCAACACGTCTCGCTTTCTAATTCATGGACTGAGAAAGCTGCTGTCATAAGGCATTTGGTTTATTCGTGGGCGCTGTTGGATCTTTTTCGGGGGTGGTAAAATCATCAGTTGTTGGGCAGTTGACATTTATGGGGAGAAACACTTGAGATGTTGACCTTTATGTGGAATCATTAGCCAGAATGAGACAACAGTTTTAGCTCAGACATTTTCTTTGTTCTTATTTCTTCTACAGTCTTTTCCTATTGTGTCTCTTCAGATTCTCACTTTTTGTCTTTTTTCTTTTCCCCATCCCGTAACTCTTCTCCAGTGTTTTCTATATACAGTGCGGATAATTTTTATTTTTTTTTTTAAGTCAGTTGTTTTGATATTTTCCATCTTTTATTGCTTTTCAACATTGAGTCAATCTAGTTTAGATTTTGACTAGAATTTACCAATAAAGACTCGTCATTGCCAAAGTTAAACAATAAACTTCTACAAAGTAATTCTATTGATTGAGAAATTAAACTTGTAAAACAAGTGATTGCGTACATATTTACACCCTTAAAGCACTGATCCTCCGTGGATAGCTCTCAATCTTGCACCTTTCTTCTTGAGGTCTGGACTCCAGAACATTCACCTTGTTGTCTTCAAACCATCTCTGTGGAGATTTGGCTGTTTGCTTCAGCTCGTTGTCTTGATAGAAAACAGATCTTCTCCAAGTCTCAGTTCTCCTGCAGACTGCATCAGGTTGTCCTCCAGGAGTTCTCTACACTTTGCTGCATTCATTTACCCTCTTTAACCTTTACAAGCCTTCCAGGGCTGCTGCTGAGAAGATCCCAACATCATGATGCTGCCACCACCGTGCTTCACATCATGATGGACAATGATGGACAAAAAGCTCCATTCTGGTCTCCTCAGACCAAAGAACCTTCTTCCAGGTGACTTTAGAGTTTCCACATGTCTTCTGCTGAACTCTAGTCCAGATTTAATTTGACCTTTTTCAAATAGAGTCTTTCTTTTTGTGTCCCATAAAGCTTTGACTGGTGAAGAACAGTCACTTCCCTCCTTCAGAGGACTCATAGGAGTCTTGGTGTCCTCTGTCATGATTTTTATTTGTATTTTCAGTCAGAAAAAGTTAAAACCTCCAACAAGTGTCAATCATCTTTTCAGGGTCTGGACATTTTTATCTGTACTTCCTTCTTTCGCCCATTTTTTGGACTTCTCTCTTTTGCCCTTTGCTCTGTTTCTTAATGTTTCTGATTAGCGCTGAGAAAAAACATTTGGCTTGGGTTGTTTTTATTCAGTAATATGCGAGGAGAACGCTCATACAAGCAGTCTGTTCTGTAGTTCCAGTAGAAGTGATGTAGGAGGGGTCAGGCGGCTTTATAATACCCGGTGCTTTGAATTAAACACATTTACAGCTTCAGTAAATGCTCTGATGTGAGTAATTAGCAAATAGAGTGATTTGTAGCAGCCTCAAAGTGTAGCGTCACGGTGGCTATACGTGGATCTGAACCGTAGCAAATAGCTAATCAGTAATGAAAGAAAATTTATTTTTTTTTAGAATTGGTGCGTTGATGACTCATCAGGTTAATTTCATGCCTTTAATGCCACCGACGGTAATTCTGCTGCTCTATTAACTGGCAGCATCTGCATACGACGCCCAGCGCCGGGAGATCTGTGATATAAATAATCACTGACGTAGGACTGTCAGGGCTTCAGCACGAGTTAAAATATACATACGTGTACATTCAAGGCCAGTCAGGACATGTTCCTGGAAATGGCTGCAAGTCTTTGTATATTTAATACATTAAATATATTTTTAATATTATTATAGTTGGTCAAACAACACATGGTTTGTTTAAAAATTAAATACAATTCACCATTTATCACAGCCGGAAACTGTGAGAACACCAAGAACGGTTGTGTTTTCCGTTTTTTTAGACAGGTCTTGAAGTAATTGCGATGTGTCGGAAAACTTTACAGAATCAAAGCTTAAAATTGTGACTAGAATCACTTTTAATATGTTTGTCTATTTAAAAACAACATTGTTCAAAAAAATCTTCTTCGACACAAACCTGCCTGTTAAGAGCTGCTGTGAGCTGCCAGACCTATAGGGGGCAGTGCAACGAGAAGCATAAAGCCACGCTAGCCAATCAGAATCCTGGAAAAAAAACCAACAAATGGCATGAATTACTTCATGTTGCTTCAACGATAATGGGTCGTTTGTTTGGACCGACAGAGAAGTGAAGCTCCTGCTATATGTGGTGTTAGAGAACAAAACAAGTAAAATATTATTAATAAACATGAGTCGCACACGTATGACGCTAATGACGCACACGGTGACATCAAACTCCTCCGATTTACATGCAAACGTAAAGATGGAGTTTTTCTAAATCTCCAGTTTTCAGGTGTGATCGTTATGACTTCGTTTACGTGTAAACCAAAGCTACTTTTCTCGATGCACTCAGCAACGCTTCACCTTCACGACCTTTACCGATGTCTGTCCTACATGACTGTACGGTGGCTTTTGAAAAAGCAGAACTTAATTCCTCCTTCAGCTTGTGCGAGGCAGTTTGTTTGAACTCTGAGCATTAACATTTGAAATCACAGGCAGCGCTCAAAGCCAGAAACCCTCCTGGCTTCTCCTTCTTCCTCTCTGCTGGACTCCGAGTACTCGCTCCTCTCCCTCCTCTTCAATTAACCACCACGTATTCCTGGGCAGCAGCGACCGTGAGCCAGTTAATTGCGGAGTTGAACTAATCGTTATGAAGGAAGAAAAAAAAACAAATGCTCTATTATATTTTTCCAGATGCTGGGTAATTTTAATCAGCTCACATAAAAGAAAGATATCTTGGTGGAGTTGGATAATGAATAAATGAGGATTTTTCATCTCTTAATATGTGCGAGTGTGCGGCTGTATGTGTGCAAACTCTCCCCGAGGAACAGCTTTAGAGAGTGTGTTTATGTGTGACGGAGCGACGACAACGTGCACGAATCACCGAGTGTTAATGTGGATTTATGTACAAATCAGTGTGTGTGTGTGTGTGTGTGTGTGAGTCTGCAGCGTTTATGTGCCTGAGCCTGTGTGTCCTAAATTATTGCCCAACTTGATTATTGCATTTTTTACTAAACTACATATTTCCCCACAGGCTGTTTCCGATGCCCATATAATGATGGTTGTTTTGCACATTTGGGGATATGACTGGATGTGACTGAGAGTAGGCTGATGCATGCTGGGATATGAATGGGAGTGATTTGGACAGAAGGCGGTGGGAGTTAGTGTCTAGTTGTTTTTCATGCTTCATTGCTTTGTTTGTGATGGAGCCTCTCCGCTCAGCTCGCGTGTGCGCTCAGATCTCATGGCGGCGAATCGCCGCGTTATGCGAGATGATTATCGTCTCGCGTGTAAACTGGGGATTCTCGCACTTTGTTTATCCGAGAATCCAGTAAAGAAATCTGCTCCCACACCGACAGGATGTTGAACGTGAAGTTATTATACATCACAAACGCCGGTGCAAAAAAGACTTGTTTCACCGCCTGTTGGGTTGTTGCGGCGGCAGCAGCCGGACATTCGTCTCCCCGTCCACGTCCTGCAGCTCTTCCTGGGCGATCCCGAGGCGCTCCCAGCCCAGATGGGATATGTAATCCCTGCAGCGTGCTATGGGTTCGCCCCGCGGTCTCCTCTTGGCTGGATGTGGCCAGAATACCTTCACAGCGAAGCATCCAGGAGGCATCTCAATCAGACTGCCTGAGCCGACTGGGAAGAAGCAGCGGTTCTACTCTGGACCCTTAACAGATGCTTTTTTGTGACTGCTTTTACGAGCACATCAGGGATTTCTCCATGAAGCTCAAACTGGAGCAGAAAGCAAACGTCACCGGATTTTAACTCCTAAATATGAAACATGTTTGATGTTTTCAGACTTGATCTGTAAACTCCTCACATTAAGAAATAATCTTAGCGCAACACTGGTTCAAACATCTGCATTCATGATATTCTCTACTTTTACAAGCCTTCAAGAGCTGCTGCTGAGAGGATTCCCACAACATGATGCTGCCACCGCCGTGCTTCACGTCATGATGCTGCCACCACCATGCTTCATCATGATGCTGCCACCACCGTGCTTCATCATGATGCTGCCACCGCCGTGCTTCACGTCATGATGCTGCCACCACTAGGGGTGAATCAACCCAAGACTCCTGCACAAGGGTAAATCAAAAATCAAAAAGTGCAAATAGAGTTTGTAAAGTGTTTTGTGTTCACACACATGCAACATGTGTGTACAGGAACTTTCACGTAACTCATCGGAAACTGTGTTTAGGATGTCTTTGTGAGCACTAGTCGGTGCAGATTTGTGATTTTTCTCAAACTTTCACAGAGAACAAACATCTGATTCTGCAGCTTGATGTTCATGTGGAGGATCGTCATGGAGACCAGAGGAGGGTCAGCAGCTACCATCCACAGAAGAAACAACACATTTAGCAGGAGAATCCAGACAAGACGCACGTTGCAGGAAGTGTTTCAACAACCGTGTGATTGTGCGCCGTAAATCAGCTCCTCAGGTTTGGGATGTCAAATCAGAATGCTACCAAAACATCTTGAGGGAGAACCTTCAGAGAATGCACAAAAACATGACTTTCCACATCCTTAGCTTCCTGGGACTTCTCCCCCAAAACTAAAGATAAGTTAAAGGATTACGGTTTTAGAGGTTTAGCGCTCATCATTGATGGTGCTTCAAACGTTTACCGAACATATGCGTCGCTGCACACGGAGGCTGCTTCGACCGAATTTAAACAAGCTGCTGCTTTAGATCTTTCTAGTCTCAGAACTTTTTGATCAACCTTGTAGATCGTGAGCTTCACCTTCAAGGTCCGTCTGCACCGCCGTCGCCTGGAACAACAACAATCTGCGTCGACGTGGAATCAGTCCAAACGCTGGGCTCCTTTTCCATCACAACCTCATTTGGGAACAAACCCAGATACCTCACACTGCACGACAGCGTTCTGTGTTTATTTTGGGAGTGCCATGGCCTCAGTTTAATAGGTGCTGACTTAGAAGAAGAAATAATCGCTTCTCGTGGCACGGCGGACAATTATTTCCCAATCTGTTATTTTTATTTGGCATCTTTACTGAGAAATATTGCGAATCCCTGCAGAGCGCCGCTACAGTAGATGCAGATCTGAGTAATGCACGGATAATATGCTGACGGTACGCGCATGAATAAGCCTTTTTGGCAAAACGGTGACATTAAAATGTTTGTGGACGGCAGTCAAGAAAAACATCTCGCCTACTCTGGTGTGCTGTCAGACGTGAGAGAGTCCCGCTTGTGCTGAATCACTCCGAAAACAAAAAAGCAGAGGGTTCAGTGTTTTAGTAACACGTCCTGGACAGAAACTGCAGTTTTCTACCATCATTGCATTTGTGATTTTTACAGCCAAAACAACATCGAGCATAATCTGGGTCTTCACGCTGAGCCGCTTCACGCATTAACGTCACATTTCAGTCCGTAAAGCACAAACCAGCAGCTATAATGTGACACTCTTGCCCTTTGTCGCACAGCACGCTGATGGCGGCGCATGAAGTCTCCCAGAAATCTCAATCCTCCGAGTCCCATTATTGAGATCACACGAGTTCAGACAGTATTTATATGAAGGAATCGATTTAAAGTTCACAGCTCATCACAAAATGTGAATCGTTACCGCGGCATCGAGCTGCACTTTCAGTCGAATAAAAGGTTCAAATGAGAACTTTTGTTCACGAAAAAGCGCATTGCCGCAGAAGTAAAACTAATTCTGCGAGTTGTGGAAGTAAAACTCGTTCTACTTTTGTTGCTCGTGTCAAAGAAGAAACAAAGAAAGACTGAAATAATACTGCTGCACTGTCGCTGATAAATAAAAAGTCAAGACAAATTCGACATCTTCTCTTCAGCTGTACGTGTCTAATCAGTGGACATTACCAGTGTGTTACACCGAGCATCCCTCTGATATTCATTTCCTGACAACACACGGACCTCCCTGGATCCTTACTGTGAACCTACAGACGTGCAGTCGTGTACAGCCTCAGAAACACACCAACATATCAGTCACAAACACAGTGGCAGTCACTTTTAAGATAAGGCGGCGGGGATAAAGGCGTCCGTATCGCTGCCCGCCGAGGCCCGGCCGGGTTTAGCCGCCTGCATGGAGAGCGTGTGCATTTCAAAGAGACGGAGTGTGTGTGTGTCCAAACTTATCCGAGAGCCTCTTATTCGGTTTCAAAGGGAGAAAGCTGAGAGGTGTCGGGAGCTGGAATAAAAAATAAAAAAACCCAGATAACGCTTCCTTTGGCGATCACATCTCTGCTGTTATTTATGAATGTGTTTAGTCTGTATAAATCCCATAATAACACGGCCGGGCGTGGACCCTCCTCAGAACGTGTCTAAGATCATGTTTGGCCCTCAGAGAAGGAAGTGAAACAGATTAGAGCTGCCGTCCAGACGAGGATCCGACTGGTAAGGTGGTGTTAAGTCAATTCAAATAGTTTACAACATATGTCATCACACAACGCCAAACATGATGAATTTTTGGCAATGGTGGGAAGGAACCAAAATGGGAGGGAGGAAAAAACAATCCTCCGGCAGAACCAGGCTCAGGGAAGATGGCCATCTGCCTGGACCGGTTGGGTGAGAGAGGGGATGGACGGGAAACAGGATAGCAGATGTAGAGCAGCAATAGAACGGAACAATAAATATGAATTTAAGTATTTTGGGGGTCGGTGAGGCCGGCGGCTGAAGGTCTGGGATGTGAAGCTCCGGATCCAGAGAGGTCTGCAGGGAGAACAAGCACAGGACCTCAGGGGCAAACACAGTAGAAAGTAGAAGGCGAGACATCCCACTTGTGGATCTATATAGACACACAATCGCCCCAAAAAGAGCCTGTAATGAATCAGCTCAAACAAAATAAATGTTAAAGTAATACATTTATAAAGGAAAACATATATGAAACAGATACACATTCATCAATTTCAAATCAGATAAAACAGCTTTGAATTATCAAAAGTACGACAAAACAAAGAAAAGAAACAAAACAAAACATTGGACTGAGTTGGATAATAGACCCAAAAATGTTCGGACCAACATAACTAGTAATTAATACGCTATAGTTAAAAATATATATATACTGCTAGTAATTAAAAATATACAAAAAACACAGAAATGTAACAAAACCTTCATACGGCCTCTCATTGGTTTTCATTTTAGTTAAATCCAACAGGTTGACACTGACACCATCATGGAACGTCTAAAAGTAAAACATCTACAAGTTTATTAAAGCACATGTAAGGGTCTGTAAGGGGATGTCCAGTGGAAGGATTCTGAATTCTGCAGACAGTACTTTAGAAATCATATTTATTTGCAATTTACTTGAAGGCTCTGAAGCTCAAAACCCTCCAGCGTGTTGAAAAAGCAGCAAAGAAGAACCATTAATCAGCCAAAAACTGGAAAAACGTGAAGTAATGTTTGAGTTTCAACCTCGTTATGGACCATAGTTCACCAAACCCCCAAAATAAACCATCTCCACAAACTCAATTCTGTCAAAAAGTACAAATTCTGAGTTGCTCGGTGCAACTGAGAATCCACAAGTGACTCGGTTGTGATCGACGGTCAAAACTTCTGCGAGGTCTCGGCTGAACTGCAGGCAGTGTTCATGCAAAGACAGGATCAAGTGTTTTCCTCCTTCTAATCATGCAGGAGTTCATACTGTGATGAAAAATGATCCCACGGTGAGACGGGAGCAGAATCCAAAACAAGAAACTGTGTCAGTCCAGAGCTCAGTCCTGGTCCCGGACTGCAAAAGCCTCTGAACGCCTGTAAAATGGGAGGGAGTGGAGCGTAGTGGTGGAGAAAGAGGGATTCAAAGGGAGCCACATAAACCTGATGGCCAGCTGTGCGTCCAGTGTTTGTTCAAGCAGAGCCGCCGGCGACGACGGAGGCAACGGAGGAAGGTTAGCGGCTGCAGGGAGGGCCGAGGAGAGGTTATTAAGGAGGAGCTGCACCAACGAGCCTCCAGGGAGGCAGGAGGGAGGAACAGGAGGCGAAGAAAGAGAAAGAAAAACAAGGAGCAGGAGGACAGAAAGTGGGAGTCGGGGTGTGTGAAAGGCAGCCTTTGTTTGAGCTAAAAATACCGCTAATGCCGCCTGGACACCGACCGCTTCCTGCACACGAGAGCATGTGGGCTTTACGGGTCGCGTTTCTGGATGGTTAAGATTTAGGATTAACCTCAGAGGGGGGTCAGGCCTTCACCTCAAACACACACAGCGGCGACGCACACGACGCCGGCTGCACACCACGCCGCCCCGCCGGACTCATCCTGCAGCTCTAAGCGCCTCTTTGAAGTGATTCTAAATGAGCAGGATTAGTGTAATAGTCTAACGTTACACTGACATACTTGTGGCCACCGTACATCATCGCCTCCCCCCCACTTCTCTGCACCCCGACGACCCAGAGAGCTTCCTGAAGGTCTGAAATCATCTGTTCCAGTCAGTTTAATGTAAATATACAAGTTAGTGTACGAGTTAATTTTACTTCTTAGATCACCTTAAAAACATGACTTCTTATTCATTAAATTAAGCTAACAAGCAACACAACAAGCATGCCAGCTAGCTACACTTCCCAGGATGCATTGCTAGAGACTTAAAACTCTTGAATTAGGTTGTTTCTTTTAATCAACACAGTTCTAACGATGACGAATTTTAAATCAAGTCTGAGTGACGAGTTGATTCAAGCTAACACCTGAAGTTTATTGAACTCATTTTCTCATTTTCAGCTGATTTAATTCAGAGGTTTTTTTTTTACACTTTCATGACTCACAAGGCGACAGTGAATAAATGAATCGACCTGAGAGCAGGTTTGAATCACTTTTTATCAGTTTTTTGAGTAAAAAGTTAAAAATCAAACTGCCTGCAGATGTTTAACTTGTATGGATCCATATTATTAACTCTAAAAATAAACAATAATAGTATTTTTTGTGTGTATTTCAAAAGGAGCAGCTGTTTTTCCAACACAGAAACGACTCAACGCATTTTTCTGAGCTTTTAAAATCAGATTATTATTTTCCTTTTTGCACTTTTCAGGTTGTTTACATCACATACTGTGGAGTCTTTCCACCGTCACTAATATTATCATGGCTTTTAGCAGCTTTAAAACACGTTGGATTTGAAATATTTACTACATATTTGTCTTTAATCACTTTTTATTTGAGTTGCAACGCTTGTTTTTTTTTGTTGTTTACATTGTTTTTATTGTTCTTAAAATTGTTCTACCTCAAAGATCTGCAATTTTCTCTTTTTCTTTGTCTTTTTTTTTTTTTTTCAATTTTATTTTGCTTTTTTTCTACAGGTCTTTGAAATACACAAACATATTAACTCGCCCAAAACCTGTAACTTTGAATAATTTACAGTCCATTCATAGGTTCGGTACAATTCATGACCAGTAACATAATATTTTTCACATATATTTGTTTGTTAAATTAGATTTATTTTGTGTAATTACAAGTTTTAACTACTAAATATTTTAATAATGAGTCAAAGTACCATTTGTACATCACTGTGATGCAGCCCCACACCACACTGCCTGCTCTCCACACCTTTTGATTTCTGTCATTTAGTTTATGCACTTTTTACAGTCATCATGCACACACATCAATTGAAATCGCATGGCACACAGTCCTGATTTCATATGACATACTCACAGCTTTATTTATACACAACATTGTTTCTAGTTTGTTAGTGCACACATTCAAGTTACTTTCTCATTGTATGTTGTGTTTACTTTCTTTTCTATATTAAACCATTAGTTCCAGGTGTGGCCCCAGTTAAGAGGAGCCAGTGTGCCCAGCTGCCCCAAATCCTGGTGATGAGGGGTAATTGGAAGGGATGAACTGTGGCAGGGGGGTGGGAAAAAAGAAGTCTCCTCACTATTTACTGTTAAAAGCATTTGTTTGAGTTTGTATATAAGCAGTATTATGTAGAATATATTATCTTTTTAAAAATTTTTTCCCTTAAACCAAGTCTTATGTCTCTTGTGCTTTGTTTAGTCGTGTTTGTTTCTGTCTATCCTCCTGTTTAATGGTCTGATCAGCCAGTTTAAAAAATCCCAGTGTGAGTGTCAGGCTTAGGTCAGTTTGTGTTCTGCTCTGTTTGGGTTTGGTTGGGATTTGTTTCAGTAGAGTTCTGTTTAGTTGACCTCTTTTTATGGGCCCAGAACCTTTTTTGCTTTTCACTATGTTTTATCTTTTTGGTATTTTTGTTCAATAAATACCTGGTTTTTGAAACTTTCAACTTGTTTTCCTTGTGTCTGCCTGCTTGGTCCTTCGCAATTACCATAGATAGATATTTTACTTATTGCATTTTTTAAAATAATTTGAGTCACTATCAGCTTCACAGTTGCGTTCAGAAGTGCAGATTTTTTTTTTTTTTTTTTAGTTTTTCACAGAATCTGATTGTTTTTTGTTTAAATGAGGCAGATAGAATAAAGTGACTTTGATGAAATATCCTGATTTTAAGCTCATGTTTCCTGACAGAACAGGAGGCTGAATCAGAAAAAGCCGATTCTTTCTGTTTTTTATAGTTTCTGGCTCCAAAAATGTGTAAAACAGTGAATCTGTTTAAAATGAAACCACGTGGAGGCCGATTGTCGACGACACAGAACTACTTTGGTTCTTCCATTTGTTCTTTGTTAGCATCCTCTGTAGAGTTTGTCCTCAAAGTGAGCAAAAGTAATCAAATTACATCATGTCTCCACGCTGGAATTTCCATTTCACACAGAAAACAGATTGCATTTCAAACGCGCCTCCTCCGCTGGACGGGCTGACCTCCGTCCAGCCGCAGTTTAGTCTGTCGCCGTTTCATGTTCCCACAGAAGGTTTCGGGTTCGACGGTTCTGTTTGATATCCAAGGAACAACCAAAAGGGAATTAAAAGTCTTTTAAACCGGGAGTCGTCTTGTTCTGGCCGATCAGACGTCTGCAAGAAGCCGAGAGACGAGAGGAAGAGAAAGAAACTCAGACAGAAGTGTGACAAGAAGAAGAACAGAAGCTTTAAATGTGTTCTGGTACAATTCCAGGTTTAATCTGTTCATAAATCAGCAACTCAATGCAAGAATCACAACATCAAAGTAACGTAAATACATCACTTTGTGGTAATTTATGGATTACCTCAATACCAAATATGTAAATAAGACAAAAGAACACGATTTTACATTAAATCACAACAAAGGGCATCACATGCACAAAACATCATGTCTGAGCTCAACAAC
Source organism: Stegastes partitus (assembly GCF_000690725.1). Lineage (NCBI taxonomy): Eukaryota > Metazoa > Chordata > Actinopteri > Pomacentridae > Stegastes > Stegastes partitus. Next base: position 649,718 of record NW_007577758.1, read on the forward strand.
AACAACATCAGACAACTTGTACTAAAATACACAAATTACTGGAATCATATTTTTCTCCACAATCAAACGTATTTTAATCACTTAATGACCGGCAGCATAAACACAAGACTTTAAGTTGATCAGTCATAAATAATAAGTTGTTCCAACTTGTTTTTCCAAGAATCTGTTTCTGTTCCACAATAAATGATCATAAATATGAAGTTTTGAAGTTTAATTAAAATATCTTCAGTCATTTTTTTGTTTATGTAGTCGCTTCAAAGAAATTAACTGATTACACAATTAAAATTGATCTTTTTTTTTTTAAAGCTTTTTCTTTAAATTATTTTTAAAATAACGTTTGCAGCTTTTTTCTTTCTTTTCTTTTTTTCTTTTTTTAATGTTGCAATTTAATTAAGTGGTTGAATCAGGTCTATTAAATTACTATTAGAGTGTCTTAGAGTTTACAGAACAACAATAAAATCTCTGGATTACTGCGAACCACGGCTGGCTTTTACTTTTTTAAGTGGAAATTCTAACTTTATTCTCAAAATGTAACTTTATTATCATTATTATTATTATTATTATTATTATTATTATTATTACAGTATGTGCATTCAAAATGTGTGTAAATCGGCCAATTTATGTGTTGACATGTGTGTAAATGTAAATGGAGAAAATAAAATAACAGTAGAAGATCTTCCTATAATCAAAAATAACACTAGAAAGGCATAAAAGCGCTCGCTAGCGACGTCCTTAATCATCAGTCAAAAGTTATTTTGAAGTTATTAACTAATAAATAAATAATAAAGCACAGATATTAACGTGTAAAAGCTGACTGAGTCCAACACTGTTTAAAATTTCATTAAATTCTAAAACTATCAGTCCATGAGGGTCTTTGTTTCATCCTCCATGAACAGGAAGTGAAAGAAAGTGAAAGCGTCACGGTTACTCAAAATCTGCACCATTTCATAGAAAACACAATTTAAAGCTCACTGTCTATTTTATTTGATGTGATACGGCTCCTTGTTTTAATTTTATATGCGTAAAACTCTTTCTTTCTTGCACTTTTATTTTGTGAGGACACATACAAACACATATACATTTCAATCAATCAATCAATCAATCAAACTTTGTTTATAAAGCACTTTTCATACATGACATGCATCACAAAGTGCTGTACATTATTAATTCCACTTCCTGACTAGATTCACGTCCTTATTCTATGTTGGACGTGTTTTGTGCCTCGACAATCGGTCCCGACAGGAAATGGAGAAAGAAATAAAAAGAACACGAAGATGGAAGCAGAGGAGGTGGAAGGTTCTGCTTCCAGAGGACGGCTTAACTAAGAGGGAGGAATAAAGGCCTGACACTGTGTTAAGGTTTCAGCGGCGTAAGATTCGGCTCGGCGGGGGTCCTTCTGTGCCTCTGCCCAGAAAATCAGCTTTCCAGGGGAGAAGCCATGAACGGATCAATAATGCATCCGCACACACACATGTTCAAACGCAAGCAGCGTACATATGCAGCCCGGCTCGCACAAAGCCACTCATTATCCTTCCACGCGTTTTCAAAGCTGACCCCTTAACAGCGGAAAAATGGCTCCCCGCGTCGAACGCCCATCTCAGGAATCCCAGCGGGATCCTCCGACGCGAAACAAGGAAGCAGTCGGTCGGGCCTTTAAATGGAACAAACATGGAGGAAGCAGGAGGGCGACGGAGAACCTCGGCGACACTGAAACCGTGTAATCAGACGCCAGATCCTTTAATGGGTGTTTTTAGACGTCGCCGCCGCTTCAAACAGACTGATTCACCAGTTTGTTGTAACGGGAGACGCTCCTAAGTGGAGCTTCTCGAGTGGCTCCGAGTGTCAGACGAAAGCCGTGAAGTGAAGCTGCAGGAATGAAAACACGGCGTGAAGGCGAGGAGTTTAATTACAGACGCCGCCGTGACATTTTCTCACCTTTTTCTTCAACAGTTAGCGCCGCTCGGCTCGTCTGCTCAGGAGGATCCCCGGTTTGACTCGGATATCGGTTCAATAATGAATGTGAGGATGCTGTAAATAAAACAAACATCATGTAAACTAGAAGCTGTAAATACGTTTCTTTAACGTCGACACGTTCCAGCGGTGTGTGAAATATTTAATATTTTAATGCATTCTGTCACATTCTCCTCATTCCTGTCGTGGTTTTGGAGTTTATTTTTATTTATTTATGATTCTCTTCTTCTCTTCTGTCATGTTCCCTTTTTTAGTTACTTCCTGTTTTATTTTGAAATCGCCTTCCCTTTTTTGGTGCTTGTGCTTTTACTTCCTCCCTCTGTCCACGTTTCCCTCCTTTTTTAATCGCCTTCATCACCCACGTCTCGTCTCTTTATTCACTCCTCGGTGTATAAATAGTCTTGTTTTTCCTTTCTGGCGTTTGTCAGTTTGTCCTGTTTTCCTACCTGGATTCAGAACCACGTTCCTGGTTCTGGTTGGTCCATTTGGGTTTTATTTGCTCAGGATTAGTTTAATCAGATTCTCTTGGAGTTCTAGTTTGGATTATTTCCCCGGATCACCTTTTGTTTTTTCTTATTAATTAAAGCAAACATTTTCCGTCACAGTTTTTATTCCGTTCCGTGCTGCGTTTTTACAATCACGTACAGTTTGTCGGGACAAAACGAGTTTGAACTAAACGGCCGTTTTTGCAATAACCTGTGATAATAATTGGTGGAATAATTGATGAAACGCTCATTAGTGGAGTTACTGCAGGGGACCGATAAAACTAACCTGAGAAACCGATCCATCAGCCTGCAGGGTCGAGCTCTGTGGATCATTACTTCTCTGCAGAATCGGTTTCAACGTGTGCAGCTAAATTACTTTTCTGTCGTTTGAAGTAGTTT
>NW_007577758.1:653466-662350 GCF_000690725.1 Stegastes partitus
GTCAGAAAATAATGGACGACTTACCTCTAAGTTTAGCTGCTGGTTTTAGCTTAAAACCTTTTAATTAATCACCTTTAATGCAAGAAACCCCCCCCAAAAAAACATTTTACCACCTTTAATGCCATTGTGGTGGTTTTATGGCACATTTACCTGCTTTAGTCTCATTTCAGGAAGCAGCTCGAACACATGCTGGACTAACATTTGCCAGAAACAGCCTCGAATGAATGTAAACATTTGCTAACCAGGAGCTCAGGTTGGAGTTGTTGTTGTTGTTGTTGTTCTTTTACAACAAACAACATGTAAATCCTGCAACAAACACAAATTAAACCCTGGTCTATATTAGGATTTGCAGATTAATAAGGAAGAAGCTCGGAGTCTTTTCAAACCGTCTCCACTAATGAAACCGAGCGGCTCTTTTGTATTCCATAAGTAGTGAAGTATGAAGGATTATGTTCTGGACGAGGAGGTGTTTCATTCTAACAAGAACGGTGAGAAACAGACAAATGATGGAAATTAAGAAATTAGAGGCCACACTGGAGAGAAAGAAAAGCTCCGAAGTGAATGGATGTGGTGACCTAAATGAGGAGACTCACTATAAAGGAGACCAAGAGCGTCTCATTCAGACTTTCTCGGTTTCCTTCTTTTACCGTGAACACACAATTAAACATCCGTCCGTCTGTACGTTCACCGGCAGAAATGTGCACATTTTGGCACAACATCACTGCTTTCTGTCCTTTAATTTTTATTTTCTGCTCCCTCCATTCATCTCCTTTCATGCCGAGCTCTTTTCAGCGGTAATGAAAGCCCTAATCTGGAGGGGGAGACGCTCTCATCCAGAGCTTTTAGCTGCTGGACCGAGCATGAAAGCCCGACTCTGTGCTTCCAGCGTGGCCTTCCCTCTGGGACGCTGTTTGCAGCGCGACTCAAAAAATGCTTTTCTGGCCAGAAAAAGAAAATAAAAATCTCAGTTTGTGAGAAACTACAGTCAGCTGATGATGCCTGAGACCCGTGACGACTGCAGAAGTTCGTTATTCATCTCCTGAAGCATTACAAGGAAAAATCTTATTCTGTGATTCACGCTGAGGATTTCCGTCCCGTGTCTTCGTCTTTGTTCATATTTAGATAAGAGCATGGATGTTGAACTGTGATGTTCTCTGGTGAACTTTAATTCCCAAAAAAAGACCCTAAAAGTGTGTCGCGCTCCTCCTCTACTTGTTTTTATTATGAATAACTTTGCTAAATATTTACATTCGAGTCTTTCTTTTTTCTCTGTGTCTGTGATTGACAGCATGGAGATTTTTTCTGGCAGCGTTAACATGTTAACCCTAAAAACAAAACAAAAATCTGCATTTGTCCTTTTAAACATGCCTGTAGAATCACAATATCACTGTTGTTTTTAAATCAGCAGAACAAAAAAATTGCCTTTCAACATAATATTTGCTGTTTTTTTTGTAGGAAAATTGTGTAAATCAAGATTTGAGAAATGCTTTTTCAATCCCATATCTTACATATTTTGCTCCCTTTTCATTAAATTATGTACAACATTCAGTTAAATCATTAAAAAAAAATGTAATTATTTATTTGGGGACTTTAAAATAAAATAAAATAAAAATGGCAAAAACTGTCCAGAATGTCCACCGAAGGCCCGACTCCACAGCGCCACCTTGAAAATTTCAACGGAGTCCCATCGAAAGCACGTTTGGTCTACAGCTACGAAATTTGGTGGGCACGTAGAGCAGGTCGGGACGAACAAAAAAGTCCATCAGTACGTTTCTGTAAACACGACAAGAACTCCGCCATGTTGGAAAAACGGCGAGCATGCCGGCCGATTTTTGCTCATTTTTGGCCATTTTCAAAATCTGTCTCCTTCTAGGGATGATGTCGTACACACATGAAATTTGTCCAGCACAAACTATAGGATGTGGTGGTTCAAAGGTATTAAAATCTTACGCAAAAGTCTGACAGCGTGGCAATGCCAGCCACGTAAAAAAAAACAAAAACTTTCACTGTTCTTAGTATTTGACTGTTGCAGCATTTTTTCTTCACCTTTGCTGCCAGATTTTCAGTTTCCAGGTTCCAGGCATCCGTTTAAAACAAAGTCCTGATGGTCTGAAACTCTTCAGCCGGCCTGAGTGTCCTCTAACCGTGCTCCGATGATAAAAACGACTGCAGCAGTCGCACAGAAGACCATCTTGAGCCACTTGTTCCACTTCAGCCTCCGAGAGAGACGCTCGCCTCGACTCAGGTGCATAAATCACGTATTGTGTCTTTAACCCGCATTGATTTGGGTGTCACAGTGTGGAAACAGGAAATCGCAGCCCGTGTTATTTGACTAAAATGTCAAAGCTTTATGGGGGTCGAGGCTGGGAGAGACAGACGCCCGCGAGGTGTGAATACAGATTGCAGGAGGAAGCTGAAACGAAGACGAGACGTTGAAACCTCATCGGTTTGCAGCGTCTCAACCGTGGCTGTTAATGTGGCGAAAATGCAAAAGATTGTTAATAATATATAGAATATCTCAAGTAAACACGACCGAGAACCTCTTAAACATTTCAATTCCACTTTTGAAACCAGCTATTAGCAGCCGGACGACCCTGAAACAAGCAGCCCTGCAGCTATTGGCAATAATTCAGAGCAGTTCTGTAAAAACTAAACTCTTCTGGTTGAAAACCCGACACCAAGAAACAACCTTTTATTTCAGTAGTATCGCTTTTTTAAAAGAAATATTGATTATCCTTCGACTTCTTTTGCGAGTAATGATTTTAAAGAGCTGAGCGATGGGCTTCAGGCCGCCTCAGATCTAAACCGGTCACATGATTTATCTCCATATCTGTGTTTGTCCCGTCTGCACCAGTGACATTTATCAGCCGAGCAGAAGGACGCGAGTGCAGCTCGGACGTGTCGCCGCGGCTTTTGTATGATCCACACGTGAAGGCTGGTAAATATGGCTGCTTCTTCATGCTATCGATTTCCTATCTGGCGGTCGGACACGGCTGACCCACTCGCTGCCTCACCGCCAGCCTCTAATCTAATAGAGACATCTGAGGCTGCGGCGGACACACAAAGCCGAGGAGACGTGGACACAAACGCAGCAAACAAAGGCAGAAGTGAAAAACACATCAAATAGGAGGGAAAAAAAGGATAAAAGAGCAGGAAAAACTGGAAAACTGAGCCGGAAAACTGCGTGAAATACGTTCACGGGTGAGATTTTGAGCCTCAGATGCATGATTTTCCGCATTCTGGTCAGTTTTTATGCGACAGTTTGTGCTGGAAATGCTTTTATTTATGTGAAGAAACACGATGACCTGTTCAGAGTTGATGTCATGTGATTGTTGGTCACAGCTGATTCACTAACGGTGGAGTTTTTTTTAGTGTATTACAGAATTCGGTTGGTATAAATGTCAGAAAAATGGAGGAAATATGATGTTAAGTTTACAGATGGAACGATAAATCACACACGAGCAGTTCGAGGCTCGTTGAACAGTTTAAAAACTCTTCGTTCTTTTACAGTTTGCGGCTTCAGAGGGTTAAACAGCAGATGTGATGCACAGTTCTGCAGTAAAAACATGTCAAATAGTAGAGAAAAAAAGGATAAAACAACATGAGAACACCAGAGCATCAGCGTTAAACCACATCAGATACATTCATGGATGTAATTTTAGCATCAAACATGTCATTGTCTGCATTCTGGTCAGTTTTTAATGCAGCGATTTGAGCATTTTCTGCATCAGCTTATGTTGGAAATGTGTTTATTTATGTAAAGGAACATTGAAAACACAACAGATTGTAGACGGATGTTTTCCACAATGAGCTCATGATTCATATTTTGAGAGCAACAAATGAAGAAAAAAAAACAGCCACCTCGACTGATTCAAAATAAAACAACAACTTTTAATTAAGTTTTGGCAAGTTATGAGCCTTCTCAGACACGTTTCTAATCGTTTTGGAATCATTATGGACACCATTGAGTCACTTTGGACACGTTTTAAGTACTTTTGGACTATTTTTGAGTAATTTCTGGCAAATTTTAAGCCATTTTTTTGCACAACACCAGGTTGAGCCTCTAACTGTTTAAGACTGTAGAGACCAGCCATCATGTTGGCAGCAGAGAGCATTGTGGGAGTTTAGCAGCAACGGGACCATGACACAGACTCTGAGGAGGTTCATGACCTCCAACCAGAGAAACCTCTACCAGGACAGCAGTCATCTGTCTCAGTCATGTCAGTAACAAAGTCATCTGTGAGGCCTGAAGACTAAACCAGTTACATCAGCACAGGACAAATGTCCACTTGGTTTATTCTGTATATTGATTAACCTGTTATTGACTGTTTGATAATGCTGCCAGTTACATGGTTGGGAAACTATTTTAGCGTAGCTTCCTGTCACATGTTGTCTTCTCCCTTTACAGCGCGAACAGCAAAGGATCAGATTTACTGAAATGATCATTGATTCTCACTAAAATGAAGAAATTAAGGATTCAATTTCGTCCCTGATGCTGCCAAAAGAATCTTTACCATCTACAAACCTCAACGTCTGTCATCACCTTACAGATCAAGTACTCTTGTAGTTTAGTCATAGCAACTGGACTTGCTTGAGTTCCTTGAAGACGTTTCATCCAAGAGGCTTCATCAGGTCTGACTGATTAGTTCCAGATATCCTTAAGGCGCTATGAACACCTGAGTTTCAGTTTCGTTAGTGCTCCTCCTGCCACAAAGGGGTTCGTTGGGGTCTTCTGTGGCTCGGTGTGGATGTGGGTTCATCTTCCTGGTTGAGAGATCTTCGGACTGAATTGTAAACAGGTGAGAGGTGACGCCTGATGAAGCCTCTTGGATGGAACGTCTTCAAGGAACTCAAGCAAGTCCAGTTGATTAAGCTACGAGAACAACCATGACCTGGATGACTGAGAATCTTCACAGACATCTTAGAGACTGAGTGTTTCTAAACCTTTAATCCCTCTTCCATCTCTTTGTCTTGGCACCAGAGAGCATTGTGGGAGTTTAGCATCATAACAGAGACTCTGAGGAGGTGAATGACCTCCAACCAGAGCTCATGTGTTCATGTCAAACCTCCACCAGGACAGAGTTCATTTATTTCAGTCTCAGGAAATCCTTTTATTTAATAAACTCGCCGACAGAATCTCCGACGTCACCAAACCTCGACAACATGATAATATATCCGTCTCTACCTTCTGAAACGCGCCTCTAATCTCAGATTTCTCTCACGTCGGTTTGTTTTTCCGTAAATTCAACTTTCGTTCTTAGAAATGATTTCTGTTTTTTTTTTTTTCTCTCTCTTTATTGTGACCTGCGAGCGGCAAATATCTTTTACACGCCGGCGCAGCGTCTGAACACCTGCAGGTATGAAGACGTCTGCCAACATCTTCACACATCAATTTGCGAGGATGGCTTCATGCGAACACCTTTCCACCGGTTCTGCTCCGGCATACAGTCCCAAAGCAATTAATTTACAAAAAACCCCTCTAAGCAGGCAATTAAACACATCCCCGCTTAACCTTGCTTTCAAATTCTGTGGATTATACACACAACCTAATGAAAAACAGTCCCCTCCTCGCTCCCGCTGCTCATTATGCTAATGAAATTCCCCTTTTAGCTGCCGTTTCTGCCTCTTGTTTTAATATTCAGGGGAAGACGGAGAGACTACAGGTGAAAAAAAAAAAGAAAGTGTTTGTTTTGGGTGATTCACGCTTCACCTGCAAACGTGTTCTAATAAATAATTCTGCGGCGGGACGACGGGAGCGGCGTGAAATTATTACACAGTGCACCTTGATTATTGAAAATGGAGTGCAGAAAGACGGAGACAACTGTGGGATTTCTTTTCCTTTTTTCTGCCACCGGTGTGTGAAGTGCAATCCCAGTCACCCTAATGTAATTATACATGGGAGGCGGCGAGTCGGCGTTGGGGTGGGGGGGGGTTGAATAAAAGAAACGGGAGGATAGACTCTTTCCTTTGTGAATAATTCATGAGCCTGAAATCTATGAGGTTTTCTGCTAAGTCGTCCTGCCGGCAGACGGTGACGAAACTGACGAACAAGCATCCGAATGCCGCAATCAGGAGAACCTCGTAGGTGCACGGAGGGATGAACTCTGAGGATGTAAACATGCAGACGACGGCCGGGCTGCGACGCGACGACGCTGCACCTTTAACACGAACAAAGCTGTAAAATCTGACGCAAGAAAACATCTAGAATAGACCGTTTTTCCACATTAAGTTAAATGACTCCTCTTGGTTTCTACGATGTTTTGACTCGACTCCGGTTTGTCCTCCGCTGCTGCCTTTGAATAAATGTTCCCAATCCATAAAAATGTCGTCCTTTATCCTTCATTGTTTGAGATCTTTTATGTGCATTTTCAAATTCTAAACAGACTTCTGGACCATGAATATTTAAGATGCTGATGCATGTCTGCAAGGAGACAGTGACTCAGGGTGAAGGCAGGTTCACCTGGACAGGTAACCAGTCTATCACAGGGCTACACTTAGAGACAGACAACCAAGCACACTCACATTCACACCTACGGACAATTTACAATCACCAATTAACCTTTTTGGACTGTGGGAGGAAGCCGGAGAACCCGGAGAGAACCCACGCTGCACGGGGAGAACATGGAGACTCCACACGGTGTCCTCACCGGGACACCAGCCGGCGACCTTCTAGCTGAGAGGCGACGATGCTAACCACTGATCCACCGTGCAGCCCATCACAGAGGCATCCTGATGTAAATACAGTCAATTATTGGAAAGTTTAGTTCCAACTAATCAGTTATACAGTCATTAATATTCGTAGTAAACTACAATTATATACTTATAAGTAGATAATTATGTAATTAATTGACAAAAAACAACATGCACAACACGTTACCAAGTGTCCACAGGTGTAACCAATGCTGGAAAGAGTTGTGACCTTACATACGACAGACATTTACTTCTATTCTGTGCTTGCAGTTCAGCCAAAAAGTCACTTATGACGTCTCAACTGCAATAAGGACTCTTTAGTTTTTTACAATTTTGTTCCTGCAAACAGTTTATAGTTTTAAATAAGCCGTGCAGAATAAAGTGATGCTGATGATGAAATATTATGATTTTAGGATGTATGTTGGAAAGGCAAGATGCAGATAATTTGCTTAAGGACCATCGAAAAAGTAAAAAATCAGTTGACTGTGGTTTCAGAGGATTAAACTGCATGCTGCATATAAAAATGCCAGAAACGGTGCAAATGTTAATCAATAATTATTAGAAAAACACGACGTGCACACAGTTTGTTGGAGGAAACAACAATGTGGATATCAATAAATGACAGTATGGTATGCATAAAAGCATCAAAAACATGCCTATTATTAACTAAAAGTATCACAATCCTACATATTATGGCACTAAAGTATCTAAAACCTGCTTGTTATTGCACATAAGTACTAAAATCATGATTATTGATGCACCAACATATCAAAAACCTGCATATTGACAAATAAAATGATCAAAGACCTGATTATTGATCCACAAAAATATTGAAAAATCTGAAAATTATTGCGCTAAAGAATCAACAGCTGCAATATTAATGCACCAGGATGTCAACAACCTGCATATTAATAAATAAAACTCCCAACAACCTGAATGTTGATGCACTAAAGCATCAAAAACCTGCATCTAAAGACACAAACTTAACGATAATGTAGATTTTCATGCACACAACATTTCAAATAATTGATGCATTTGCTGCAAAATCCCCCCAAAAAGGTGCAAATCCAGCAGAGAAGGTGCCAAAAAAACCCCAATAAAAGCTGCACACAAGCACATAAACAGTTGGGTTTACTCAGGCTGAGCACACACACACAGAAAGTCAAGAGCTGCAGTGAGAGTCCTGACCACTAAATGCTTTAACACACTCACACTGGCATGCACACAAACACACACAGACACACAAACACACTCTGAGTGTCCCGGCTGCTAAATACTTTACCCACCTGGCAACCCAGAGCTCTGCTAGTTAAAAGCTTTCCGATTAGATGTACACGTATCCCGTTTCACTTTAAAGAGCCTGCGGGAAGCAAAGCCGCTCGCCATCGGCGGGAAAACATCACGCTTTTATTCCGGGAAAGTCGGAGAGAATGAGGCGATGACCGGCAGAAGAGATGGATGGATATAGACGGAGGCAGGCAGAGTGCAGGAAGAAGGGTCTGCTGTAATTAGTTTATCTGATATAACTTCCATCTCTGTCATGTTCTCTCCAAGTCACTGCAGCTCTGACTGGCTTCTCCTCACTGCTCTCATTAATGCAGCTGCATTATGCACAGACACCCAGCTTGATGAAGGCAACAATGATGCAGTATTACGGCCCAAAATAATTTTAAAACAACAACAACAAAAACCTAGAATTTAACATGCAAAAATACAAAAAACATGCATATTAATGTACCAAAATACAAAAAACCTTGATATTATAGCATAAAAGAATTAAAAACCTGCATATGAATGTGCCAAAATATAAAAAACCTGCAAAATAATTCAATAGAATGTCAAAAACCTGCATATTAATGCAACAAAATATATAAAAAAAAACCTGCACAATAACGCACCTAAACATCAAAAACCTGCATATTGATGCACCAAAATATCAAAAACTTGCATGTTAATGCATCAGCAGGTCAACAACCTGGATGTTAACACACCACAAACATCCCAAAACCTTGATATTATTGCACAAAAGTATTGAAAAAGTTGCATATTAATGTGCCAAAAATATCAACAACCTCGATATTGTTGCATAAAAGAATCAAAAACCTGCATATTAACATTAAGTAAGTAAGTAAATAAATAAATAAATAAATAAATCTGGATTTAAATAAAGAAAAGTATCAACAACCTGGATATT
>NW_007577758.1:664521-667017 GCF_000690725.1 Stegastes partitus
GGAGTTAAGGAGGAAAAGCCACCAGCAGGGTGAAGGTTTGAGTTTAATTCTGTTCCAACAAAACAGCTTAAATGACTGTTTAAGTGTTGAAGTCATGCAAAAATAAACTAGAAACCTCGAATACTGTCAGAACTCAAAGGTTCTGATTTGTGGTGTGAAGCCAAGATGTGCTGAGCAGTCAGTCTGAAGCAACACATTAGAACTCACAGTGATGCCCGCTGAGGAACATTGGCCAGAAGTTGGTGCTTTAACAGAACCAGGACCTGCATGTTGGATCTTTAGAAGAGTTGATGCAGAGTTCAGCCCAAACATTTGATCAACCGTTAAAGCGATCCGACATCAACCACCAGGCGCTGATCGATCAATAACCGAAGAACCGTCTTTTCTAAAACCTTCTCAGTGAGTTACTTTCTGGGATCGGGAGGCTTCACAGAAACATTTAAACCTTTCAGCAGAACATCGGGAGGCGGAGAACCCGGCGGTCCCGAGGCGCTTCTGAGCCGAGCAGCTGCAGAACGGTTTGGGGATGTCTGGCCTTTATCGGACAGCTTGACAGCGCTGAGTGACGGGAACACGGGGATGGAGAAGCGGCAGGTCACGCTCCAGGAGGCCCAGACCGAGCTCAGGCCCGGGGCTCTGGGGCGACACGGTCCGAGGAGCCTCCTGCTGAGAACCCGCGGCCTCACATGTATGTTTAATATCCGCCGGCGGTCGAATTAGAGGCCGAACACGGAGACCAGAGAGGTGATGACGGGGAACCGGTGGGCGGCAGGTGATGTGAAGAGGAGGAGGAGCTGCTGTGTTGGATGTTAAAGGTAGATTCATTGTTTTCAATCAGTTTGTATTATTTCCTGCACTGTTGGAAAACCTCATTAAACAAACGACGGATCTGAAGCAAAGGAGCCAGAAAAAAAAAAAAGATTTAAAAAAAGGTAAAATATCGGAGCATCATACAACTAATAAACTATATGAAAATAAATTTATGAAAAGTCTGGCAGCAGAAAAAAAAAGGTCGAAATAGTAAAATGCTTCTGTTAAAATACACAAATAAATCTGCCCTCAAAGGAGGAAGAAATATGTTCAAAGAAGTGGCAGAAAACCAACAATGAACATGTAAGAAAAGAAGCGTTTTCTTTTCAAAAGTTGTTAAAAAAACAAAAAAAACAACAAAACCCATGAACAAATGGTTTCATATCACAACAATACAAAAGAAAAAAGTAGAAATCAGCCATCAAGTACAGTCGTGACTCGATAATCGACCCTTAACAATCCTAAACCTGCTGTCCGACAGGTTTGTAGGAAAAACCAACAGAACCCATAAAAACAGCCTTAACATAGCGACAGCCTTGGATTGTGACTCCGACATGACATTTAATGTCACCAATCAGGATGACGGCGTATTATCTGACTGAACAATGCCACAGATTGGCTACGTTCACACTGCAGGACTTGATGCTCAATGAGGATTTCTTTGTGACTTCCTTCACGTTTCCAGTTCAATGCGACTTGTATGTGATCTGCTGTGTGAACTTCATACGANCAAAAGTATCTAAAGCTTAATTTAACATCAAGAAACGTCCTCTTTCCATCACCTTCTGTCTTCATTAATAAAACCAGAAACCTGCTTATCAACGTGCTGAAGCTTCCTCTAACTTGTAGAACCGTCGTCCTTCGACCTCGGCTCACCTTCTGCCTTCACCTCCTCCCTCCTCCTCCCTCCTCCTCCTCCTCCCTCCTCTCCTCCTCCAGCCCATCCATCTCCCTCCTGCCTCCTCTATTCATCCGTCCATCCAGCCATTCATCCGTCCAGCGTAATGTGTCTCTAAGTGAGTTACCCGTGGAAACAAAGTGGGTCACATCGCCGTGATCATTACATCACCGGCTGATATTATGGGCTGGATTGTTTATACTCGCGGACGGCGCTCATGCTCGACTGTTCTCGTGTTTTATAAGGCCGCCGCCGCCGCCGCCGTTTGCTTTATGGGGTTATCAATCCCGACGCCTGCTCTGAATCAGTGTTGTGGTAATCAGCCGTGGCGTTTCCATGTAAATAAACGTCCATTCTGCTGCACTCGCTGGTTCAGCGGCGTCACCTGAAGGGTTTATGTTCCCGGCTGCACAAACATTAGTCTGTGAAGAGAGAAACGGATAAATTCTGACGCACAAAAGGTTCCACAGACCTGGATGATGATCTACAGACGTGTCTGGATGTTGGTGCACTAATATACGAACAAGCAACAGGGATCTGAATATTTACATATAAATAACTTATTGTACAAAAGTATTTATCAAACACATGGATATTAACATTATTATTGATTGTATTTGTGTATTTTGTTTAAGTCTCTGACCCACCAAGGGACAACAGATGCAAATTAGCATTGATGCTAACTCTGGCGCATTTACAACATGTACTTTTTACATTTTCTCATGAACGTGCACTGTCCCTGTTAGACATCCATCCATCATCTCTCCACCTTAATCCTCACCAGGGTC
>NW_007577758.1:668593-670804 GCF_000690725.1 Stegastes partitus
TCAGATAAATTTGTAATGTGTATAGTCTTATTATTTAAATTAGTCCACACACACACACACAGAATTCTGCAGGTTTAACAGTTTTATTCCAAATCACAGACTTTTTCAGAATCAGCTTTAACGGCCGAGTACGTCCACAACATACAAGGCATTAGGTTTCGGCTGTTGGTGTCGCCCTGGGAATGAGCCGGAATCATAGAAATAGGACAATAAAAAATAAAATAACTATAGAAAGAAAAAATAACATAAATAAATAAGAAGAAGAAATAAAATAACAAATATATACAAGAATTTACATGTCTAAGCAGGAAATAAAATAAAAAAAGGTCATATTTTGCACATTCCACATTGTTTACACGTATTGTGTAATCAGGTGAATAATTTGCACACCGAGTATTTATTTCTGTTAATTTTTCTTATTCATTTTTTAAAAATAAAAGCCTTTGAATTTTCTACACTTAGTGTTTATTTACTGGCAATAGTCACTCTCTCCCTGGTAGCTTTTGCTGGTTTTGGTTCTGATTCTACATCGCGGGTTGTTTTATTTCTCACGGTGCAATTTCATTTTATTTGTTTTATTTATTGTAATGACTTTGTCCTCTTTTGTTGTGATGCTGTGAAGCCAAAGAGCTGCTAAACTGCCTTTTGTTGTTGCCATATTATTTAATTCTCTCTTCTGTTGTTGAATCCAGCATAAAACCTTTTTTTTAATGTGTGGATTCAGGATTTATTGATGCTTCTGAAACGGGGAGATACCATCAGATCTTTCACTCGTTTATTGCAAAGGAACAATGAATCCGAACCTCCTCGACGTAATTTTTGGCCGGTTGTTTTGGATGATTATCTGTCTGGAGTAAAAACCCTCCGAAGCAGCAGTGAAACAGGAGCTGATGTTCGGAGTCCATCTGAGCGGCTGATGCTGCAGACTGACACCCGGCAGATGAGGATATTACAGAGAATCAGTGGAATGCTAATGTTTACTCACCCAGGGGAGAGCACAGACACTCGGAGAAGCCAATATGAATTTCTCAGCTTTTATGTTTGCATCAGCTTCCCTCCTGAGGAAGAAGAAAAAAGAAGAGCAGGAAGGCTGCACCGGAGTGTTTCTGTGTGCTGCTCGGCGCTGATTGTATTTTCCTCTACGTGACTAAACGCCGCTGTGTTCTCCCGCCGAATTACAGAATCCCAATTAAGAGGTGTGTGTGTTTGTTAAGCAGGAAGCAGCTCTGCCACATGCTGCATTTACCGGCTGTACAGTCGACGCCAATTTACAGACAAAAGAGGCCTCAGGTTGTCACAGCGTGAAATAAGCCGACGCCGTTCCGGATCAATAGTCCAACCTGCAGCTGGTTCAACAGACTTTCTATAAATAGAAACACCCTGTGGTATTTTAATTCTTCAGTTTTCTCTCCATTTAGAAACATGCAGGACATATAGGATGCGTTAAAAACAGCGAAGAGTCCCAAAGTCAACATTCTGGGTTTAAATCCCACAAACATCTTGGCGATGAACCCGGTGAATACGAGGAGCTCTGGTCATTTCTGGTCACGGTTATAACGAAGAACACGAGCAGACCAGTGACGACGAGCCCCGATGTGATTCCAGCTAATGTTTGTACATCAATAAATAAACAAAGAAGAACTAAAAAAATCTGTGAGTTTGCATTTGTTTTTTCCCAGATAAGAGTGTTACTGTTAAGGTTATTTAAAAAAAAAAAAGTAAATAAAAAACCAAAACGTGTGTTATGATGCATCACTCTGCTTTCATTAAACATAATATTAAATATTTTCTATTTTCAAATTTTTCCATCAGAACTAATTGATTTGGCTCCTGTCTTTTGTTTACAAATATTACACAGAAAAGATATATATATACACATCTAAACAGTCTAAACCTACATCTTAACTAGAGATGCGCCGATCCGGTGGCCGATACTGGACGAAATTACGGTATCGGATGATTTCCTTCACAGTGGTAACTGGCCGATCACACACATACAATCCTGCCTGCCGACACATCCACGTGTTCGTCTGCTCATTGGCTACAAGTTTACAGCGTCAGAGAGTGTCTGCAACCCGATTGGTCGAATCTACAAGGGTGGAACTTGTGCGTACCGGGTTTACTGTCTGAGACACTCCATTGGCCCTTCAGGCTGTCACTCACCCCCAAAGCCCTCCTATTGGCCAAACTAGCTGTCAATCAAAAGCTGAG
>NW_007577758.1:671833-693499 GCF_000690725.1 Stegastes partitus
TCAAAAAGAGGTATCAGTCCATCCCTAATCTTAACTGCATCTAAACAGAATTACCTACATCTAAACAGTCTAAACTACTATAAACTGCATCTAAACACGATAAGCTACAGACTCAGCCCATCTTGAAAGAAAAGACATGAAGCTGGAAAATAGGAAAAACAAATAAGAGCGTCCAAATGTGGGACAACACAGAAAAACACATGAAGAACTCTTGTATCCAACAATGAAGCAACAACAACACAGAGGAGCACCGAGAACGTACCCTTCCTCTGTTCTTCTTCTTGGTTTAGCAGCAGTCAGCAACCAGCTTAAAACTCCACCAGCTGTGCACGTGTTCACTACGATGCTGCTCCCAGGACAGAACCGTCCTCACCTGAACCCTCTCCAGGTACCGACCAATCAGATCAGAGCTCCATGAGGGGCGTGGACAGAGTTCACAGCAGCTAGACGTGAGTTTCTTCTTCTTCCTTTAACATCAACGTCTCCGTTCACAGAAACACAATCAGACTTCCATGCTGAGCAGTCACAACCAGCAACACACCTGCTTATTGTCATTTTTACCTTAATTGCTTTGAACTTCATCACACATCTGCTGTCCAATCAGATTTGAGACCCCGCCTGCTCATCAGCCAATAAAGCGGCTGCGTTTAGGCGCCGCCTCCTCCTGAGACTCCAGAACCAGATGCATCCCTGGCGCTGACAGGTGAGGGCTCTGAGAGCTTGATGTCGTTTTAATGCCGTTTGTTGTGATCAAACTTAACTTAAAGGAGAAGTTCAGCTCAGTCTGAAGCTTCTGGAGCCGTAAGATTCAAGTAAACAAGTGAAACACGGCGTATTTAATATCCGTGTTTCTATCAGAGGAGCTTCCATGTGGTCAGCTGCTGCTTCCTCACAGATAATGAACTCGTTCAGGATTTCCTCCGAGAACACCAGAATTCTGATTTCGTTTGACCTCATAAATCCCCAAAACACATCTGCAGGCTTTAAAAAAAAGTACACCATCTCTCTTGTTGAATGAGAATTTTCCGAAGGTCCTTGAACGACTCATCCGTGCCATTTTGACAGAAAAGTCAAAATCTGAGCTTGAAATTGTGACGTTTAATCAGAATCACTTTTTTCTTCATGTCTGCTTTAAAAACTGGCTCAAAATAAACAACCTGATCAACAAAAATTAGGAAGTTCTGCACAGAACGGTGAAACTAGCGGCTGTCACTACCTGCCATGTGTTCCTGGAAGTAGAAGAAGCTCTGGCATGTTTCTGGGTTCCTCTCTGTTGCTGCTGTTGAGGAAATTTTTCAGCTCAACACGGTTCATTGAGGAACTTCTGCTGCAGACATGACTCGAGGAATCTGTTTTGTAGGATTTGGGGTTCTGAAACTCTCTAGAATTACGATTAAAAATTTATATTGGACTAAAAAAAAGCTTTATAGTGCCAATCAATAACTTTGTCTCTGAGGTATCAGAGGAATCTCTTATTGAACTGAGCTGTTGCGTTAAAGGTTTTTCCAGGAACCCCCCAAACCAAACTGAGTTCCTTGAGGTTCTAGGAGAGTATAACAAAAAATTCAGGGACTTTTCCGCTTTGGAAATCACATTTATGCTCAGTTTGTCGCACCGAGTTTCTACTTTGGGGCCTGAATTTTCTATATACTGCATTTGTTTTTGGTTGTTTACTGGAATTAGAAGCTTTATTGTCATTATAGTGCAAGATGGCAATACAGGACGTTGCAAAAAGTATTAAAAAGGTCGACCAAAATGACGCTGAAGAAGCTTAAGAAACGTGTAAAAGAGTTGCGAGAAGAAATGCAAGAAGAAGGCAGCTTAGAAATGCAGCTGTTGATGCAATTTGTAGTCATTTTAGTTGTAAATAAAATGACACAGAGCTGCTTTGACCTCCACTGTTTCCTGCACATGCATGCTTCCACATTAATGAGCGCTAACCGCTAACCGCTAACCTGCAGGTGAAGCCGATCACATCCAGACGAACCGACACAAAGCAACCGGCAGCTGAAACCCGCTCCGCCGTTTCTTTAACAAACGCTCGCTCGCGTCGTGGCGCTAAAACCTTAATCTCATTCATTTATTTCTCATCAGCGAGTGACGGGAAGAGAAACTGTTGCGTCACATTACCGCGCTGGGCTTCCAGGAAGCTCTATTAAATGGGATGTTCACTGTTTTCTTTTTTTTTCTTTCCTCTCACCCCGCTGCTGCTATTTACCCATAAGTCTTTGTAATCTGTTTAGAGGGCTTATGGGTGCTCAGAAAGTGCTCTTTCCTCGCAGCGCGGCTCATTTATCAAGCGAGATTAAGAAAAGTCCAGAAAGTGTTTTGAATACGTGCTATCAGACGCCTTCTCGCTTGCAAATTAAATTGCGCCGAGTTGTGTGTTGTGGATGCACATTTGAGCAGCATTTGATAAAAGCTCGTTACGATTATTCATCCAGTCAGACCTGCTGCTGCTCCAGCTCCGGCTTGGACAACTTCTGTCTCTCTTTTGTGCAGAAATATTGAAACACTGAAGGAGTTTTTCTTCATTTCTGTTTACTTGTTTGGTCGTTTTTGTCAGATGATGGCGACACCTTGAACCAGGAAGCCGGTTTAAACGCCATCGTATTAAATATATTCTGCTTTTTCTGGCTTCTCCTTGTCCTTCGGTGTGTTATTCAGCTGCTTTGTGTGCCTGTAAAAGACCCAAAGTCGACACCAAACCACAGCAAACTGCTCTTTACCTGCTTTAAACGCCTCATTTGAAGGTCTGGCTGTTGCTGATCTGCATCGACGTGTCCGCCCAGCTGCTAGATTTGGACTTGCGGGCTGTTTTACGGCTCCTGTAAAGCTTCTTTCTGGGATGTTTTTAGGGAGAAAACGACATTTACTCCTGCACATGTGAAGGTCTAACTTTGTTCTGGTGCATCACAGTCGCAGTCGAAGCACCGAAGTGGAAACAGAAAGGCTGAAAGAGTTGATTTTAACAACATTAAATCATGTAGACGTGCTCCAGTGGACGCTAGATCACCGTGAATAATGTTGGCTTTCTAGGAATTCTTTAAAGCGTTTGAATGAAGTGTTCTGATTGAGTAAAATCCACCAGCTGGTTTGAAACAAGTGTTTGTTTTCGACCTTTCATCAGAGCTGGAAACTTTAAAAACAGGAAAAAAAAAACCCATCGGATGAGATTTTGTCGGGATAGAAAGTGAGATCTCCTGGTTTTGGTGCGTTCGTATCACTTTTTTTCTTCTTTAATTCCCACAGCGAGTTTAAAATGTGCCCGGAGAGAAAACCCAGCAGGTGACGGAGCAGAACTCAAACTGCACCAAGTGGACTGTTTGAGCTGCACCATGCAGGATATTACATCTGTCAGCAGACATTTGGACAAAACTACCAACCGGGCAGCGCACGGTTCCCGTATAATGAAAAACGAACGGTTTCAGGCCGAACATAAAGTGAAAACGACGTCCATAAAGTCCGTCGGCCGACTCGCGTGTGCACAAACTTTTCTCTTTCCGGGAGTCGGTGAATAAGCACATTGTGAGCGCTGCAGCAGGAGATTTTACATTTGCATGATGGGAACCAAATGTTCTGACGAGAACCAAATGTCCACGTAGGGAAGCTCTACAAGTTGTTTGGCGGCTGCAGGAAATGAATGCGTTTAACGGAGGTCAGCCGGGGTGCGTTTTCACATTTCTGCCATAAAGCGCTGTTTCTGCTGCACTCTTCACCTCCGACACGCTCGGCGCGCTAACTTTAGAACCTCCCCCGCCGCCACCGCCACCGGTATTTGTTTTCCGTTCTGTTTTGTTCTCATTTGTTTGTTTCGACGAACACTTTTTTTTTTTTTGCATTTTTTCCCTCCTCGATGCGTTCTCTTGCAGTCAATCTTGCTCTTGTTAACATATTTAATCCTCTGCGGCGTCGACAAATTAGCATTTGGTTTGTGTCCCCTGTCACAACAAATATTTGTCTACGGATTGCTTTGCTGGTATTTGACAGCAGATCATCGGCGGCTCTGTTTGTGTTGCTCTGGGATTCAGCGATTGTTCCGTCGACTGGGACGGCGTCGGAGTTGATTCAGGAGATCCGGTTGGTGCTCGTCCACGTGGCACTCCTTGTGGGCGAACAGGCGCCTATTTTCAGCTTGTTTGTGGATTCTGTTGTTATTGTTTTAATAATGCATAAAGTTTCGTTAGCTGATGCCGAACGGGAAAGTTTGTGCTCAAAGATTTTCCAAAAATCCTGAATTGAACATTTAAACGTTGACAGTTTTACTTCTTTATTCTTTAAAGCAAGGGTTCTCAAACTGGGGGTCGGGACCCCCATGGGGGTCCCAAGATAATTTCAGGGGGTCGCCAGATCATTGTAAAAAAAATTAAAATAAAAATAAAGCCTACATTTATCAAATAAATGTGTTTTAGGGCTGTCAAAATTAGAAGTGTAGACTTCTTCCCACTCCTTTTTTGAACTTGTTAATATTGTGATTTGATTATGTGACATTATTATTCTTTTTTGCTCTTTTTAAAATGATTTTCTTTTGTTTTTATATTCTTTTTCATTTGTTCAGAATAAATTAAACTAAATGTTAAAAAGAAAATTAACGTGTTAATGTAAAGAGATTAATCAGTGGAATTAACACATTATTTTTTAACGCATTAATGCCTGAACAACAAAGTTATTACTCATGAAACATTTAAATTGGGGTCATGAACACAAACTTATGTTATCTTGGGGGTCGTGGCTCAAAAAGTTTGAGAACCACTGCTTTAGAGAACACTGCACGGTGTACTTCTTTGTAGGAAATGTTTTATTATTTCACAATCTGTCCACAAGAAAACACAAGCAGGACTCAAAACAAGCGTTTAATTCAATATAATGTGCAATATTTTAGTTTTTAGGTGCAACATTTCTAATTTCATGTATAATATTTTCATTTAATTGAGCCGTTTTCTTTATCTTGTGTCATATTTTATTTACTACTTGTGCAGTTTTTCATGATCTTATGCGATGCTTTGCGACCTCAGCCAGTATCACTAAAGTCCTACTTTAGCTTTTTTATTATATAATAATAATAATTGATCAGATTTATAAAGCTTTTTTTCTAGATGCTCAAAGTCGCTTTACACTGTTATAGCCACAGTTGCCCTGGGGCAGACGTTCTGCCCCTCCGACCACCACCTCATTTTTTAAAATTTATTTTTCCTTTATTTAACCAGGTAGGTTAATTGAGATTCTCATTTACAATAACGACCTGGCCAAGAGGCAGCACAGAGCAGAAAATACAATACATCCATAAAAAACAAGACACAAACAAAACGTAACAACAAAAAGCTTTGAAGATAAAATACACTAAAAGCAGGTACAGGACTCGGTAAATAGTTGCTTCACCATATTTTTAAAAGAAGATAAAGATATAAAGACACTGAGTTTGAGTGTTTTTTGTAAGTCAAGGGCTGCAGAAAACCTCAAACAACCCATTCACACCAGGCAAGGTGGTGAAGTGTCGACCATGACGCAGGTTACAGGGCGGAATCGAACCGCCGACCTTCCGGTCATTGACCGACCTGCTGCACCACCTGAGCCACACCCGCCCCGACATGTGCAGTCATGTTTTGCTTTTCAGTCAGGCAGCACATTATTCACACGATTTTATTTTCTGAGCAACATCTGTCGTTTTGTCTCATTAACTTTCGAGGTAAATTAATTGTCTTCATTTAGTATTTTCTCTCTTATTAAGTCTTAAATGTGAGTTTTTTGTGCTCAAAGTTGGATTTCCGACGTCATGGTGGATCAGTGGGAGCCTCCTCCTCCTTCCAGCTGGCCTTCACATCATAAAAAAAACCTTCCAACCTCCTTCAGTCCTCTCTTAGTGCAGCATGGCGACTAAATCACTATTAAACGAGGCAACAGAGTCCCGTGGAGCCTACTGGTCGGGTTATGTGGAAATAATGTGTGATAACTGCTGTTTCATTGAATGTATACGACATTCAGTTAAGCTCAGTTTTATTTGCGTAGCTCAGTTTGCCGTCTCACAGCGCTCGACGTGGCGAGGTGAAGACCTTACAAACAGACGCAACATCTGGATCAACATCAGGTCAGACCGTCTTCCTGCGCCGTCATGTTTCCGTCACGAAGCTTTGTTCGCCGCCGTCGTGTCGCGCCACCTCGGCGTTCCCGCGTTCTTTGTGATTTCTGGCTTTTTAATCTCGCTTCAGTTCGACGTTCGCCGCGTCGGTTTTAATCTCCTCGGCTCTGTGTGTAAACAAACGCTCAGGTCAGAGTGTTTCTATTTACACAGTCGGGTTCACCGTAGTTTATAATGAGCACACAGACGCGCTGTCATCAGAAAATAATGCGGCGGATTTCCACACAATGGAGCTTATGGAGAGGTGCTTTCATGTCCTCAGACGGCTTAATGCCAAACAAACGGCACAGTTTGTGCGGTAGTGTCGGTATTTGTGGATATGTCTTAGTGTAAAGAAGTGTGACCTTAGATCCTACAGATTATATTTAGTGATGCACTGACGTACGTTTCAGTGACGCCTTTTAAATTCTGTCAATGTTTATTTTCAGTACATTTTAAAGTCTGCTGATAAATGATGTTGTCCTGCTGATGGGAGCCTCACAGAAAATCTAACCTGTTTCATTCTGGAGGCCAATCGATGGAGATTATTTTTGTTGTAATTTGGAAATCGTGGTCGACTCCAGTTCATACCACAGGCCTTGTCTAAAGACTTGTTTAAAGGACTGGTTTCACCTGCTTGGTGCCTTTAAAAGCTGAGTGAATCCAAGATGGCTGTTTCTATTTCTGCCTCCTGGAAGGCTGGAGCCTTTCAAGTCTCTCTTGGTTTGGTTTGATTATGTTGGGTTTAGCCTGGGTTTGTAGACCTTATCATGAGTTTGTTGAATGTTTTCAGTAAATTACTCATTTATTTTAAAAGCTGTTCCCATGTCAACCTCCCTTCTTCGTTATGCTCTTCAACGAGCTGGGCATCAAGATCCAGTCAGATGATCCAGGATGCAGAAGCACACGTCGCCCTGCTGTTCACATCGCTTCCAGTTGCATCAAATTCAAAACCCTGACACTTGCTTACAAAACTATAACGAGACCAGCTCCCTCCTACCTGAACTCTCTGATTCAGGTCTACACTTCCTCCTGCTCGCTACACTTGACCAACAAAAGCCTCCTGATCCAACCACTGCAACAGATGAATAGCTGGACTCTTCTCCTCTGTGGTTCCACGGTGGTGGAACGAGTTACCAAACTGTTCAACCTGCTGACTCCCTCTCAGTCTTCAAGAAAAGACTAAACCATGAACCATGTTCATGCAGGTAGACTGATGGAAACCACAGCTGGTTTACATTTCTATGTTGGGGCTTGAGTTTTCAATCAGGTGTTTGTTGTAAGAGGTTCTGCTTGACAAGCAATGCAGTCATTGTGAGGTTTCTATCTTTATGTGTGTCCTCGCTGTTCCTTCAGGCCTCTATCTGAACTGTGTCGCCTCATCTCGGCGTATGTGTGTGTGTGGTTTGTGCTCCATGTAGGATATCTGTGGCTCTTTCAGTATATTTGTGCTGCTCTATCTGAGGTTCTGTCAGACGGCGGCTGTGAAGCAGAGTGGATGAAAACAGCTGTGCCGAGGCTGTAACGCCGCCTCGCCGGTCGCACAGGTTGTAAATCAGCTTTGTCAAAGTGCATCGAATCTCGGCGGCTTCACCGAGGATTGGATGCGGCTCTACGAGTCGGATGGAAGAATGTGTCAGATTGAAGTGGAGGATATGTGGCGGCGAACGGGGAGGTCGGTCTGTTTGATTCACTCGGCCTCAGGTGGACTCATTACGACGCAATTAGAGCTTATGGGTAAAGTTCATGACTGGAAAGCTGTCTGTCTAAACTCACCCTGATGTGTGTATGTCTACATAAACATACATGTAGACATATTTCATGTGATGTGTGCTCACGTCTGAAGCTTTTAATCCAAAAGTGAATCAATAACTTCTTTAGGGAAAAATATAAAACACTAAACTAGACTTCTTTCAAGGTTGTGGCGACTGATTAGTCTTCAAACAGTTTCAGCTGCAGAAGGTCCGAACGGCTCAATTTACATTTTACAACTTTACCGAAGCAGCTGAGGATCACGAGGCTCGTTTGCAACCACATCCTGCACCGTGTCTTTGCACAATGACGCTCCCATACGTCTAAAATGTATTTTTAATCCTGTTGTGAGGGATAAATGATCTAATTTTGATGCAGAAGAAAAGGAAGTCCACATCAGGAGGATGGAGGCAGACCGGCTGGAGTTTGAGGATTATTCTGAGGCTTCAGTTTTGTTTTCGCTCGTTGTTTACCTTCAGTTTCTATTTGCTGTGGAGCTGTTTGAGAGAACAGAGTCGGTTTTTACACAATCTGACCATAAAGTGAAGAAACCAGGGTTGTGACGGTACAATTTAAATGCAGGGCTTTTAGTTCAGTGTGTATTTGTGCTGAACTGTTTTGAACATCTTCTAGTTCTGGTGAATGCAGACCAACCAGAAGTCAAAGACCCTCCAGTGAACTACAGTGATGCTGGACGGAGACCAGTGATTCAGGATAAAGCTGTTTGCAGATATTGTTCAGGTGTTGCTCGCTTCTTTGAGACGGCATCAGTGGAGCAAGGGAAAAAAACAGGTCCTTGTGTTTATGTTGGTTATAATTCGGATAGTCAAACCTTTTAACAAATGTCAGGTGTTTGTTTAGCAGCAGATTTGTGACCTGTTGGGCTTTAAAGTTCCTCCTCGTCCACACGTCGGCCTTCCAGCAGTCATAGATAAGATATGATAAGATGAGCTTTTATTACTGTGCAATACAGGTAATAATCTGTGCAATATCCATATTAATGCTTCTACTCATGACATAATCTGTGCATGACTGCTTCTATAATCTACTACTTTTTTGTATTTTTTGTACTACATTCCCTAAATGTTTGCATCTTGTGCTGCTGTAACGCTGCAGCATGAATAAAGGCTTATCTTATTCATTTGACGGTGTGGAAATGTGCAACACCAAAGGGGAAAATGCAAAGATTTAGGGAACATCAGCAAGAAATAAATAAAAATAAAACACAATATATATACTTTGGAACAACAGTGCACACATCAGTGGTTTTGCTCAGATTATTTCAGTAGAAATGCAACGAGCAGCTCTTTATATAAAGTCCAGTTTAAGTGCAGGTAGTTTTCTAAATGCAGCATCTTTATTTGAGAGAATCTTAATTTCTTTGGTACATTTTTTTTTCATTACTTTTTGTCGTGTGCAGCCGGTTGCAGCAGGACTGACGGACTTTTTAAAGAAAGGCACATTAAACTACTTTCTTTTTTAATATTTTCTTGTTTTCGCTGCACTTACGGTGAACCGAAACCTGATTTTAGCGCACAGTTACACCGCTGGAAGAAGCTATTCTCTGAAACCGACACAGATAATAAACTACAGAGCTTATCTGTCAGATACGGAGGCGATCTGTTTGTAGTAAATTCACTGAGGATTTCTAGAATCTACACCTCGGTAATCTCCTCTGTATCTTTTCTTTTTTTTTTTTCCTCCACTGAAGTTTTGCTCTCATGTTTATGCATGAAGGCCGCGGTCGTGTGTGTGTGCACGTGCATGAGCGTGCACGAGCGCGTCACCTTTGCTGACACTGTTCCCCACACTTACCCGCGTGACAGCTGGTGATTGATTGGCTGCTAAATGCTGCCTTCACACACGCGTGCACACGAACGCGCGCACACACACCCCGGCAAGGAAAGTCCATTATGCATCTATCAGCCGGCGTGATGGGAGACAGATGTAAGGTGTTGGGGAGCCCCGCCGTCCAAAAAAACGGACGCTAAAAAACACACACTGTGCCGATTTCACGCGTTTCTCTTCGGACTCCTCGGTATCCGTTTAACGCTCTTAGCTGCGGTTGACAACAATGATCAGAAGTCTCCTTGAGAAGGCTCGGCGAGAAGGTGAGCTGTCCCCTCCACTAAAACCACTCATTACTCAAGCCGCCGCCCGGATGAGCGCTCGCGGTGTGCACGTGTGCGTCGGTGTCCCAGTAAGACGAACCAGCGCGAGCCCATCCCCCCCTCCAGCTACCTGCTCCTCCTCGGCGTGGACGACGACGACGACAGAGGAGGAGGAAATGGACCCGGGCTTCCTGCATGGCCACCATATTGATTCCATTTCATATTACAGCGAAGACAGCCAGCTGGGAAAAGTTCAGACCCCGCGGGGGTTTCTGTCCATAGCTTTTAGAGCTGTGGGAACGCTCGGCGCCGCAGGGAAATATGGTTTGATTTGAAGAAAAAAAAAAAACTCTATTTGCCCTTTACTTCCTCAGACATACAGACTCGCGCTGTAATAAACAGGAATGGACAAAGGGAGCATCTGTAAAATGTAATCTGTCCGTCCACAGAGGAAACCCGCCGCGGTGGAGCAGATAATGTCTATTTTTAGCCGGTGAAGCGTTTGTTTTTTTGAAGGTTGCAGTCGGTGAATTCAAGTCAATCTTATGTCGCCTAAAAGAAAGGTTTGAAACACGTTTATTTATTTTAATAAATCCCCAAAATAACAAGCTGCAACAGCAAAAATTCAACTTTCCCTCAAGTGTTTTGCAATTTTGTCGGGAAAATAAACCAAATCTGATCTTAAATTCATCATATTTCATTTCATTGTTGTTAAAATCTAAGCTTACACAAAGTTTAAACAAGCAAGATCCTGCAAAAATGCAAAATAAGTGCAGCCGAGAGGCTACGAAGGACTCAACTGTGACACTAATTCAGCGACGTGTTGGTTGAGCTGCAGTCGATGTTTCCACAGACTCTAGATTAATTATATTAAATGCAGCACGGCTCAGAAACAGTGAGCAGAGGAGTCAGGTGCTGGAGATACATTCAGCATCTTTCTACAGCTGCAGTGAGTTTGTAAAGATGTCAGTAACAAAACGTTGTGTGTTGGAAAGTGCTGCACGTTTAGTTCAGGTGTTATTTGAGTTGGTTAGCTGCAGGACTTTCTGTTGCAGAGAAACATGAGATCACAGCGAGAGAAAAATACGGCCGCTCGGAGTTCAGAGGCGTAAATCCAGACATGCAAAGCAATAAGCGGTAAAGAATGATCAATTTGCTCAGACATCGGCGTGATTCAAGCGGCAGACTGAATTGCATGGCAGGGTTACAGTAAATAGCTCCGGATCAGGTGAGGTGTTTATGATTATTGTATACGTGGCTGCATAATCAGAGCTGTTTCTCAGAACGGCCATTTATATTTATATATAGAGAATATAATGATCGGTTTGATTTAAATGTGGACACGCATGAAATAATGCTGCATGTAAATCTATATATCCACTGAGGTGAGGTGGGAGAGAAGGAAGGTTGAACGAGAAATGTGAATATGATGGTAAGTAAAGACCGAGTGTTAGCGTTTGTTACAGACACCGGAGTGTTTTTGTTGCTCCTGTCTCATGTTTCTTCATTTTTCACTGCAACACTAAGTCTATTGAACCAGACCAACATGAGAAAGAGAGAGAAGTGATTATTTTATAAAAACTGAAAACAAAGACTAAGTGTCCACCATTTTTTTAAGTGTCTAAAGGTGTTTGTAAATAGTTAATTAGAGTCACATTTGTGCTAAAACTCCCTGAATTGTTGTCATGTGCCCGTTGGTTGCAGCTGAGTGAATCGTAGCTTCATGGTTGCAGCAAGGAACGCTGAATTTTTAGTTTTTTACAGAATGTGTTTCGTGCAAACACTTTATTTTCAATTATTTATTTTGACTGAGACGTGGAAAAGAACGATTTTGAAATATGACTTTTAGCCAAAATTCAGTTAGTTTTCTTGATGGAATGTCACATGTGAGTAGTTTAGGTTAATTTTGGCTTTATTGTTTTACTTTTTATGCCTTTCAAAGCTGCAAGGTGGCTCTGTGGTTAGCATCGTCGCCTCGCAGCTAGAAGGTCGCCGGTTCGCGTCCCGTTGAGGACACCCGGGATCTTTCTGCGTGGAGTCTCCATGTTCTCCCCGTGCAGCGTGGGTTCTCTCCGGGTTCTCCGGCTTCCTCCCACAGTCCAGAAACATGCTGAGGTTAATTGGTGATTGTAAATTGTCCGTAGGTGTGAATGTGAGTGTGCTTGGTTGTCTGTCTCTAAGTGTAGCCCTGTGATAGACTGGTTACCTGTCCAGGTGAACCTGCCTTCACCCTGAGTCAGCTGGGATAGACTCCAGCCCCCCATGACCCTGGTGAGGATTAAGGTGTAGAGATGATGGATGGACTTTCAAATCTTTCAGCAGGTTTTGCGGATCAGAAGGTTAACAAACAAAGAACACAGAACAGACAAACTATTTCATCTGTTTTTGTTTGTTTCCTGATGACAAACTTGTTTAATTGTTAACTGGAGCTCAAAATAGTTAATTTCAAGGAAATGATTCAACAATTAATCAAACCTTTTATTCTCGTCTTCTGCATGTCGTCTCTGAAGTTGAAATAATGAAGCATGAACGTGCAGAATTTCCCGTCTGACTTATTAAACTTATTAAGAAATCCAGCGTGAAGCTCTGAGAACTCTTTTTGCCGACATCTGAGCCCAATAAATACGCTCCGCTTCCACATTATCACGCCGAGATATCGGACAACAGCGTCTTTTTTAGGAGTCTGACGTCCATAAATCCGGCTCTGCTCGTCCCATTCACTGTCGCAGAGATGAATGACACTCAGGTGTGAAAATAATACGTCCCTGTTCAATAAGGACAATGAGCTGGTCTCTCATAATGATCCGTCTCTGCATTAACGATCTGTCTGCGTACTAATGACTCAGCCTTCATAATGACTAACTGATGATGTGGGAGGAACTGTGGGGAGAGAGTTAGCCTCCCTGTGAGCTCAATATCTTCACCATTAGAGGTAACATCCATCCAAAAAGTAAAAAAACAGAAAAGAAAAGACCGTCCCAGGCCTTCATAATGACCAAGTGATGATGTGGGAGGAACAAAGGAGAAGTTTGACAGCCAACTCGGTCAATATTTCCTGACGCTGAGATTAACATCGACTCTCTGGAATTAGGCGAATATATGTTTGTCTGAAAGGGCACATAAGAGAAAGATCAGATTTTCAGTTTGATTTGAGATTTATTTCACTGATGTACAGTTTGAAGCGTAAGTTTCGACGTCACTTGAACGCCAGATGACTTAATTGTTGAAATTCATTATTTTTAAGTTGAACAATCAAGTATTTGCCCTCAATCAAAACCAAAATTGAAAATTCAGACCCCAAAGTAGAACCTCAAAGAACCAAACTGAGTCCAGCTGTGGTTCCCATCAGTCTACCTGCATGAACATGGTTCTACAACGAGCTGAGAACAGCAGAACCTTCTCAGTTCTATGGACTGTGTCTATCTATGTCTGCATCATGGCTCCACATGGAGAAGACCTGAACAGAGGAAGAGAAACATCTGACTGAGAGACTTGACAAAGATGGAAAAGGATCCAGAAGACCAGTGAGCAGCTAAAACCCAGTGCAGCCCAGTGTGAGCAGGAACCAGAAGGTCCAGAAGGAGCCATAGTAGCTCTGATCAGGGCTGCAGTGGTCGTCCTTGCATGTCTTTGTCAGTAAAGTTTGCTGCAGAACATGAACAGAAGCCTGATGGATGTTGGAGAACGTTCTCTGGTCAGATGAAGATAAATGTGTTGGGCTCAGATGGAGTCCAGATGTTTGGTGTGAACCTGACCAGGAACACCACAGTGGATGCATCGTCCTGACAGTGAAGCACGGAGGTGGCAGCATCATGATATGGGGCTGCATGAGGGCAGAAGGTGTTTGTAGATGAATGTTTGAGGATAAACCAGAATACTGGGTG
Organism: Stegastes partitus; assembly: GCF_000690725.1. NCBI lineage: Eukaryota > Metazoa > Chordata > Actinopteri > Pomacentridae > Stegastes > Stegastes partitus. The sequence continues at coordinate 685,696 of NW_007577758.1, forward strand.
ACAAAATGAAAACTAGAACTTGGACCGTGTCATTCTTGACTTGAATCCAACAGAAGCCTCTTTGTGGTGTTTTAAAGAGAAAGTTGGAGCAACACAAGAAGTAAACAGTGTCGAAGGATTCGGTCTGCTAGAAAACACAAAGGTGGATTTGAGACTCCGTAATAAACGGCTGAGACGCCTCGACGTCGTTTCACCTCAGCATCACTGAATCCAGATTTATAGGCTCCGGCGTGTCGTTTCTTATGAATAGTCACACTTGGTTTTAATTCTGCGCCGTCGGTCACGCTGTAAAAGTGGCTGTCAGGACTGTACGAGGATCGGATATCTGACTTCCCCTTTCACTTCATCTCTTTCATTATTCAGGAAAAGGGAAGTTACTGTCTGCTGTTTTTCACGTCCGTGAAGGCTGCTGCCACATACTCAATAAGCCGGTAAGTGATGAAGGAGGAATTCATCTCTGAGGTCAGTCGATACCCATTGTGATGGAGAGATAAGTGTTTTAAATTTTCATTTGATGAAATTTCTAATGCAATTTGTCATCGTGCGAGGGCTTCAGCCCAACGCGCCGTCATTATCTCTGGATCCCCAAACATTCAGACTCTTTTCGGGGAGAAAACGAAGGCTCACGTTGTAGAAAACCATGAATCATTAATCGATGTTGGGGGGTAACGCTTGCATATCGGGCAGATAATGATGTGGGCTGAACGGAGAGGAAGGACCTCGGCAGGCATCCTGGTCAATATGAGCGTGATGGAGAGCGATTAAGACTTCTGCAGAAAGCTCGCCTCATTCCCGGCTTTAACCCTTTAACGTCGTTCGGGGTGTAACAGCCTGCAGGTGGCTGATGGAGGATTAATAGGACTTTACTGTAAGTCTTATGTGTGTCGAGCGTCGTCTTGGAATACAGATGAAGGTCTTTTTTTTCTTACACTGGCAGTGATTTATTGGGAAACCTGAGGGGGGAATGTGAGCGTTTCAATTCTCTCAAGACGGATGATGATGTGGAGGAAAATTAACTCCCAGGTTCGTCGGTAAATAAGGAACTAACAGCAGATGGAATAACAAATGAATTGCACCTCAGAGTTTCTGCTCGTGACCCGGGGGATCAGAACGCGACTGTTGCTCTGCGTTGGTGCAGTTTATAACCGAGTTGTGGGAAAATGAGATATCAGAGGGAGGAAAGTGCTCGATGCATGCTCGCATTTAAACAGCTGCAAACTACACAACGTGCACGACTCTGCAGCAGCTCAACTCAAACTGAACTGCAGCATATTCGTGATTAAACGAACCAGGAAAGCTGCTCGTGTGATGTCGGCTTTAAAAACTGGACAAACCTTCAAAATAATAATCATCGTGCCTTTTTCCTTTTCTTGCTGTTTCGTGTTTTTCTTCAACATTACGGGTCGATTAAGGGTGTAATAGTTCACATAATTCCATCGTTTGATGTGTTTTTGGCACCAAGAAAACAACCAAAAAAATGGATAAATAGCATTTTGGGTCCATTAACTTTCTTAAAAAATGACTGTAATTACAAAAAAAATTGTAGTGTAACACTTACAGCGCTGTAATTTTGCACAGTGGCAAAAAGAAAAGACTCTAAGCTGCTTGATAAATAAGAGTTTGTTAAGATTAGTGCGACACATTCGGAATTAAATGAACCTTGAACCAAATTCAGTTGTTAAAAAAAAAAAGCACAAACCTTCAAAATAAAGTATTTGAAAATAGGAATGTTACAACCCAGCTCGAGAAAAGGGGAAAGGGAAGCAACAAAACCAGATGTCATTAGTTTAAAAGTGACAGTTATTAATTTAACAGAGTTCAACAAAACAACAAAACTGAGGGGCAACAGGGCATAAAGGTGCTCGTTAACTTAAACAGACCAAAGCTCTTATATGATTAACTTGCTGCTGACAAAACAAAGTAAAACAAAGTTCAACAGAATATTAAAAAAAGGGTTCAAAGTCAAAGCAAACCAAACAGCACCTTCCTAAATGGGAATAAAAAACAATCCTCTTAATGAGCCCTGTCATCAGCTAGAAGGTGATCAGCTTGGCTCCGCCCATCTGCTCTGGCCCAATCGGCGACCGGCAACGGCACACTGAAATTTACATAACGACAAAACACAACAAAGAAGGAAGGGCACAACAATAATAATGATCAGTGTGACGCAGTTTGATTAAAAACTTCTTAGTTTGCAGTTTAATGTCACGCATGTTTAGTAAACCTTCATGCACGCTACAACAACGTTCTGCTGCAACGTTACCGAGCAGAACGCCACACAGGAAACGTTGTGGGACAGAAACTCTCCTGCAGACGCTGCGTCATTGAAATGTCAGTTTCCAGAGTTCATCCTTGTACCGAGTCAGAAGCACCTGTTTGTGTTTTTTGTTCGTCCCGTCAGTCTCTGTGAGCAGCATCAGCACCTGTTCCTGCAACAAACAATATGAAATATAAAATGACTAAAAGCAGACGGTAAACTTCCAAACCTCCTCTAAAATAACATTAAAACCTGCAACTTATTGAATAACCACAAACTTTCCATTTTTAAAAAAGTTGTTCTGTTCGTGCAAATTTATTGTAATTTCATGAACATTTCATTATTTTTATGTAACACATGAAACTATTAAATTTAAGATTAATACTGTAAATATTTAATATCAGAAACAGCTCTGTAATGGTGCGCGCATGTATTTGTTGAATGAAATACAACAAAAACTGTTCGATGGATGCGTTTTCATCATTAAAAATCTTTTTTTTTATCATAATATAATTAATGTTTAATGAAATCTCTATATAAATATGTACATGAAGGAAATATTTCTACATGTAAACTCATTAAACATTAAAACCAACCGTAAAAATAGATTATAACTAATGAAACCTGCTGTGCTTTATGGGCTGCTTGTTTGTTTTTGTTTTTTTATTCTGCACATTAAAAATTGGGAGTAAATGAGAAAGAAATGTTTTCCTCAACAATATGATTTTAAAATTAAAGATAACGTGTTAACTTTAATATAAGACAACTCATCAGGTCTGAAAACACCATTTAAATAAAAGATGTGAGTCATTAGACACGAGCCTTTATTACTAATACATACCAGAGTAATTATCTCAGCTCCGGTTCGTCATGTAAACACTCGTCATGCGAACGACCCTCGACACATGACGACATGAGGATCGGTCCGTGTTCATCAGGAGCTCGCTCATGTCTGGAGGTGAACGGATGAGGAACACGTGAGGTCCACGCCTGGATCGGCCTTTGAAGCTCTCTGAGAGGAATTAACTATTAATGAACCCGCAGCTGCAATTATGTGCAATAAACCTCGTCATCGCTCAGGGAGAGCAAAGGAGGGACGATGCAAACGATAAAGAGATTCACAGAGGAAAGTCCAGAATGGCAGGGTTTGTTTTGTTTAATTAACAATATTTCTTTAGTTTTTAACTCCTACTATTTTCTTCTCCTTTCATATTAGATCTTATTCAGGACTAGAAACCACAATGAAACGGTGAAAGCATGAGGACAACTTTCTAATCATAAATTCTGCTATAAAGGTTATTAAAGGGATATTAACGGTTGTGAACCTTAGAGTTGCATCTCTGCTCTGCGTTCTAACATTAGCATGAACAACATGTCTTTACATTTGCTTTGTCCTGAAATTTCCTTTTTTTCAATGTGGATTAAAAAAGCACGTTGGGTCGAGCAGGACGGACATTTAGCCTCCGATTCTAGAAAACTGCAGCAAGCTTGTTAGTCGTCAGTACGTTGCCTCAAACTGAAACGATTCTGTTTATTTATATTGTTGAATTTTTAAAATTTGATTTATTTATCACAAAGACAAAAAGAAGAGAAAATAGAACCCACAACTTAAAAAAACAAACAAATAAAAACCAGAATCTTCTAGATATTAATGAAAGTTTACTCAGAAGTCACACGTTAACGTTTCCTGCTTTTATGGAAAACTTTTATATTTTATTTCATAATCAAAAACATTTGAATGTAAACATGAGAAATGTGGGATTTTATAGTGAAAGAGAATCAAAATTTGTAAAAATCAGGCTTTAATTTTCCTGTTTTTCTGGGCTCAGGAGGGAATTTAGTGAAATTAAACTTTTTTTTTTGTTAGTTGCAAATTTAAATATAAAGGCCCCTGAAATAAACACAATTAAAATCTTATCGTGTCAGACTCAAGACTGTTGTTTAAAGAATCGATTTAATATCCGATCGTGATGAAACCTGTGATTTTGAGATACGAGTTTCCTCTGAAAATGATTCAGCTGACGTGTTTCTGTGTCTGATTTGGGAATGGGAGGCTTTTATTTTGGAGGTTTTCAAAGGAACTGGGAGGAAACCAGAACAAATCTCTGCTTTACCTGCGACTGACTCTGGATAAGTGCGAGGAAATGGATAAATGCGACCGTAGCGCCTCTCCTCTTCTGGATCCGTTTCATTCTTATTCATGACTCCGGTCTCTTTGGGTTTCACTCCAACGTCTCGGGGAAAAAAAAAAACAGGAAGAGATTTACATCTATTTAAAACAAATCTTTCAGGTATTACTGTTTCCTGAAGTTCTGGGAAAATAAACACAGCTGTGGAAGAACCAGAACCGGAACCCGCTCACATCTGCGGCGAGAGATGAACAGATACGAGGGGAGGAAGCGGCTTCGCTTTAAGTCTCTCGCTTGTGATCCACGTTTTCACCGATTTCACAGTAAAATAAGTCTCAGAAGCTCGACGTTTGTGCTTCCAGTTGGCCAGTTGTGCTTCCTGTGGTTTGATTAATAGCGAATAAAACACCTTTCAACACAACTAGACTCGTTTTTCAGCGCATGCAGGCCTGTCTGTCTGTCGCATGTTTCCGTGCATGAACCGTGTTAAAGGCCTCCGAGATGCTGCCTCTAATTAAAGCGTCGCGGCGACTTCTGGTGACAGCGGCGCACACGTGCAAACACACTTCCACACACAGCCGGTGGGCCTGAGCGTAATGAGGTCTCATTGTGAGCGCGAGGCGGCTAAATACCGACTGCAGCGAGCTCTCCGGGCTAAAAACAGATCAGTCACGGCGCCGCGTGTGTCCTTCTACACGTATGTGTTTCTGTGCTGCTATTAAAAGCAGAAAAGCTTTCTGGATTCTGAACTTGACTCTTCCCTCCAAACTTGTGTTGTTTGTGCAGGAGAGCAGATATCAGTTTCTAAAAGAGGGGCGGAAATCGCTCCATCGCCGGTAATAATGAGTGATGTAGAGTTGGAGGGAGGCGAGTGAGCGAGCCGCCGTCGGAGGGAGGATGAAGTAATACAAATGCTAATATCTCCTCCGCTGGCCTCCTCTGCTCTGCTCTTCTTCCTCACGTTAAATTAAACCTCAATCATCCCAAAGGAGCAAACACAAAATGAAAGCTCAGATCTGACAGAGTCCCTGCAGCAGCAGCAGCAGCAGCAGCAGCAGCAGCAGACGATGTCTTCGCTGTTTAATCTGCTTTTATTCCTCATTTTCGTAACACTTCATTTCGTTTTGTATCTGACATCTCACCTTTTGTCGACCCTGTTTTTGAGCGTGCGCTCGCCTCAGGTGTCGTTCACGCCTTCGGTCTGATCGCAGGTGAGCGGCGCTGAATGCAGGCGTGAAACGCAGACGAAGCGTTGAGCTCATTGACTCGGTTTAGAGCATCGGTCCACACCATCGGTGATGCTAAAAACAGCTCAGACAACACAGATTTTTAGCAGATTGAGGTTTTATTTTTTTTACTTTAGTTCTTTATGACACACGTTTTTGGTTCCAAGTCTTTGTTCAGCTGCAGTCGGAGATAAAATTTTAGGAAATGTCGCCTGCAGCAAAGTCAAACTCTGAGTACAAATGTTTCCAAGGTCTTAAAAAGGGACGCACGATATATCGGCGACCACATCGGTATCGGCCTGATGAACAAACTTAGCCGATGTGAAAAACCGATGATTGTCTAACATCAGCGCCTTCGTCTCTACGTTTGATGTTGCTGCAGATGTTTTTACTTAAATGGTCCTGGACTTGAACGTTAAATATGTTTTACTTTTGTTACGTAATAAAGACGACTGTGGTCTAATTTGGGCTTCAGTTTTCACATTCTCACAGTGCTACTTACACATTTTTCGGTGTGAACAAAAACTGAATATCGACATCGGTGATATCGGTTATATCGGTTATCGGCGATATCAGAAGTCTTAATATCGGTATTGGCCAGAAATTTTAATATTGTGCATCACTAGTCTTAAACTATCTTATTGCATATTTCATTTGTTTTTTAATTTGTAGAGCTTCAGCCGTAATGCTCGCTGTTTTTTTCAAAATGGTGGATTTCCTGTCGGGTTAACGGAAAAGTCCAAGCTGACACTTCTGTGCGTCCCGACCTGCTACCTACTGGATTTTGTAGCTCCATGGGAAAATTTGTCCCGACAGTACACGATTTTCCAATTTTCAAGGTGGCGCTGTGGAGCCATTTTGCCATTGACGTGTCCAAGTCCCTTAAAATATCACATTTTTCGCCAGTCCTGATGAGTGTGCCAAGTTTGGGGAGTTTTAATGCATGTTTAGATCCGCTAGTTTGCGGAAAAATACCACAACAGCTCCAATTATTAGCAGAGCCAACTTTTAGATGTAAACCAAACAAATTCTGTAAAAATGATGATAGCGTCCTCTTGCTCTAATTCTGTAGAGTTAATTAACATTGATAAAGTACATGATATCGTAGGGTCCTGACTTTATTATGTAATTAGTTAAATAAATCTGCATAATTCGTAATATTGTGGAGTTTTCACCTTATTATTTATTTGGGGAAATTAGCATTTTAATTACTGCTGATATTTAAAATGTGATGTTTATGTGTCTTGTTTTTCTGTCAAAGCTTTTTATAAACCTGTTTGTAAAAGCACCAAGTAATTAAAATTCACTTTAACGGAAAAGGTGAATCGTTTTTTATTGACGGTGTTCCCTCTGAGTTATTTCTCAATTTGGCGAACATGACAACACGTCAGATTCTTTACTTCCCGAATTTTGAAGGAGAGTCGCTCCTCTGGAAGTTAATTGAAGCCGGCTGTCACTGATTTCATTACGGAGTTATAGAGCGTCACGGTCTAAATGCTTCCTGGAAAAAAAAAGAAAAAAAAAAAAAATTCATTAGGATTGGTTTCAGTGCGAGACTTTTACTGCCACATGTCATTTCAAGGAAATTCATTAGTATTGGTTCCAGTGGAGAGTTTTAGTGCTTCGAGGTCTAAATGCTTTTTCAGGGGAATTTCTATTTAACATTTAAAAACCCCAAAACACTGCCCACTCCTCCACCGCACAAACACCACAGCCGATCTTAAATATAGTCGGAGTGGAGGCGACTCAACACATGAACCCACACATATCACACATTAGTCCGATATAGCAGCCGTACGCTGGGTTAAAACGGCAACGTATTGGTTTCAGAAACAATGTGTGGTTATTTTACACCATACTGTGTGCTTCAAGTTGTTTTTTATGTCCTGGTCAAGTTATTTTTCTTGCCCCTGATCCAGTCTGAGTCATTTAATATTTACCGTCTGCTGATAGAACCTCAGTCTGACACCAATTTCCACATAATACACACTTTAAGTGCATTTAAGCTACAGAAATCCATCCAATGTAGATCCTTGACAACTGAAGATTTCTGCAATATAGTCTCCAGTCTGTTCCTTAATGTTCTGTAGGTGGAACCTTGTTGTAAAGCCCCAGTAGAACCCAGTCTGAATGTAGGGTTAGAGGGTAAATGTAGGGTTAGAGGGTAGATGTAGAGTTAGAGGGTAGATGTA
>NW_007577758.1:694728-697407 GCF_000690725.1 Stegastes partitus
AGCTGCTCGGTTCGTGCTCAGACTGCTGGTTGTAGATGAGCTTTGACTTGTGGTGTTTCCTCTAAAGATCATTTCTGAAATCCTGGAGACAAAACAGTTGTGAACAAACGTTTCCATCCACTTTGGACCATGTGTATCGTTTAGTCTGGAGTCTCCAGTGACTCCTATAACTCATCGTTGAAACATGAATCTTTGTCACATGAGTTTTGGTTCTTTCATAGATTTGTTAAAGGTTTTCTGGAAATATGACAAAATCTGCTGAGTCATACATATACATACATCAATGCTAACATCTGGTTAGATGTCCTTTGAACCTCAGTTGGGTTCTTCTGGTCTCCGTCCACCAGCTTCTGGTTCATCTTTGACTCCTCTGGACAGAATCGCTGCAGTTCAGCTAAACTTGTTCTGACTCAGACTTGTTCCTTCATCTGTCCACAGGTTCTGGATGGTTCCAGTCAGGACTTTGGGGGGACCAGTCTAGAACCTTCATTCCAGCCTGATGGAACCATTTCTTCACCACTTTGATGTGTGTTTGGGCTCATTGTCTGGTTGGAACATCCAACTGTGTCCAAGATCAACCTTCTGCTGATGGTTGGAGGTTTTCCTGAAGAACGTGGAGGTGATCCATCTACAGCCTCAGAGCATGATGCTGCCACCTCCATGCTTGATGGTAGGTTTGGTGTTCTTGAGATCAAAGGCCTCACCTTCTCTTCTGCAAACGCATTTCTTGTCTTTTTTTCCCCCATCTGACCACAGAACTTTCCTCCAGAAGGTCTTTTCTTATCTCCTGGCTGTTTCAAAGCGTCAGTAATTAAAAATATAATTTCTGTTGGAGGCCTTCAGTCATTTGGAAACACTGGAAACAATTCAACTCTGAGTCCTCACCACATGTCATGGATGTGGGAGTCATATTTCTGGAGATACTGAACCCTTAAAATGGGGCCTAATATAGAGCATGATGCTGCCACCTCCATGCTTGATGGTAGGTCTGGTGGTCTTGGGGTTAAAAGCCTCACCTTCTCTCCTCCAGACATGTTTCTGTTCAGTGTTTGTTCCATCTGACCAGAACTTTCCTCCAGAAGGCCTTTTCTTTGTCCATGTGATCAGACTTCAGTGGAGCTTTAAGGTTCTGCTTCTGGAGGAAGAACTTCCTTCTCCATCAGCCTCTCAGCTCATGTTGATGTCAGACCCTGTGGACACTGACAGCTGTGTTCCAGCAGCTTCTGATCCATCCAGAGCTGCTTCAAGCTGATTCCTGGTTGACTCTTGACCATCCTGACCAGTCGTCTCTCAGCAGCAGCTGGTAGTTTGTGTTTCTAATTTAAAACCAACACTTTGTTTGAATCTGACAAGTGAACTAAAGCGAGTTTGTTGCAGCTGAAATGTCTGCAAAGTGGAAATATTTCAGATTAAAGATCTATTCAGCTGTCAAGCAGAAACACTGGATTGATTTTAATGTACTTTAACTGAGCAGCTGTGTTTTTTTAGGAAAATGGCATCAGCTTGAGACCTCTAGATGTTCAATATTACTCGATTAGATCGATTGGAAACAAGTAAAGAACTTCATCAGGACGTATCTACTGACCATCTCCACTCACGGTTGATCTTCAACCGTTTTCCTCACATTTAACAGATTCTTTAAGGCGTTAATTCAAAACACTAGAAGCCATAAACGTCGGCGGTTTTCCTCCAGCGGCCCTCAACCTTTTTACATCTCCCAGTAATTAGATTTCGGTTGGTAGAGTGTTCCCGACTTTAATGGAGGAAGCTGATTGTCAAAACTTTGATGTACGACGTGGTTGTTTTTTTTTTTTTTTTTTTTACCGTCTCCATTTACTGTAACATCGATTTATCGTTACCGTCTTTGGATATTTTGTGGGAAGAGGCTCCGATTTGAGGGAAAAAAACAAAAAACAAAGCTAATTTATCTTTTTGTTTTCTGAGCTGGTGTTTTTCTGCAGGATGAGGCCACAAAAACATACATTAGTTTCAATATGCGTCAGTAGATAACCTCTAAAGCTGATTGCAATTTGGTTAAAAAGCTGGAAGCTCTATTCTGGAAGACTAAATGAAGCTTTAAAGGCTGCTGTGGTTGAAAATACGTTCAGTAAAACAAACTTGTGAGTTGTTTTACTGGATATCTCAATAAAAATGGACTTGAGCGACACATTTTTGGCATTTTATTGATAGCGTTCAGTGTGTTTCCGAAGCATTTGGGAGAATTATTCACACGTCTCCAGCAGCAGCAGCAGCGCCGTCGTTGTCTTCTGTCGGTCTCACGAGCGTTTTTAAACTCATCAGAGATTAGTTGGCGTGTGTGCACACGGCTGAGCGGTGTGTGTGTGGTTGTGTGTTGCTGCGTGCAGGCCTGGTGGGAAATCCTAAGTGTCCTTCTGAGACACAGATGCTTAAACAGATTATTGTCCGTATGCGCCGCCGTACGAGCGCCAACAGACACGCGTGTACGAAGACGCACACGTGAAACGCACACACAGCCTCCTGCAGGCCGACAGCAGCCATCACAAGCAGGAAGCATTTAGTCACAAATATGGACGTTTACGATGTTTAAGCACAACGTGAGAGCAGTTAGCAGATGTTAGTGGTGAGTTTTTGTTAGAATAAAGACAATATAAAAAACTGTGAATAATGTCCAGATCAAAAATGTGTATTTTTATGATT
>NW_007577758.1:698845-701675 GCF_000690725.1 Stegastes partitus
TTTGAATAAAACCAGAGAATCTGAGCGAGAGACACCGAGGGGAGGATGAAATTAGAGCCGGAGAGAGATGTCTGCAGCCTAATCTAAACAGCTCTCCCAGTTCCTGCTGGTAGTCGATGCATCGGGCAGATATTCCGGCTCTTTAATGAATGCTTAATGAAATGTCAGGAGAGACATGTTTGCATCCACACATGCAGCGAACGGAGACGGAGGAAGGATTCTGTTTACTGACACACTGAAAGTTCCCGTTCAGGCCCAGATAATTGGCTAATTCTGCAGAAGCCGTGTGATGCCGCGGCGGCCCGATTATGAATGTGTTCCCCGAATCAGCGACTTGATGAATCTGAAGAGGTTTAACACGTCAAACAGGCCAAACGTCCAGTCTGAGGGAATTTAGGAGAAACCGGAGGGCTGGGAAGACGCCTCTACGCTGTGAGATAAATAATAATAATAAAAAACGCTGAATGAAATGTAAACTTTGTGAAACAAATGGTGGAAATTCAGGATGACAGAAAAAACAATAAAGATGAAACTGTAAATGCTGAAAATTTCAAAACGAAATTAAATATCTGTAAGAGGATTTATTAAAAAGCTGATTTTAAACAGTCACACACTGTAAAAGAAGTCTGATGTGGACATTATATATATATCAACATGTAAATTAATTCTTTTTCTGTGATTTTAATATAAAACTTTAATTTTCTATGATTTAACGAAACGTAAAAATAGTAAAATAACCATTTTTGTAAAAAAGTACTATTTAAAATATTTGCTATATTAAATAGTGGCAAATGTCTGTAAAATAATATAATTTAAAGCTGATTTTAAACAGTCACACACTGTAAAAGAAGTCTGATGTGGATGTTTTTTAAATGTTTTAAAGTTGTGTTGTTTTTTTTTTCATCAACATGTAAATTAATACTTTTTCTGTGATTTTAAAACAAAACTTTAATTAACCAAACATAGAAACAGTAAAATAACAATATAAAAAAATTATTTATTATTTAAAAAATATTTACTTTTTTTTTTTTAATCTGTAAAATAATATTTTTGCAGATTTAAATACAGTAAAAAAAAAAAACCCAAAAAAACAGAAAATGGTTATCTTATGGTCAGACAAAGTGAAATGTCATAAAGAGCCTCAAGCAAACAAAATTTATATTTTATTATTATTATTATTATTATTATTATTATTATTATTATTATTACATTTTTAAATTGTTGTTTTTTTTGTTTGTTTTTTTTACTGTTTCCATTTCCCGCTCAACATAATGTTTCAAAACATATAAATCACATCATGTTCATTTCAATCCTAAAATTCCACCTCTCCATTCTTGTATGTTCTCTAAATCATGTATTTTTCTTCATGAGGACACTTCCTGTGTATAAACCCAGTGTTCACCGTCACCCAGCTGCTATCAGAACATCTCCTCCTGCAGCAGCTTTTACTTAAACGACATAAAAACCTTCCTGTTAAACATGAACAGAACCACATCTAGACGTCAAACAGCAGCTCTNTTTTAAAATAAATATACTGTGTTTAAACCAAGAAAAAAAACATAATTATTTCACAGATGCAGTTGGTTAAATTAAGGATTTTAATTTTTTGTTATTTTTTTTAACTATTTTTTTACAGAATTTCTTAAGTTGCAGATATCTAATGAATTTACTGGAGAAAAATAATAATAATTTACATGTTCATCCCCAACAACACGGACCAAAACTATACATGTCCAAATTTCCAAACATGCATATATATATATATATTTTTTTTTAATAAATAAAATTTCTGTATTTAAAACAACAAAAAATTCTACAGATATTTGCTAGTAGTTGTTGCTAGTAATAGTTGTTTGTTAAATTAAGGATTTAAAAATTGTAACAGCTGGTATTTTACAGATTTTTTTCTATTTTGTTAAGTTACAGATATCTAATAAATTAAAAAAATAAATATTAATTTGCAAGTTAACCGTAAACAACATGGGCCAAAACTGTAAATAATGTCCAAATAAAAAATGTGCATTTTTATAAATGGTGTTTTGTTCTTTCACAATGTTTGGTTGTAAATTTAAAGTATAATCTAATTAAATTAGCAAAAAATAAACATTATTTTATTCATATTTGCCATTATTATGAGAAGAAATATGTACATTAAAGATTTGAAAACAGTAAATATGTTTTATAATTTGCTAAATCGTAAATAATATTTATTAAAAGTATTGAAAAATAAATTTAAAAACCTACAAAAATATAAATAATGTGTCAAAAATCTGTATTTTTTAAAATAGTAACTCTTTCTGTCTTTAAATCAACCAAAATTATAATTAATTTACAGACATGTTTTATTATTTGACAGACGAAAATGATGTGTATTTTTTTTTTTTTACTGTTTTACGTATTTTTATTTTATTTTTTGTAAACTACAGATAATATCTACTAAATCACAGAATAAACATCCACAGAAAACATGTATTATTTTGCTCTTTTACGTTGTTAGATCATCAAATTTAAATCTGGTTTAAGAAAGAAAGAAAAGAAAGAGAAGACCTTTACTTTGCAGATGCTTGCTGATATTTTCTTCCTCCATCTATTTTTAATGCACACTTGCTGCCAGATTTTTTATTTTTTTGAACACGGTGCAGATAAAAGGTTAGAAGTGAAAACGTGTTAAAAGAAAAGAAGAACTAATAAAAAAAGGTGGACGGCAGAAGAGCAGCTGATGAACCGAGAGGAGAGTGAAGGAGGGAGATAATAGACGGTAATTGAGGAGAAAACTTGACAGAAGGTCGACATTTGATAAGAAGAATTTAAAAGAGGCGAGAAAAGAAAA
>NW_007577758.1:703275-708417 GCF_000690725.1 Stegastes partitus
CTGACGTATCGCAGGACTTTAATCCAGGTAGTAAAACACGGAGCAGGAATATTTCAGGCTGCAGAGGGGGAGGACTAATCTGCTTCCATAAAGCCTCTCTGGCACCACATGAAGGTTTTTAAAAGACAATATGTGCTCCGTATGTTCTGCGTGTTCATGTATGTGGAGCTGATCTGCACACGTGAGGCTCAAGGATGAGAATAAAACAGGACGAGAAGCTTCACGGCATCGTTTTAAAGAACACGTTCACTGGTTTGTTCTGTTATTACGTCACCATCAGATAAAAGAATAAATAAAACACAGAATTCAGAAAACATGTCGCTGCACCGTTTACTTGTTTGTTCTTTGGGACCTAAAACTAAATTCTTTTGGCTAATTTTTAGGAAATTTCAGACGTGGAAAGATTCAAACTTTCATCCTCAACAAACCCGAGAAGCCATTTTCATGGTTTCATGGTTCAGTATCTCCAGAAATAAAACTCCAGAGTCGTTAAACCTGCTGAGGACGCCGGCAGAATAGATTCCAGCAGATCAGGATGATTCAGAGGCTCCAGTGGAGGCCGCAGTATTTATTATTGCTGCATGAAAATAGGGAAAAAGTGTAAAAGCTGCAAACCAAGGAAAGTTCCTGTCAGAGTCTGTCTATGGATGGATCCATGTTTCTACTGAAATCCAGTCTTTGGTCACATTTCACCAACTGTTGAGGTTCTAACATCAACAAGTTGGAGCAGACAAGGTTCCAGGTCCCAAAAACTCTGATAGTTGTCCTACATGACTAAAAACGTGTCCAAAGTGACTCCAAATGATCTAAAAACGACGCAAAAATGTCCTAAAATGACCTTAATTATCCAAAAATGACAAAAAATTAAACCAAATTTGGCCAAAACTGACAAAAAATTGTCCCAAACAACTTAAAATTGTTAAAAATTACTGAAAAAATATGACTCAAAATTACTTAAAGTGTCCAAATAAACAATAATGAATCATTATTGGTCACAGAACGTTCCTGTCAGTGTCTGTCTATGGATGGATCCATGGTTCTACTAGAACCCAGTCTGGGGTCACTTTTAACCAACTGTTGAGGCTCTAACATCAGTAGAACCTGATGTAGTGAAATTGGACCGGACAAGGTTCTGGTTTTTAGATGTTTCGACCAAACGTTGATGTGGATCACTGGTAGGAACCAGAACCTGGAGTTCTCAGGTTCTAGATGTTGGTTCATATGTGCAGAGTTGGAGTTTAACAACATGAGGCTGATTTTACTGAATGTTTCCGTCCAGACGCTGCGTTCTGCTGCTGAAGCTGCTCTGATCTCATCCGTCCAGCAGCAGCTATTTTTGTTCAAACAAGCTGTGATTTTTTTTTTTTTTGCTTTTTCCTCTTAAATGTTGGACTTTCTCAGACGACCAGAAGCCCAACAGATGACGCCGTTCCTCTCTATGAAAACACTCCTGATTGCTGTGTATCTGTGCGTTTCTTCTCCCCGTCAGGCGCTGATTAATGCGTCCTGGAGCTGCCGTCGCCGTGCGCGTCGCTTAGCGTCGGTCGGTTCGCGGGCGTCTGCCGGGCGTCGCCTAGAAAATCTGTGCGCGAACTTCCCCGACCGGCCGTGCATGTGTGCTGGCGGCGGGTAAAACAGATGACTTGTCACGTCTGTCTCCCAGGAAGTGCATCTTCATTAGTAACCAATCAAAATCCAATTACAGCCAGTATCTTGGCATATTAGGGCCCTGGCATTAAAATGATATGGTGCGCGGATATATTTCCAATCACCGCAGACTTTAATTACCGTCCTGTAGCTCACGGACCACTCTTTAAGGACACGGGGCGGGAGCTGAGGAATGGGGGGAGAAGGGGAGCATAAAATGAGAAAACTCAGGCGAGGGGAGGGTTTGCTGCAGCCGGATGGAGGGTATTTATGCCAGCGTCTTCGCCTGAGGCCGCCGGAGAGTCTGTGCGAGGCGTCGGCGAGGCAGCTAGTTAGTCCAGTCAGCCAGCTGGTTGGACGTTTAACGGACGAGCCGGACGGGGGATAAATGTCACGGCTCGCAGTGAAACGGTTATGTGGGAACATACGAGAGCAGACAGGTGGAATGGGAGCGTTTGGCAGCCGGCTGGTCACCTAATAAGAGCGCAAACGAGTAATTAGTCTCCTTTGTCAGTCTGTCGGCTCATCAGCTCCGCTGTAAAACCAGCCAGTAAAGCTGCCGTCAGTCAGCCCCGTAAACCCACCGACCGGCACATTTGTCATATTTTGTAAGCGGCTAAGACATGTTTTCTATTAAATAAGATTTCAAAATGTCCCCATTTATCAGCCAGAAACTGTAAAAACTAAAAGAATCGCCACATTTTTCAAACTTTCTGATGCAGTTCTGTTTGATCTGAGCTCAGAATGAGGATATTTAATCAAAACCACTTACTTCTCATTTAAAAAATAATCCAAAATAAAGCATTTACACCAAGTAGATCCTGTAAAAAATGAGAAATTCTGTGTGTTTTAAGTGCAACTGACACATGATAGTGGTCATATGATAACATTTCTGGGATTTTCCAGCTGAACTGGGATGAACTACAGGCAGTGTTCTATTAATAATACAAGTTAAATATCTGCACTATGTAGAGTCACTATTCTCTTCAGTATCGGCTCCAGGGTTTAATTGATTCCAGGTTTTTTAAATAATTTTTTTTGGGGGGATCAACCTGAGCAAATAAAAACAAACAAAAACAAAAGAGAAACGTTCAGAAACTGCTGCTTGGATTTCAGAGACTCAAATGAATGAACATAAACATCAACAACAAGTTCCCTAAAGTCCATATTGGTCTGTTTTTGTTGGTTTAAAAGGAAAGTAACGTCTGTTCATATGAGTGTTTCAGAAACTATTAGCAAGACTGAAGAGAAGCAGGTCACATGACCATCCATGTGCACAAACATCAAACAGGAAGTTGGTTGTTGAGTTGCACAAAATATCAAGAAGAACGAGAAGTTAGACCAGAGGTTCCTTTAACTGCACAACAGCTGCTGTAATTGTCGTCTATGTTGAATGAAGCACCCGTAGACAAAGATCACGTCTTTGGTTTCTTCTGGGAAACAGTCAGTCAGACGCAATCAGAACGCAAACGTCAGTGTTTGTTTGATTAATCTTGAAAGTCTGTCAGATTAAAACACAACTAAAACAGGTTCAGTAGAGTTTACAAAGTCTGTCTTAGACGGCCTAAAATGCTCAATGAAGCAGTTATACATTTAGAAATGTTAAAGACACTAGCATGACTCGAACTTGACAAAAATAAAATAAATAAAACCTGCAGTTCTCTGACGACTGGAAAGTTCAGAGAAGCTGTTCAATGAAGGTGAGACTGATCAGTGGACGGCTGCTGCCAAGATCGAGTTAAATATGAAAAAGATTTAATCACATTTAAGTTGATTATTGAAACTGGCTTGTTCACTTATTTTTCCTCCACATACCTGAACAGCTTCACACAGTTAAACCCTTCGTTAGAAGTTGTCATGACTCAACAACATCACGATTTTCCGGAAAAATAAACCAACATGATGAATAACTTTCCAATTCATTTGATGCAGCAGATATTTTACACTGTAAACGTTTAGTTTTGCTGCTGAAATCTGAACCCAGTTTGGTTTTCAGCACCGAGACAAGCCGAGACGTGGCCGACTGCTGATTACGAGCATCGGGAGGCTGTTGGTCGTTGCTTCTCTTTGGTCAGAATCTGGGTGTTGGACAGAGAACGGTGCAGGAGAGTCGAGGCTTTATTATCGTCCTCCTTCAAAATCATAAAGAAAAAACGTTAAAGACAGCAGCAGACAGTCGGTGCATCTCCATCAGACTGTATTACATATTTGTGGAGCAGCCGGATTGATTTACAGCGCGAGAACATTTCAACACTTTGAAACGATGCGCAAAGTTTTTCCACCTTGTTGTGAAACTTTTCATTTCCTCGGCAGCCTCCAGAAGCGTCTCTGCTCAGCATGCGAGCACACTTTCTGCATATAGATCACTGCCGCTGAATGTGACAGAGCTGTGCAACCCTCAGCCGGCCACATTTGTGACTGTAAGACATCAATTTGGAGAGAAAATCTCCCCCGTCTCTTTATGAAAGCGGCTGCTGAGCCTCAGAAGATGGTTTTCTGAACTCCACAGTCTGTACAAACAGTGACTCTGCAGATGTGTGCGCGTCGCGTTCGGCTGCCGTAAACAATCCACCAGGATCAAATGATGCAAGCATCACTTGGTGGAAATGGATCCATATCTCCTGCCTCGTGCTGATTGGTTGTTTCCAGCACGAGGGAGCCGCCGCTCTCATAACCGTTCAACCCCGTAAATCCTGCCCTGAAGGCAAAGACGAACCAAACGCTCCGGCGTTCATCCAAACGGCTCCATGAATCAGAAATAACAGCGCAGCCAGAACATCACAAGAAGCGTCTGCTAATAACTGTGGATGTGTTCAGCAGTTTGTGTCGACATTGACGTGATTAATTAGAGGATAAAGCCTCTGGGAGCATTGTTGGGCGTTATTATGGGAGCGATGTGTTTAAAATCACCGATTAGTCGCAACAAGGAACCAACAGAACCCTGAAGTCGGGGCGGGTTCTGGTGTTTTACTGCAACGTAGAGTCCTGCAGCTCTGTGGAAGGAGGAGGAGAGAGAACTCAGAGATGTAGGACAATTATCTTTATAAAAAGGAAAAAGGAGTTGATTTCTTTGTTTATTTTACAAAAAATTGCATAAAACCTAAAATGTTTTCCGGTGCACAGAGGCGCTAAACTAAAATATGTAAAATAACAAAAACATTCGACTCAGAATGTGTCCAATATGTGATAAGTTTGTCCATTCTATCTGTGAAAAATGATGAAGAAGAAAAACGTGGAAATTCTTTAATTGTTTCCGCAAAATTTAAGACACGATAAATTTTATCAATCCCAAAGAAAATTCTTCAAGAGACTTGGAAATCTTATTTTGTTTAGTTTTTTGGGACTTGTTGAAGAAGAAGAAGAAGAAGAAGAAGAAGAAATGTTTGAGTCTATGGAGGTGATCAATGGGAAAACTGTAATTTGTCCAAAATAACAAAAACTTTGACTCTGAATGTGTCCAAATTAACTAAATTTGTCCAAAATGAGCTAAAAAAA
>NW_007577758.1:710794-728781 GCF_000690725.1 Stegastes partitus
AGATTAACTCGGCTCAACTTGGACCGAGTTCTTCAGTCCAAATCATGTCCATCAACTAACTGTGTAATCAAATAATTTAATATTGATTAATAATACTGACTTTAGTTTATTTAAAAATGCCTTCATCTTCCCTGAGATGTTGTGAGACTGACTCAGATTCCCCTGATATATACATATATATATTATATAAGCGTCTCAGTTTTGCTGTTCCTGCAACTAAATGACTCATGTGGGATCTAAATAAAGACTTGGGCTGTAACACAGTTTAATCCCTCCACTTACTTCCCTTTCCACTTTAACCTTACACTAATTCGGTGCAACACCTTCTTCCCTTTCGGGGACATTGTTGTACGAGCCGACTGCCTCCCTGCTGTGTGGAAATGTCATCGTCCCCATTAACAGCCCAGAAATGCCACGCCGACCCGCGGACACTTGCTGCATTATTTAAAGACGCGGCGTTACGAGGCGCGTTGTAAAACAAACCAAAGGACCAAACAGATTACATCCTGGTTTAGCTGCTCCACTCCCCTTTTCATTGTCGTGTTCTGGCCCTGCGCAGACACATCTATTTGTTTTAATACATTTATTATACTGCTGGATCATTCTTGACCTGTTATAGAGACTTTAAACTGCAGGTTCGATCGTCTTTGTCTGTCGAATACTCCAAAGGACATCATTTGCTTTTGTAAATGTTCATAAGAAAAGAGCAGCAGGTGAAAACTGAGAGCTGCATTTAAAACATAAAACATTTTCTCCTCTCTGATTTATTGTTGCAGAACATTTAGCTCACAAAAAATGACAAACTCAGGAGGAAAATTTAGGCTTTTCTGCCGTTTAACACCAGCTGGAGGGGAAACAAATTAAAATAAAAGTCTGTGGAGCATTTTTAAAGCATTTCTCTCATTAAATGAGATCATGTAGATTTATCTTATTTTAATTTATCTAATTTAAGTTTATATTTTACGTATTTTATTCTATTGTAATTGATGTGATTTTATATTACGTAATATATTTAATTTTAAGTGAGTTTATCTTTAATTTATTTTAATCTGTTTTTTTAATGTGATTTTATATAATTTTTAACCTATTTTGTTTTATTTTACCTTAAAGTCATTTATACCTCAATATACTCAATTTTAATCTATTTATTTTTATATTATTGTATTCATTTTTATCTCTTTTATTTATGTGATTTATATTATATTATTTTAATTTTTTTTATTTTATATGATCTTATCATTTTTCTAATTAATCTATTTTATTTTATTTTATTTTACTGTTATTTGTAGTGTCATGTACAGGACATAGAACAAATCGCTGATAAAAAATTACCTTAAAGTCATTTAAGGCTCAACATACTTAAATTTAATCAATATAATTTCATGTGATTTTGTATTATTTTATTCATTTTATTATATTTTATTTATGTTCTTGTATATTATATTATTTGATTTATTTTTAATCTATTTTATTTCATTTTATTTTAGAGTGCAGTGTCTAGCGAGTGGAACAAATTGCTAATAAAGATGGCCGAAAGTCCTTTAAAGCTCAATATACTAAATTTTAATCTATTTAACTCTATGTGATTTTTATATTATTTTATTACTTTTAAATCTATTTTATTTTGTATTGTACATTTTATTTTATTTTATTGTCGTTTTGGAGTGCAGCGTCCAGCGTGTGGAACAAATTGCTAATAAATCGACCTTAAAGTCATTTTGTGGCTCAATAATGAGAAACAAACATCAGCTGAAGCTCCGAAACCTACGTCGAGTTGAGCAGGATTTTAAATTCGACGCCAGGTTCCCACTCGGCGCTCCGAAATGTGCCTTTAACAGGATTAATACATTCAGAACCGACTCCCGCTGCAGTAAAGACGGACGGCAGGCAAGCGTATATGTATGAAGAGCACAGAATAACCTTTTAATATCACTGCAGAGCGTTTAATTTAGTGGCAGCCTTGAATGCCAGCGAGGCTGTGAGTGAGACAGAATCCTTGAAATATTGAGGGAGAAAAGAGAGACAGATGGGGAGAATGAAAAATATGTCTCCTTCACACACTCTGGACCCGCATTACCTCCTTATTCTGCACGGGTCATTGGCAAAATTACTTAACCCAAGGATGGTGGAGTGGTCAGAAGTAAAAGAAGAACAGTATTTATGACTTTTCAGTGCACGCCAAGGCCTCACGCAGAGTCGCCCAAAGCTGCAGGGAAATATCGCACGACGACGGCGGCGGCCTCGAATGGCAGCGCGGCGAGGCAGCTTTCTAATAATTAACTTTAATGTGACGCTAATACGCTTTGTAGCCGTGTCCTACAAATTACTCACGATGACGAGGCTGTTTTCAAACCAAACTGCATTTCCGATGGTGAAACGTTCTTGTGCTGCACGCCTCCATCGCACCTCCTCCTCTTTTTGCATTCGTCATAATAAAATGGTTCAGCCCGTCTATCAAAGGTCTGTAAAGCAGGAAGCCCTCCACAGTGAGGATGTGAGTCTTCGGGACGATCTCGGTATCCGGGGTGTTGTTAACGCCATGAGACTCCAGTCATGAGTACCTATCATGGCGTCCATGACCAGAGCAGCAACGTACTGCTTCAAGCCATCGTCACCAACTTCAGTCTGATCTTGGGGCTTGAAGACGTCATCCTGAAGGTTCTTGATCGGTCGGTTGGTGAGGGTGGTCGATGCCAATGATGCACTTTGTGTTCTCTGATTAGTCGGGAGTGATTGGACGAGGAAGAAAGGTGGAAGAGAGAGAAGGCTGCAGCAGCAAACTACTTGATTCCTCCATGGTGCTTGAGTTTAGAGAGAAGCGTTATTCAGTTTGGAAGCTTTTTTTTTCTCACCGCAAAGTAAAACTGTGATGCAGGACCAAAGATTTCCAGAGTTCACATCCTTTTCATTCGTCGTTTGCTTGTTTTTATGCTAAATCTTGCTTCGGTTGACTCTTTAACAACAACAGCTACTCGACAGAAAGTCTAAACACTGGAACTACGTGGTTAGATTTAGATAAATACCACATTTTGAGGTTATATTACGACTATTTGACTCCATGTTTGAAGCTTCTCCTCCATTTTCTGGGTCACCATGGAGACCTCCACTTCTAATATAAGTGGAGCAACAAACAGCGTCTCTAAATGTAACTGAGAAGAAAGTTTAGCTGAATAAGAACTTCTAGACATCACGGCAGTTTTTTGACTGGTCATGGTCTTGGATTCTTGTTTGATTCGGAGTTTGTCTTCGTTAGTTTTACATTCATTTCACTTTGGTTTCGATATCTTGGCCTCCCTCCATGTATTCAGTCCAAGCTGGTCTCCACAGAGTTACATTCCTGCTCTACTAAACTGGATTCTTAGTTATGTTTTAAGGTAAATAAACGTTTTTTATTGCTTGTAACGTTGCAGGAAAGACGTCCGGTTTAAGAGAGCCACGAAATCCTGCAGCGCTCAGAGAAAGAGGCATGAATGCAGGATGAGAGGTCGTTAATGTTCGCGTTAAATTTCATTTTCTTTTGGTTTGTGGTTCAGTTTAGACACCAAAACTAGATTGAGGAACATATCATGCTTTAAAGTTAGACGCTTGATGAAGTTTAGGCACTAAAACTACCTGGAGGAATCGGTAAAAATATCATATTTTGGGGGTAAAATCCGACACTTTCACGACGTTTGAAGCTTTTTTCTCCATGTTCTGGGTGACATTTCCCGTCCTATCTAATGTACGATCAGTTGGCTGAGAAGGAGCAACAATGAAGCGGTAAAATAACGGGACAGAGGCGACGATTAGGAACATATTTGTGATACGTTACAAACAAACAAAATAGAAGAAAATGCATTTATTCAAGAGAGAAGAATGTGATTTTATGGACACAAGGTTTGTTTTCAGTCTTTCTTTTTCCTTCACTTGTGCTGCTGCGTCTTTGGGGATTCCTGGTTAACCTTCGCCTGTTAACTCCCAGCGTGTGTTTTTATGTTTGTGTTTTTTTAATTACCTTTTTTTAATACTTGAGCTGTTTTTGCATCAGTTTGTTGCTAACGCCTGATATTTTGCTTTTTAAACCTTCTTTTTTGAGTCTGCGTTTGGGGTCTTTCCTGCACCAAGAGGTTGTCGGGGTGGATGGTGGGTTGGCGGTCACACCAGACGCCAGGATTCACACCAAGAAAAGACTCCTCTGTTGGGGAAAATGTACATTAAACACATTGAAAGTCAGTCGCTTTAGAGGTTTGATGTATTGAGGGGATGCCCACTGAGTGCATAAACACTGCCAGTGAAGATCTTTCTGATTTCTGTGGGATCGACATGCGTCAAACAGCATCTCCTCATTGTTTTAATAAAAATGTTCAGCTGCAAACTAGCTGTACAGGATCATCTGTAGGAGGCCTTGAGACAGACCTCTCATCCTTTCACTGCAGGCGGAGGTTTGATGATGTAGTTGCAGATTCTGCTTTACAGCATTTTAAAGATTCCCATTAAAGACGTGAAGTGGACGCAGCGTCTGTAAAAGAACATCTGAGGCCCGCTGCCAGAGCCGGAGACCAAAAGACGCAGAACACATTCAGCCTGACGTGATGTCAGCTTTCAGCCTTCATCAGAACGGGTAGCGCTTCTTTATGATATTGCACATCTGAGAGCTCTTAATAAATTTACCTCAGCAAGGTCTGCAGGTAGCGCTGATCTTTTCCAGTCAGAGGAAGGTCAGAAATATTAATTTATGCAAACAGAGCTCTGCTGAATTTCACTGAGTGTTGATGAAAGCGTTTAAATCAACCGTTCAATGCACAAGACATGAATAGAAATAAATTGTTAGTAGTTCTTAATTTTGGTATCTAATTTTGCAGGAAACAAAATACAAACATTGTGTAATTACTCAGTCCTAGTTGCTTAGTATTTGCAGTTTGGGGGCATTTTGCTGTCTATAGTTTACTCATTACAACACTTTGCTAAATTTGAATTGTGGATGTTTTCCTAAAGTGACTCCACAGACAGTGAATTATTTCCACAGTCTAGCTGTAAAAAATACTGTTTCATTTGTAGATCACTACTCAGTGCTAAACGTCCAGATGAAAGTTTGCTAAACAACATGAAAAGAAGCCTGATGGAGTCCAGATGTTTGGTGTGAACCAGAGCTACTAGGACCACCACATCATCCTGACAGTGAAGCACGGAGGTGGCAGCATCATGATATGGGGCTGCATGAGGGCAACAAGTGATCCAGGAAGATCAGTGAGCATCTGAAACTCAGTACCAATAATCAGGACTGTGGTGGTCGTCAGTGACTCACAACTCATCCAGAATTACTCAAAATGTCCAAATTTCAGAGAGACTTGTCTTGAATGACACAAAACTTTGTCCAAAATTACTTAAAATTTGTCCAAAAATGACTGAAAACAGACAAGAAAGTTTACCAAATGACTCAAAATGTCTTTAAAAGAAGTTTTAAAAATTTAAACTGACTCAAATTATTGTCACTTTTGTCAATTTGTTCTAAACAAGTTTAATATTGTTTGAAATTGCTCATAAATTGACTAAACATGTGTTCAAATGACTAGACAGTTGTTCAGAAGACTCACTAATTGTACAAAAATGGTCAAAACTTGTCCAAAATTACTCAAGTTTGTTCTAAATGTCCAGAATTTTTCATAAAATTACTCAACATCTTGAAAAAACACTTAAATCTTGTCCAAATTTACTCATTAGTTAGTCTTTAATGATGCAAAATGCGTCCTCGATGACTGTAGCTCTGTCCAACATGACCAAAAACTCATTCATGACTCAAAATATGTTCAAAATTATGTGAAATTTGTCCAAAAATGACTCAAACTAGACAAGAAACTTGACCAAATTACTTAAACGGTGTCTAAAAGGAATTTCAATTTTCTCAAAAATGACTCAAAATTTGTCAATAAAAACACCTGGAATGTCCAAACTCATCCACAATTACTCAAAATATGCTCAAAATTATTAAATGTGTCTCGAATTACTTGAAATTTGTCCAAAACAAGTTCAATGTTGTTTAAAATGACTCGTCAGAATGAGTCACAAATTGTTCAAGTTCAGTTAAAACTCGTCCAAAATTACTAAAATTTGTTCTAAATGTCTAGAATTTTTCTAAAACGACTCGTGTTCGTCCTCAATGATGCAAAATGTGTACTCAGTGACTGTAATTCTGTCCAAAGTGACCCAATCATGAATAGAAATAGCCAATTTTCTATTTGAAAAGTGGCCCAAACGAGCTGTTTTTAATCAATAAATCTTAGCTTTGCTATCATGAAATTCTACAGCAAACCAAACACAAACCCGGTGTAATTACTCGGACCTGGTTGCTCAGTATTTGCGGTTTTTGGGGCATTTTCCTGACAAACTGACCGAGTCGTCCTGCCTCTGCAGCCCAGACTAGCACTGATCAAAAGCTGCTTTCCACAACAGAACCAGACGTGTTGCTCATACATACATCACACACACACATTCAGTAGCTGCTCTGTGAAGAAAAAAGAATAGACACTAAATTATGGGACGAAATCAGAAGAAAGAGAAAAGAATCCTGGCGTAAACGGTTGTAATCTCGTTTTTAATTAGCTCTTTTAAGAACAAGCGTGCAGATTCGGTTTCTGTGTCTTTTCAAGCCGAGATAACATCAAGAGCGCGACGTGGCGGAACGCTCAAGGGTAACTTAAAAGCATGAATAGATGGCGTTATTATGCTGACCGTCGTGACCTTGCAGATGCAGAGATACTTTGAGTGTGTGCCGCCGCCGCCGCTGTGTGTGACCGCAGTCGACGGCGGCGGCGCTCGCTGAGTCTTATCGCCATTTGCAGCCAGTTATAATGAGCAGAGCTTCAAATGGTGTGTACGTGGGTCTAAAGTCCTCCAAAATTCGCTGTATTCTGTCACCCGTGCTACCCTGGCAAAAGGGATTATATCAAAGATCAAGCGCTCGCGCACAAACACAACAGCACGGAGCGGCTCAGACACTTCAGGCCCGCGATCTCTGGCAAATCCGTTTTATTAGATAACGTTATTTATGGCGTTCTGATCCATTTAGAGTGATGCAAAGTCTCCCCGTCGTGCTTTAACCTCTTATTCCTGTCTGCTGCTATTGTCGTCTCCTTACAGCCGGCGTTGGAAAAAAAACCCCTGAAAAGGAAATCTAGTCTGAGCATCGCCGTCGGAGGTGTGTACTGTAAGTCAGGATGTGCGATTTATTCGAATCAGCCTCGCGGAGCGCGGCGCCGGCTGCGGAGCTTACGCTGTTGATTTTGACATGTGAAAACCCAAACGGTGTAAAACTTGTTTCTTCCAGTTCAGCGGCTCTGTTTGAACAGACTTAATTGGCTTTTGCCAGGGAGAGAGTCACATCCTGACAAGCTGATCAGCGTCTCCAGAACCGGAGGAGAGCGTCTCTGAGCCAAGTCAATGTGCCATTTTTAGCCGAGTTAGCCGCGGAGCTCCGGAGGCGGCGGTGTCACTCAGGATATCTCAATATCTGCTAAATACAGTGGAGCAAAAAATAATGGCACGGCGCTTCCTTGATGTTGTGTTTTCTGAGCTCACTCAGTAGTTTACCCTCGACAACAGTTTCCTACATTTGAGCAGCTGATGTGGATGTTTTCTTAAAATGACTCCACAGACAGTGAACTTCACAGTGTAGCTGAAAAAACAGATGGCAGCTGCTTCAGACTTTCATTGGAAATCACAAAAAAAGTGCTAAACTTCCAGATCAAAGTTTGCTGCAGAACATGAACAGAAGCCTGATGGATGCTGGAGAACATTCTCTGGTCAGGTGAAGATCAATGTGTTGGGCTCAGATGGAGTCCAGATGTTTGGTTTGAACCTGACCAGGACCACCACAGTGGATGCATCGTCCTGACAGTGAAGCACGGAGGTGGCAGCATCATGATATGGGGCTGCATGAGGGCAACAAGTGATCCAGAAGATCAGTGAGCAGCTAGAACCCAGTGCAGCCCAGTGTGAGCAGTAACCAGGAGGTCTAGAAGGAGCCACAGTAGCTCTGATCAGGGCTGCAGTGGTCGTCGGTGACTCAAAACTTATCCCGAATTACTCAAAATGTCCAAATTTATGTGAGATCGGTTGAGAAAACACACACAGTGTGTCCAAGTTTACTTAAAATTTGTCCAAAAATGACTGAAACTAGACTAGAAAGTTTACCAAATGGCTCAAAATGTGCTTAAAAGAAAGTTAAAAAGGGTAAAAAATGACTCAAAGTTTTGTCACGTTTGTCAATTTGTTTAAAACAAGTTTAACAGTATTTGAAATTGCTCATAATTTGACTGAAAAAATGACTCAAAATGTGTTAACAATGACTAGACAGTTGCTCAGAAGACTCACAAATTGTCCAAAACAAGTTAAAACTTGTCCAAAATTACTTAAGTCCGTTCTAAATCTTTAGGATTTTTCTAAAAATGACTCAGCGTCTTGAAAAAAAACTTAAATCTTTTCCAATACTTACTCATGTTCGTCCTTAATTATGCAAAATGTGTCTTCATTGACCCAAAACTCGTTCATGACTTAAGATATGTTCAAAATTATGTAAAATTTGTCCAAAATAAGTAAAAGATTTAAAAGTTTGACCCAAAATCTATCAAAACAGCTCCAGAAACATTGGAAACTTGTCCAAATTGCTCAACATGTGTTGAAAACAAGTTTAAATGTGTCCAACTGCATTACAAATGACTGAAACTAGACAAGAAGGTTTACCAAATGACTCTGAATGTGTTTCAAAGAAAGGTAAAAAGGGTCAAAACTGACAGAGTTCGTCACTCAAAACTCATCGACTTTTCCTTAAAATATGCTCAAAATTATTACATTTGTCCAGAATGACTTGAAATTTGTTCAAAACAAGTTTAATGCTATTTGAAATTGTTCATAATTTGACTAAAAATGACTCAAAATGTGTTCAAAATGACTCGAGAGTTGCTCAGATGACTCACAAATTGTCCAAAACAAGTTAAAATTTGTCCAAAATGACTCAAGTTTGTTCTAAATGTCCAGAATTTTTCTAGTAATTACTCAGCGTCTTGAAAAAAACCTTAAATCTTGTCCAATACTTACTCATGTTAGTCCTTAATGATGCAAAATGTGTCCTCAATGACTGTAATTCTGTCCTAAACGAACAAAAACTTGTTCATGACTCAAATTTGTCCAAAATGAGTTAAAAATTTCCAAAAATTTCTTCTAGTTTTCCCCAGAATCTATCAAAACTGCTCCAAAAGCACTAGAAACTTGTCCAAAACAAGTTTAAATGTGTCCAACTGCATCATAAATGACTGCAAACTGATGTGAATCCACACAGATTGATAATTTCCACGTCTGCCGCTGCTGAGCGCTTCCACTTTCCTCTGCTCTGTAGGATTTTAGTAAACCGTTCATGTACATAAACACATTTTGAAACAACCTTGAGCAAAGTTGGCCAAAGAGCAGATCAAGCAGCGGCTCTGTGAATGTTTTCTCTCTCCGCTACTTGCAGGAACAAAATCAAATTTACTCTCGGCTTCGGGGAATTGATTTATTTTCCTTCCACGGACTCGACAAAGAGTCTGTTTTTGGGGGGATTAAAGGTCCTGGTCAAGGTCGTGCTGACGACCGCCGGTGAGGGAGGAGGGATCGTTTCACATTCGCTCGCCGCAGCCGGCCGTCCTCAGCGGGGATTTGAACCTGCAACCCCCCGCCGCAGCATAACAAGCCCAGGTATGAGATCACGGCCGGAGAATACAAATGCGGCCTCTTTATCTGTTTGAGCTGCGAGAGATTATTACCGCAAACTCATTACGCAAGCTTCCAGGCCTCCACCGCTGCTGCCACAGTGGCCTTCAGCGAGACGCCCAGAATGGACTCATTTACTTGAGTTTTATTACATTTCAGATAGCGGCAACTTATCTCCGCGTCCGTCCGTCTGTCTTTATGAGCGCACGAGTGTGTGCGTTGAACCGGCCGGCAGATTACTTTATTATCTTTGAGTTTCATTTTCGATAGCCGCAACTTTATTATCGCTCCATCTCTCTCCTTCTCCTTCACAATTCCCAATTTTCTGCCTCCTGTATTTCTCTTTTATGGCTCCGTCTCTCCATTTCCTTTTTAAAAAGATGTGACATTAGCGGGACTTTAATTGTCGACTGCCGGCAGCAGAGATGAATGGACAGAAGAGGGAGGAGGGAAAAAAAAAAAGAATGAAAAAACTCGGAGGGGAATTGTCTGCAAGAATGAGAAAACTGCAGAGTGATAAGAAAGGTTGTCAGACAAAGAGGAAACTGTAAAATTACATGAGGAGAAGATGAGATGGGTAATCACGAGAATGACCAATAAGACTCGGCAAACGCTGCCGTGATTTATTCTGAATCGGCTCCGTGAACTCCGCTGCACTCCCACAGATATTTATTATCATTATTAGCAGCAGGATTTTTTGTTTTAATTTTAAAACAGCCTAAAGCCCTCTTCACATTCTCTTCTTTTAACCTAATGGCATTTGAACGTGTCGGCTTTGTGCTTTTCCCTAAAAGTTGCAACGCTGATCTAAGTGGAAGTCTGAAATGTTTGCAGTCATATTTGCAAATAGGCACGAGCAGCGATGTACGTTCACCACAGTGGATGCATCGTCCTGACAGTGAAGCACGGAGGTGGCAGCATCATGATATGGGGATCATTGTCAGTGGCTCAAAACTTATCAGCAATGACCATAGACTGTGCAAAAGATGGACGTAGCAACCAGCCCTGAAAAATGAAGCCAACCCGGAAGTGTCAAAAACTTGCGTCCGCTAGCTGCTGGCTCCACAAAGCCCTGGCTCCCATAGACTGGAATTGGAAAAGAAGTGATCATGAAACACTGCATTCCTACAGCTCAGGATTTTTTTCTTATTAGTTTTCATAATCAGATCAGAGATCAGGTGGCCAATCTGAAAATAAATCAATACTGAATTTATAAAAAATCGGCAACATGTTGCGGGGCAAGGGGCGTGGCTGGCTTGATTGACAGTCGGCAGCGACCATACAGACGAAGCGAGCAGAAGGCGGTAAATGTGGGCGGGGCAGAGAGGGCCCGCCTCTCAATCCGTCTGACCAATCGCTGCTCCTATGGCTCCCCCTCCCCCCCCCACACGATTTTTGCGTCACTGGCTCCAAAAATCCAAGATGTCAACCAGGAAGTAGCAAAACCCTGGCTTCATTTTCTCAGTGCAGAAACCAACGGGTGACGTCACAGTAGCTACGTCCATCTTTTATACAGTCTATGGCAATGACTCACAACTCGTCTAAAATTACTCAAAATGTCCAAATTTATGTGAGATTTGTCCCGAATTCAATTAAATTTATCCAAAACTAGTTTTAAAAAAGCAATTCAAGTCAACTCTTTTATATATTTCAGCCCTAAAATTGGGGGTAAGATATGGTTTGCTGCCAAAATTGCAAATAAAATGTTCTTTTAATTCACATTTGAGACCAAAAACTTAAACAACAGTTCAGAGAACATAATGACCCACAGAAGGCAAATCTACATGATGATAAGAAAAAGTTAAAACACAACAAGAGATGAAGTGTCGAGCTCCAGCTGATGATACGAACAAATAAAAGCTAAAAGAAGACTAGAATGGAAAAAGTATAAAGTAATGCTGTTTGTTTAACTGAGATAATAAAGATAGATAAATAAATAGGTGTTACATTTAGGCAAACTAAGGGGAAAAAAAGTGCAAAAGAATGCGCAATTAACGTGCAAATTGAAGAAATAAGTTGCAAAAACTGCTGGTGTTTACAATAAAAAACAGAATATTAAAACATCCAGTTACATAAAACAACAATAATAATATTAGAATAAACTTTATTTGTATAGCACCTTTAAGAACCAAACTCACAATAAAAATAAAAACGAGCAACCTAGGTCACTATTATAATAAAACTAGTAAAACTGATGAAGAAGACGACGTCACAGAGGGGAATTCAGATAAAAGCAGATTAATAAAGAGAAACTAGAGAAGGACAGCAGGCAGCACCGATATAAAAGGGAAAAGAACCGGGCGAACATATAAAAGAGAAATAAAAGAGAGCATTACTCAAAAGTGAGTCTATAAAAGTGGGTTTTAAGAAGTGCTTTAATAGAAGATACTGAATCTGGTAGTAACACTATACAGATAACACATAAATAAATATAGACTTAAGGATTTCTTTGTAATAGGACAAATGATATAAAGGTGTTTGCTGTACCTGGACATGTTTTGGTGTCTTATCTGTCGCCTTCTTCAGAAGCATCATCTGACGTGTGTGATGTGTTTTTATCAGCTGTTTTTCCTGGGTGTGGCCAATCTGACAGATCCAGTGGGCGTGTCAGTTTGGCCACACCTACCACCAGCGTCCCAGGTGTGGGATAGAAGGAACGCTCCATCATCTCTATTGATTGTGTGTGTGAGCCTCGCTTCCTGATTTCAATGACCTCCCGGATCCAGCGCCTGTATTTGTGCTGCTCAGTCCCTATGATCCTCGCGTCTTCCCAATTCGAATGAAAATGATAAAAACACGTCACACACGTCAGATGATGCTTCTGAAGAAGGCGACAGATAAGACGCCGAAACATGTCAAAGTACAGCTAACAACTTCATACCATTTATCCGACTACAAAGAAATCCTTAAGTCTATTTGTACATTGAAGACAAAATGAACATCTTTGCTACAAATAAATATATTTAGTATTATACATAACATTTCTAAGTAAATACAGGCGGTGACGTGAAGTTAAAATGTTGCACAAACTACTGTTGCAGCTGGTATTTCTGTTGAGGTTTTGATATCTGACGTTTCTTCTCATCCAAATCAAACTTTTATTCTGCTGTCTCAGTGTTTTCTCTCCGTGACAGGATCCTCGGTGACCTAAACAATACGTAGCTCCAGTCAGTCACGCTATCGACCCGCCCATCGACTGACATAACGAATGCTGGCCGCCGCCGCCGCCGCCAATTACGCCTAATTGCTGCATTTCAATGAAGCTTCTAAGGTCAGCGCCGCCGATGACCGTTGACTCCC
Organism: Stegastes partitus; assembly: GCF_000690725.1. Taxonomy (NCBI): domain Eukaryota; kingdom Metazoa; phylum Chordata; class Actinopteri; family Pomacentridae; genus Stegastes; species Stegastes partitus. The sequence continues at coordinate 723,818 of NW_007577758.1, forward strand.
GTCGGCTCCCGTCGGCTCCCGTCGGCTCCCGTCGGCCCGGTTATCGTGGAAACAGCTGAAGGACTCTGATATCCAGCTGCAGGTCTGGACTGAGATCAGTATCGTAAAGAAATACGGCCTGTTGGAGTCGTTTCTTTACGAGCTGAATTAAAATCCTGGTGTTTAGTTGCGAGCGTGCGTGAACGCGCTTTGTTATCATCTGCGAGGATCAGTTTGCAGTTAACTGGACTGTAAAAACTCAGATGTAGAAAGGGGCCATTAAGGATGTGTCCAGATTATAAAAGCCTTTATGATCACATTTAAAGCTCCTTTAAAGGCTCTCGTGTGGCCCGAGGATGTTGGAGACATTATAATCCTCCAGATAGATTATGTCTGCTCTCTGGGTCTCGCTTCAGTAGAAGCTGTTTGTGTGGAGGGAAGCTTGTTTCACACGGATCCACGTCGTCAGATACCCAGACTAAAACGGCTTCTGGCCACAAATACACTCCTGCTCAGGATGGGTCTGTTTGTGGAGGACAATGGACCTGATTTGGCAGAAATCTGAACTTGTTCCTGTTATTTATGAATCATAAAAATGTTTATTATGCATGAGTACATGAAACCCTGACTGATCCTCTGCACCCCAAAGCTGGACATGTTGGCAAAAAAGCCGATATCCAACATGCCGATATTGTCCAACTCGTTCCGATATCAGCCTATACTGATACCAACGCCGATATATGTGGGCTATTTAACTAATTTTAGGCAACATCACATATCTCCACACATCATGTAAATGCTGGTGAAATCCAGGCGTCATTTTATCGGTTTTCATTTTTAAAAAAACAAACAAAACGATAACGGTATTGACAGATATTACATTTTTATGCCGATATCAGGCCAGACATCCCCACCCAACACCCACATGAGAGTTTAGAAAGCATCTTTCCAAAACTTAAGGAAAATAGTGAGAATTGTACATAAGTTTGTTAAACACTCATCTGTCAGAAAACTTCCCCAAATGCAGGTTTAAACTATTTCATCTAACTGACTTTTTACTGCACGTTTGTTTTTTTTACAATCTGCAAAAAATATATGATTTAGGCAAAACCGTTAGTGATGCAGCTGCAAAATTAATGGAGTTTTAAGCTCAAGCAGGCTGAACTGCAGGCAGATAGGAGACGGGTATGGAAATAATTAAAAATGCACAATAAGTAGGACATAGATGAGCTGATTCACCCTGTTAGTTCAGTATTTCTAAAAAAAGTTGGACAATTTGATTCTACGTTTTCTAAATTATATTATTTTATGTAAAATACATAATCAAAGACTTTCAGTTTTTGTTTTATCAGGATTTCTAACTGAGTCCTGCTGACAGCAGACATCTCTGAGTTCTCTCTCCTTCATGTTCTGGTTCCACAGAGCTGCAGGACTTCATGTCTTTTACCGTCTTTTTGCATCTCATCGTTGATGTTTGGTGTCTCTTTGTTTGTGGTTCTGTCTCTTTTTGGTATCATCTCTCTGTTCGGTAGCTTTTGCAGGTGTGTAAATAATGATTTTCATGTATTTTGTGTTGCTTTGCGTCTCTTTTAGGTCATTTTGTGTCTCTCTGCTGCGTTGTTTCATCTTGAAGTGGTTTTGCTTCTCTTCAGGGTAGTTTAGGACAGAAGTAGGTTTTGTTGTTGTTTTTCTTTTGAATGAGTTTCATCATTCTGCACAGAACTCGTCTCTGAGTTCTTCTCCTTCTTCATGTTGTTCTGGTTCCACAGAGCTGCAGGACTTTATGTCTTTTTTCATCTTGTAGTTGGTCTCTGGTGTCTCTTTGTGGCCATTTTGTGTGTTTTTGTTCACTTTGTTGCTCTGTGATGGTTGTTATCTCTCCATCAGGTAGTCTTTGCATGTGCTGTTGTCTATTTTATGCTGCTTTGCATCTCATTCAGGTCATTTCGTGTCTCTTTGCTGCATCGTGTTGTTGTTCTTTTTGGCTTTTTGTTGTAGTTTTGCAAAGAAATTCACTTTTTTTAGAAAACAATTCCAACTCTGTCATCATGCACAGAACTCGTCTCTGAGTTCTTCTCCTCCTCCTTCATGGTGGTTCTGGTTCCACAGAGCTGCAGGACTTTATGAGCCACAGTGAAGAAAAATGTGACGAGAACAAACAGAAGCCCAGAAGCTGCTGCCTTGGGTTCAGAGGTGTGAAAGCATTTCTGTCTGCAAAAAAAAAATTCACCCGGTAATTCACCTGTCAGATGATTAATCTGACTGATATCACAGTTAACCGGAGTGTGAAGCTGCACTGTTTTAAAGACGTTTCGTTCTCCTTGGCCTGTCAAAACAGAACGAAAGTGTAAAAAATAATATCTTACATATAATTTATCTTTTACCGTTAAAACATCGGCCCTTTCTCTTGCGTTTGTTCTTGACGAAAAGCAGCAAACGTGCCGAGAACAGAGCGAGCTGCGGTGCTGCGTGTGATTGCGTTTGCAGTAAAAGTAGCGCAGACACTTGCTAAAGAGGCAGACTTGTGTTGATGGAATAATTGGGGCCACATCTGGCGTGAATCCTGCGTTTCCAGCAGAGTCCCAGTAAAAACCCATGTGTGTCTCCAGGCTTCCAGCCAGCACAGGTGTCGCCGCCGCCGTTCGCCGCCGCTGCTGCTGCTTAAATAGAAATAACTTCTGCCATGTGTGCATGTTACGCTCAGACACACACACACAACATGCACGGCACATGAATTCACACCTCCACGTGCAGCTGCTCACACACACGGCCTCACAAAAATAACAAACTATGCAGCGCTAAGACCCCCAGATTAAGATAGTGCACCAGAAAAAGAGACGCGAGGCCTGCAAGTGATAAAACAGAAACGCTGCAGCTGCTGCTACACTGGGCTCAGATTCACGCCGACACTCTGGCCATTCTGCAAAAGTAGTGGAAGCCATAACAAAAACAATTATCCAGCAGGATATGATAAAGTAGGTAATTTCATGCCCTGCTGCTTAAGTTGTGGCATTCCTGTCAGCTAGCAGTGGAAATCACTGCGCTATCATATATCTCCCTTCTCTATTGCGGAGCCTCCGAGTGGAGCCCAACAACCGGCAGCGAGTCGGGGAATAAATAAAACAGCAACGCTCCCGCCGGAAAAAGCAAGGATGCACTCTGAAGAAAGCCCCAATTTGATGGAAAATAACAAAAAAATTGTGCAGTAGTTTTCTGGAAAAACCTGAAAAATCATCTGGAAAGTAACAGAATGTTGTCAAAGTGCTTTACAGGAAAAAAGTTAAATAAAAATACAACAGAAAATAGAAAAAAGAAGAAGAAACATAGTTAAATTCATCAAATGTAATAAAGAAATGTATTTAATAAATATGCATCCAAAAACACAACAGACAGGCTGGATGAAGCAAATTTATTATAAAAAGGAATAATTCAAGCAAATTGATAAAACCAGTGGTAAAAGCAAAAAAAGTAAATAAATAAATAATCAAAAAAATAATGAAAATTAAAAAATTAACAAAAAATAATAATAATTTGAAATTATTATTTTTTTTTTAATTTATTTGTCTCGTATTTCTACTTTTATTAGGCATTTATTTTATGGATTAATATTGCTTTATATTGCCACATTATTTGTTTTTTTTTTTGTTAATTTTTTAAATTCCACTATTATTTTATTATTCTTTTATTGATTTATTTTTGTAATTTGGTGCTCTCACTACTCCATAGAAAACTGTAGTAAAAGACAGAAGTAAAAAAAAAAAAAAAACACAAAACAAAAGAAAACAAAAAAACATGTAGAGATAAAAAATAAATAAATAAATGGCAAAAGAATAAAAAACAGTTCAGTCCAGACAAACCACATCAGGAAAGAAAGAAAAAAAGAAAGAACTGTTGATCAGTGTTGAGCTTCATTTGAATCAGAATATTTTGCTGTGGTTTTTCTCCGGCAGCGTTTCCTGAAGTCACTGGATTGTTTATTTTTAGAAATTCTACTTTATTGTTTTCAGCCTAATTTTTATTTTTGTCACCAGATTACGTCTGAATCTGTTCGTCTGTCACCAGAACCAGAAACGTCCGTCCTTATAAATCAGTTTCTGACTAAATGTCCAGTTACATCCTTAAAATATAAAATCTACTTTTGCCTTTAGAGCTTTAGTGAGACGGTTCGATGGTGGATGACGACTTTAAAACATTTCACTTATTCTTGCCCCTTATTCATAACAACTTGTGCATTTTGTCGTGACCATTTCATTGCAATTGGATGTTTTGAGGTTGAATGTAAAAACTCAACGAGATGTGAAAAACAGCAGCCGCTATAAACCCGCTCGTGTGTTCTGTCAGAGGAGTTTTTCTTTGGTTAATTATACGTTAATGTCACGTTAGAAACATGCTGTTTGCATTCTGCCCCCCGACAGTCTTTGCACAGATGTGCAGAAGCTCTTCTTGTGTTTTTTGGGTAATCTGGGATGAAACGAGGAAGCGCCGCCGCAACACACAACAGAGGACTTATCCAGCTGAGCAAAGACAGATAACCAACTTAAGAAGTTAAGGAAATAATAGGATCAAGCATTCCTGAGCTTCCAGCAGCTCCTGACTGTAATCTTGGATATTCAACTCGTGGGGGAACCAACCACTTTCACCATCTGAGAGGAGAAACGTTGAAACGCGTTCTTGGGGAGAAAATAAAAGACATTAGATGGTTGTTGAAAGCAAAACAATTTGCAATTACGGCTAATTTCAACCTGCTGGGATCTCAGGCGGCGTAAAGAAGCACAACAGCGAGTCAAAAATAATCCAGATGGAGAGAAAAGCTCGCAGGCAGTTTGACAGAATTATGCTCAGAATAAATAAACACAACGGAGCAGAAACGCCGAAACTGACGGCAGAGAACACGACGATGCAGCTGGAAGAAGTTGCACAGTTTATAATCTACCTGAGATAATGAGAAGCACTCGGTTCGACTGCGGCGCCGATAAAATGTCTAA